>NC_136795.1:32786815-33024315 GCF_951216825.1 Electrona antarctica
CGGCAGCGAGGACGAGCTGGGGGTGCATGCGGTGGCGGCCCGCAGATGACAGCGGGTGATTGATCCCGGTGCAGGATAAGTGTCCCGTGCACCGCCGAGCACACAGGTCTGCTGAAACTCAGCCAGGCGGAAAATTAGAAATCTCTTCATCCCTGGGCCATTTGAAATCCGATATCTCCCATCTTCCCCCTTGTGCAGGCACTCCCCTCTCTGCCAATAAATCAGTAATTAAATGATGTGTGTGGACGAGTGCGTGTGTACACGGGTGCCAGGTGCGCATCTCTGAGGGATTAGCTCGGGACGACGGCGTGATGATGGGGTGAGAGGATGTTCAAAGGGGTCACCGGCTATCCATGCACGCACGCACGCACGCACGCACGCACGCACGCACGCACGCACACACCCCCCCCCCCCCCCCCCCCTTGAACATCTACCCGTACAGTACATACACGTACACACGTACACACGTACACACACACACACACACACACACACACACACACACACACACACACACACACACACACACACACACACACACACAGCTGTTCATATTGATACGATGGGGAGTGCTATAGGTAATGTTATGGTCCCCCAGCTACCAAATCAAACACAGGTTTTGGATAAACCCCTGAGCACTGCACTTGACCTCCGGGAAGGATCAGACATACTTCTACAGTACATGTTCAGTTCAAATGAAAACATGTATTGTTGCCCAGCCTCAGAGTCATTGCTGTGCAGTTGTGGATAAATACTAACCATTTTCAGAAAAACGTATGTTTCTATGGTTTGGATTATATGTCACAGGGTGCGATATATATGTATTTGGCCACAGACCCCCGTCTAAAAATATTTTGTTCCAGGGACCCCCAGAAGCAAAGATTTGAACACTCCTCTCAATTAAAACCACGGGTGCCTCGGATATATACATATCTTTAGGATCCTTTTTAATGATATGAAACAGGATCACTGATATCCATTTTTTGACAGCGGCCGTTGCTAGGCAACGCCTTGCTCAGAGCTCCCGGACATATTTTGCGCATGTGCGCAGCCATTCACTTCCTTGTTTACGGGCCGACAAAACATGCTATTATCTCTGAATCTACGGCGCTCTCCATGGTTTCGATCAGAACGCAGATGTTCTGTCCTCATTTCTGACTTAACCAAGCGTCTCGTTTGGAATGTTAGCGCTTCTAAAGAGAGATCAGACGAGCTAGCGCGAGGTGATAATGGAACATTATACATTTAGTTTACATTGAGGCGGATGGAGACTGACTTTTCAGTTCCGGTTCAACCTTAATTGACAGAATATTTAATGGCAGTGAACGGTTGGATTTGAAATGACGGGATATTCTGCCAATGGCAGTGGCTGTGTCTACTGGGTTAAGTAAGAGATGTGAGTACCGTACGGTAAGTGTTCCGTCACTGATGGCTGCGTTGCTGTTGTGTTGTGTGCAGGTGCGTCGGCCCAGGGTAACCCCCTCCTGGCGTCCCTGTCTGTCCCGGGACGACCCCTGCAGCCTCAGCTCCACCTCAAACACTTCCTTCCCTTCCGCCTCAACGGCTCCTCGCCCCTCAGCCTCTTCCCCAACTTTAACACGGTGAGTCACACGCACGCACGCACGCACGCACGCACGCACGCACGCACGCACGCACGCACGCACGCAGAGCCTGCGTGTTTCAGCCATTTAGGCGGATGATTCTCAAAGTGTGGTCCGGGAACCCCTAATCGGTCCTTGTGGAGGTTCCAGCGGGTCCCCCGGCAAAATGTGTTAATATAGCTTCAAGATAAGTTTAACCGCTTTAACCCCTATTTACTGTACATTGGCAATTTGAAAATAGATACAGTATATAGATTATATATATATATATATATATATATATATATATATTTTTTGCGTGTGTCCCATTGCTCACGTCGTGTGAATATGGTCAATGCCTAGAGGGCCAGTTTCTTGTCGCAACACTGCACGTTGTGAGCTTGTAGATCGGCTATTTTCAGTGCACGTCACGTGCACGCAACTAAGTATGTCTCTGGCTTTATCTGTTGCTAGGGTAGCCAACGCGTCCCTTGAAAAACTGAATATTCACTTATTTGGAACTAAAAGTCATGTCCCTTATACACACTCTGACCCTTATTTTTGGAAATCAATCAATGACACACTTCTTACAACAGCATTGAACCGATGCTGTACTCTCACTAAACAAATAGAAAATACTAGTAAAAACAATAATAAAACAATAAACAAAAGACAAGAGAAAAAAACACATTGCGGAAACGGAAACAGCAACTCTCAGTCTGAATCATGGAAAGCCAAGGAGCCCAGGATTATAATAAAGGTTGTTAAACACTTAGACTAAACTGAGTTGTCTCTGTTCTTGGACCGCGTTTTTCTGTCCACACCAAATCTCTTTGCCAAAAATAGCAAACTCACATTTTGGCTAATGTTCCCTTATTTGAATCTCAGGTATTTGGCAACTCGATCTGTTGCAGAGTTCAAACTGGGGGCCTTCTCCAGTTCAGTGGTTCCCAAACTTTTGAACTCAAAACAGAAATTAGAAATCTCCGACTCCCGGCCCAGGCGGTGGCGTAACCGTCTGGGCACCCGACTGGTAATCCAGTCGCAGTGTGCCGCGGGTTCGACTCCCGAGCCCGACACGGCCTTTACTGCATGTCTTCCCCCATCTCTCTCCCGTTTCCTGTCAGCCTACTGTCTGTCCCTTCAAAAACCAATAAAAGGCGTAAGCCGCAAAAAATATCTTTAAAAAAAATATCTTTAAAAAAAATAATAAAAATAAATAAATAAAAAAGAAATCTCCGACCCGGAAACTAGTGAAAATAGCAGATCTACAAACTCACAATGCGTCGCGGTACATTGGCTATTTTACTTCTTAAACATTTGTTTTATAATGTATGGAATTTCATAGTTCTTTCTTTAATTTCTTCATGAAATTACTATAAAAATGTGCCTGTGATCCACAAATGGATCGCGACCCAGTGTTTGGGAAACAGTGAGTCAGAGGACAGTCTCTAACTACTTTACTTCCTTGCTGAAAACGGTTTAAAGCCTTAACGCCACTGCTTTGAACGTTCTCACCCTGACCATACAAGGTCTAGCGTACTGTTGTCATCTGTGTGGAACTGGTCTAGGAGACTGTTCTCATTCCAGTATCAGCATTTTCACAGATGAAACCCCTGCTAGCATATACAGTATATTTTGTACAGTCAGCAGTAAGCCTGCACCAAGCAGTGTGGCTCAGATGCTTACCTGCCTCTGTGTCTAGAATTAAAAGCTTGTTTCTTTGATCTCTGCTTACCGACAGTATACCCATTGTCATTGTGTGTGTGTGTGTGTGTGTGTGTGTGTGTGTGTGTGTGTGTGTGTGTGTGTGTGTGTGTGTGTGTGTGTGTGTGTGGGTGTATGTGCTTCTTCTGATGTCTTTGATCCTACTTTTACAGTGTGTGTGTGTGTGTGTGTGTGTGTGTGTGTGTGTGTGTGTGTGTGTGTGTGTGTGTGTGCGTGTGCGTGTGTGTGTGCATGTGCACATAAGAGTGTTTATGTGTTTGTAACGTGTGTGTCTGTGTGCACCTCGTTGCCCAGTCTTTGTGAAACCATCTCAAGTTCCTCTATCTGTAAATGAAACATAAGCCCAGCACTCGCTCTCTCTCTTTCTCTCTCTCTCTCTCTCTCTCTCTCTCTCTCTCTCTCTCTCTCTCTCTCTCTCTCTCTCTCTCTCTGTCCAGCATACATTTTACACCTCTTCAAATGGGAGTGAGATAAAAGGGGGGTAGCATGAGAGAGAAAAGACGCTGGGCCCCTCATAGGTGTACTGTATAGCCCGCTGGGGACATACGGTGGCAGAGGGGTGAGGCGGAACGGGCGGAGGAGATATGCACGTGTGCTGTATGATGTGGTGGGGCTCCAGCCCGCGGCGCACGAAACGGGATCCGTGTGTTCTCGGTGCCCACCCACCAGTCGGAGTCCAGGGGTCAGCGGCAGTTACTGGCCTCTGGAAAGCCCAGGCAGCCACAAAACCAGCCTGGATGGCAGCCAGCACCTCCTCACTATCTGGAAGACGTCCTCCCTGTCGGGGGGGAGGGGGAGGGGGGATGAAACCTTGTAGCCGGGAAACCGGACGAATCTGCCAGAGTGAAATATATATTAGTCTTGCCATGCCAGGCTAGAAACCACATTGAAGTAGTGATGCCTACAATACAACATGGCGTTATTATTATGTACTCATAGAGAAGTGAGGCAAAAACTAACAACAGCAATGCAGCACCAAAAACCACACTTTTTCAATTTGAAAATTTAAGAATTGGTGTGCCAAAAAGTGACTTTGAGTGCTGTTTCACCATGCACGGCAAGCCAACTTAACACAAACCTCTGCCACGTTGTAACTTTATTCATGAAGAAAACATTCGTTTCACTTCCTTTCTAATTTTAATATCCATGGTTTAATGTGTATTTCTTATTTATTTCCTCAAACGTGTTAGCAGCAGTTATTGTCTCCACCAGGCCGAAGGCATGGGGAGAGAGTATGTTTTGCACTCCGTCCGTGTGTGTGTGTGTCCGTCCTTCCGTCCGTCTGTGAACAGCTAATCTCCGGCACCGTTAACCTGGTCGATGCCAAACTTTGCACACACACTCCCTGGATGCCAACGATGAACCTCTGCCCCACATTTTCCAGAACGGCCTGTTATAGCGCCACCATGAGGCAGCTTTTCAAATTTTTTACCTAAAACTGCACCGATCTGCGTGAAACGTTCCATGCACACTCCCTAGAGGCCAAGGATAAACCTTTGACCTGCATTTTCCGCATCTGCCTTTTATAGCGCCACCAGGAGGCCGACTTTTGTAAAACACATTTTTTGATATTACTCCTCCAGATTCTGTCCAAAAATCTCACAAATCGTTACACAGTATCTCTATGGTCATGTGCTCAAGTCGGATCTGTCCGATATTTCATATTCCATCCTAATTGGCTATAATTGGCTTTCACAGTTTGCAAGATTGCCCCGTTTTGAACAAAAGCCTCAAATCATGAACGCAGCATGCAATTTACGTGAAATCTTTCACACATTTTCTTACTAGGCTGAGGAATATATCCCACCCTTTTCACATTGGCCTGTTATAGCGCCACCAACAGGTTGATTTTTGCAAAACACATTTTTGGAACAAAATGCCTCATCCAATTGCCATCAAAGGCGTATGAAGAAATGGCACCCTTTTCACATTGGCCTATTATAGCGCCACCAGGAGGCCACAACCTGACCTGCCCTGGTGGAGACCTGTGCCCCGAGGGGCACTTTTTCTAGTTTCCACATGGATTTATAATGAATTCAACCAGCTAGTTGAGAAGCCAGAGACCATTCTATTCAGCATGCCATTCATCCTCTCAACAGAATGCAGCACCTGGAAGAACGTGGAAATGCTCTCCGCCCAGAATGCAGAGATGATGATAACTATAGGAGAGAGAAACATGTCAAATCAGGGTTTGCTTCAGACTCAGGAGGGAGATGATTAGTCTCCATAACGCATGGTGTGACTGTACAGCATGTGGCATTAATCACAAAGCCCATTCAGTAGGGAGCACCAGGTTCTCTTAGCCCTGATAAGACTCACGTTGTTCTGGGCGTGTGCAGGGAGAAGATGAATGCACCTGTCTCCGAAACTAAATAGCCTCCAGTTTTCATCCTGTCCTCTCTTACCCTCCCTCTCTCTCTACCTCTACCCCCCCCCCCCTCCTCCTCCTCTCTGTGTCTCTGCACCTCCCTTGCCGAAACTCCGTCATGGACTCAGCCTCCGTGTGCTGGATAGCTTCTGTCTGCACCAGGTTGGCGGGGGTGGAAGGAGTGGCGGGACAATAGGCACATTCATAGCAGTCGGTTCGGGATGGCTGCGGACAGACAATGTGCACATTCTTCTGTTCCTAAAACAAATAGTTGTGTGCAGCCTGCCCTGCTAAGGTGGACAGAGGGCAGGAGGAGTGTGGGGGGTGGATGGTGTGTGGAGTGTGTGTGTGGGGGTGCCGGCTGTCCGAGGCCAGGCTTCGGCTTGTGAAGGGAAAGGTCGGTTGTTCCCCAAGGTGGACTTGGAGTTGTTGGAGAAGCCACAGTGAGGCAGCGAGCGGAGGCACGGTTACCTCCCAGGGGAGAGAGAGCTCTACCTACAGCAGAGAGCTTTGAGTGTCAGGTGTGTTTATGTTCCCTACATCACACCTGGCCTTGAGGAATCATGGGAAAACAAACTCTGCCTTCAAACAGGAGTCACCTGTCTGAGGAGGGGGAGGAGGGCTGCGGTTGAGGGGTGAGGATGATTCGGGCATTGTTCAGGCTTGCGCGTCTCAGACAGAATTGCATCGACATTCACTGGAACAGCACCAGAGCAGATCTGGTTACGCCAAGTGTGGCAGTCTGACCGCAGAGTGACTGTATACTGTACACCCCCCTCCCCAGACAAACCCTAACCTAAGCTTCCCTTCTCCTACCTCCGGATTTGAGGAGCGGGCCCGCCTCCAACCTGGAGAGGAGGCCTCCAGGAGGGGACTATTAGCTTACATGTGATACGCTGCTGATGGCTGCATGCATTGACATTAGCTGTCATCGTGGCACAGTGCAGATCACCTAACGCAGTGGTTCGCAGTCGTTGGCCGTGACGAGGATATTTCAAGTAGGCCCCCAACTAATTGGCGAAACAAAATTGAATGATAACATAACATTAATATTAAGTCATTAACACAAATAAACATGCATCTGACAGACACGGTCACTGTGGCCTCACTTGCACCCCTCAGCTGTTTATAGAATGCTGTCTGGGGAGACTTTCTGATGTCTTCATCCAGACTGTTGGAACCATATTTATCATACCGTCATACCGTCTGCCCATTGTAACCACCAACATGTAGTACAGCTTGCAATGTATCATAATCTCTCACAGAGCCTCCATTCCATTGCTGGAATCACAGTGGGCTATAACTGTATTAAAGCCCTTTTTATACTTGGTGAGGGCTGGTGTTGCTGCAGCGAAAATAGGTGATCTACAACAGGGGTTCTCAACCCATGGGTCGCGACCCCTCGGGGGGTCGCCAAATTATTTTAGGGGGTCCCCAAATTATTTTCAAAAAAACAAACAAAAAGAAAAACGTATTTTTTTTTATTTATTTTTTTCACGATTTTTCAAAAATAGCAGACCTACAAGCTCGTAGCGCGCCACTCGGTGGCGCGCTATGAGCTTGTAGATCTGCTATTTTTCAATAGCTAAATTATAGCTTAAAACACCAAAAGGGGTTCCCGCCCAAAATGGTTTAAGGTTATTGTAGCAGTCAATTTATATTGGGGGTCGGGAGGGGGCGGGGCAGGGGTCCCGAGACATTGCCAAAGCATTTCCGGGGGTCCCCGGCCAAAAACGTTGAGAACCCCTGATCTACAAGCTCAAAGTCAAAGTCCTACTATTTGTCACACACGTTACCGAATACCGCAGTGACATTTGTTCTCCACATTTGACCCAACTCTTGGAGCGATGAACCGCAGCCGTGCCGCGCTAGGGAATCATGTTCAGTATCTGACCCCCAATCCAACCACAGGATCTACCAGCGTTGCGGCGCGCTGTGTGGGCTTTCAACATGCAGATATAAATCAGACATTAGTGTCTCTAAGTTGGGCATGAGAGAAATGTGCTATATTTGCAGTTGTGTTTCACGCCCAACTCATGGGCGGTGGGGTGTGTTAGCTGGCCACCACATAATCATAACATCCCTGGTTGGAATCTGGCTGGAGACCCGTGTTCCTTGTCTTCCCTCTCTTTGCCTTTGGGTTCTTGTCTCTCCAACTGTCCTGTACAAATAAAACTATATAACTGTCTAAAGCAGAGGTTCTCAACCTTGTTTTGATCAGGGCCCACTTGAAATGATTGAAAGTATTCGCAGCCCACCCTGTGATGAATGGTCAGATGGATGGCTTGCATTTTGAGAGCATGTTTATTTTATTGATCAATCAATCGATTGTGTGCCGACTTGGATCAATGGAACTAACACAGTGTACTTTAAGCTGACCAGCCCCGGCCCACAGGTTGGGAACCACTGGCCTAAATGGAAAAATTAATCGACCCCCTCGACCCCCACGCCACTTCAGTTCATTTCCCTCTCTCTCAATTCAGTTCAATTCAAAGGAGCTTTATTGGCATGAGAAAACATACGTTTCATTGCCAAAGCAAAAGTGGAACAAAACAGTCAATAACCCTCTCTCTCTCTGTGTTAATGTAACAGTCATGAGGATTAATTGTATTAAACGCAAAAGGAATTTTGAATTTTTAAATGTGCATGAACTTTGGAATATCTGGAACATGTGTGGTGCGTTTGGTACCATTTGTAAACTCTCCGAGTAGGCAGCACACTGTAGGTGCACCCACTTCCAATGTTATCAGCCTTTAATCAAGAATGTGTCCGTGATCAGAAGGTTGGAATAGAGCCAATATGTGATAATCAGACATACTAGGAAACGTGGAAGTGAAACTACTGACACGTTGGGGAGCGCTTGCTTTGTGTGACCATGACCACGACCGTGACCATGACAGAGGCACAGCGTCTCTGGTGGCCTAGAGCCATGTGAGGCACCAATAGGCACAGAATAGTAAATATTAGTCCCCCCTACTTTCCATGCTCCCGCCATGTCTGCACCGTCCTGCGCGCGCTCCAAGTGAACACAGCCGGCCGCCATCGCTGAAAACAACGTCAGTATGACCAATATGGCCATATTCCAACGTCTTGATAACGTGTATTTAATGCAGTGATAACATATGGATCCGTTGGTAGGTGGATGGTGACGGTGTTTGCTTGCTGTGTCCTAGATGGACCCGGTGCAGAAGGCGGTGATCAATCACACATTCGGTGTCCCTCAGCCTCTCAAGAAGAAACAGATTATATCCTGCAACATCTGCCACCTGCGCTTCAACTCCACGGTAAGGACACATGTGCTTAGGCTGCATTTTAGGTGTGTGTGTGTGTGTGTGTGAGTGAGTGAGTGAGTGAGTGAGTGAGTGAGTGAGTGAGTGAGTGAGTGAGTGAGTGAGTGAGTGTGTGTGTGTGTGTGTGTGTGTGTGTGTGTGTGTGTGTGTGTGTGTGTGTGTGTGTGTGTGTGTGCGTGTGCGTGCGTGCGCGTGTGCGTGCGCGTGCGTGTGCGCGTGTGTGTGTGTTGTTTGGGCGTGAGGGATTAGACAGCAGGGAGAGCTGCGTTTATCTGTGCAGGGCAGAAACAATCAGTAGCACCAGCGGGGGAGCCCCAGTTTCAACATCTCCACGTTCCATTTATCACACACACACACACACACACACACACACACACACACACACACACACACACACACACACACACACACACACACACACACACACACACACACACACATACACACACACACACACACACACACACATATACACACACACATGCACGCACAGTCACACGTACAAATGCACATGCACGTACGCACACGCAGGCAGACTGAGTGTCACACACAGAGATCGTGTCATCAACACACACAAATACTGTATACATAGATTTATTGTACTACTGTACACACTCAGACTTTTACGTCAAGTCACTTTTATATATAGTAATAGTAATAATAATAATAATAATAATAATATAGCTTTTATATTGTGACAATACAATTATACAGTCACCATGGTTGGAGTAATTGAGTTTCCCGGATTTCTTGTTTTTATTATTACATTGATTGTTTAGCTACTGCAGTGAAACTTTGCTCGACAACAATGCTGACCATCACGTTATAACAAACGTATAATTTAAATAAAGCTATGTGATAAACAAGACATATGTGTTGCTCTAATAGCCCCCTGCGTAATTACGAGGCGAGCGATCAATCAGGAATCCCTGTTAAGGGATGTTTTTCTGTAGTCATGCCTTTGGGGCAGTGTGTGATAACCAATGCTCATTTGACACGTTCTCTCTCAGTCTCTCTCTCTCCGTCTCCTCTGAGACCTACGCAGTTGGATAGAGAGGATGGTATAGCTGAGAGGGAGCTAGACGGTAGTTGGATAGAGAGGATGGTATAGCTGAGAGGGAGCTAGCAGGATTTGTCACGTCACGCTAATCTCCGAAGCCTTTTCACGGCAGATCAGTCTGCTGATGTGGTGAGGTACTCAAGTTGGTGTTTACAGATGCGGCCTTGACGGCCTGGGTTATTTATAATGCCCTCCTACAACACACCATTAAGTCTGTTAATGTGGAGTCTGCCTCCTGCCCAACTGTAAACGACAAGCACTGGTGTTTGGTGTTTGCTTAGACCTCTCTCTCTGTTTAGTAATACATGAGAAATGTGGGAGAGGAGTAATATAATTATTGGTATCGTGCATCTGTGTGTGTGTGTGTGTGTGTGTGTGTGTGTGTGTGTGTGTGTGTGTGTGTGTGTGTGTGTGTGTGTGTGTGTGTGTGTGTGTGTGTGTGTGTGTGTGTGTGTGTGTGTGTGTACGCCTGTCCCTTTGTGCATCATGGTGTATCTGTAATATTGTAATAGTGTTTATCAGCATACGATCACAGCGGATGCTGACATCTATTCATTGCGTTGGTGATGTTCCACCATATTGTTGATGCGGAGGTAAGGAGGTAATCAGTGAAATCCACAACCAGCGTCTGCATATTTGTTTCACACTGTAACGAGACGGTCTCTTGGTGTTTGCGGCATCTCTGAAACATTTACTGAACATACTGTACTGTATGTATTCCCCCTTCACAGAAAAGAGTCGCTACTTCAAGTGTAATCTGAGTTGTTGAAACTGAGATTTAGAAACAATAATCGACTTCTAGGTTACAGTAAAAGAACAATCAAGTGGGCGCCAATGGCCTCTAGTGGTTAAGGAGCATAATACATAATACAGGCTGACAGCGTTGCAGGTTCCATTCCTGAGCCTGACGGCCTTTGATGTCGGGCTCCCTGTTTCCCTGTTTCCTATCACTCTCCAATATACTATCCAATAAAGGTCTGCCTTTATTGGATAGTATATTGGAGAGTGATAGGAAAGCCCCCCAAAAAAAATGTATAATAATAATCAAGAAGCAGGTTTTTATATATCGCTTATGCTCACTTACAAAAAAGGAAAAAAACAAACAAACAAACAATCAAGAAAGTCATTTAATATTAGGGGGCCGCAGCTAGAGGTTACACGTATGTTTTTTGGGGGGTTCCAAACCGCAGTATTCACCGTTTCACCAAATCAACACTTTCCAATACAAAAGTAATTCCTTTAAGATATTGTGGCACTTTTTTTGCAGGAAAGCAGGTAACATATACATTCGATAAACCAAGTGATTAAACTTGCAGAGCCATGAACAATGAATTTATAGCAACACACATAATTAACACACCATTTTCCAATCATAAAGATCTTGACTACAGTACTAATTCTTCAATGTGTTTGGAAAGCCTGAGCTTGGGCTGGTCTGAGAGGCGCAGTAATTCAACCAAGGCAGTAATAATTCATTCTAACTTTCACACATTTGCTGCTAGGGCTGAGCAATATAATAATAATAATGTGGGATTTACATAGCGCTTTTCGAAGTACTCAAAGACGCTTTACATGTGTGGGGGCTGGGGGAGAGAGCAACTTTAACAACTTTATTAGAAAAAGGTAAAGAAGTAAGAGAAGAAGGTAAAGATGGTAAATATGACTTCAAATCAATATCCCGATTATTTCACAGATTAATTACTGATATTTTTCTTAGAAACAGTGAAAATAGCTGATCTACAAGCTCACAACGTGACCATTTTTGTACACCACCTTGTACAACTATAACTTTAACTCTAACTATAAAAATAGTGGTATACTGTACGATATAGTTATCCTTACTAGGGCCTTACCCGTTCTAATATATGAACAGGAAATGATGTACAGTGTGGGTAATATATAATAATATATAATATAATAGATCACATTGATTGGGAGGGAATTGTTAACGGATGATCTTGGGGAGTTGGGTTGAACTTGGGCACAAAATTAATGTTATTAAATAAGATATAGATTGTCATATCCCATAACCCATAGATAGATAGATACATAGATAGATAGATAGATAGATAGATAGATAGATAGATAGATAGATAGATAGATAGATAGATAGATAGATATCTGTCATTAACTGTCATTGCATCTCTGTATGTATTTATCATTTTATTTACCGACGGCACGGGATGGCGGTCATTGCGCTGTCACAGTAATGTAACTTTGGGAGTGTATAGCCAAATGGACCCGCTCATTCCATGTTGTGGTCTCGAAACACCGCATGACAGTGCATGTGTTGGCGCTAACGCACGTAACGTTGTTTGGGACTCAAAAAACCCTGTAGTATTTGTCTGGCACGGGAAAGGAGGTGTCACCCGCATGCCGTTTAAACGTTTGCGGTGGTGGTAGAAAGAAGCAGGAGAGAAGTGGTAGGCGACCGTGTTCAGTGTTGTTCCGATATTCCGATGCTGCCTGTCTGCCACGCACCCCCCAGAAATGTTCCCCGTGTGGCTCTGCTGCGAGACGCGGTCTAATTCCAAAAGGGGAGGTGTCGTGTGGTGCGGTGTGTAAGGCAAGGGGAGTGTTGCACCGAAAACGATGACCCATACATTAATCTGTGTCCCTCCCAACATGCATTTCCCGTGTGACGCGTGATCTGCGAGAAGATGACGGGTGTAGGAGTTGTTTTTTGGGCGAAAATGAAGTAAATTAAAATAGTGGGAGCAAATGGTGGTGCTGGCAAGCAGTGTTTGAGGCTGGAGGACAGGGCTGTGTTATCCTTATAGTTGCATGCGCTCAGTGTGAAAAGCTCTTAATTCAGAGTGCAGTGGTTAATCAGACATTCTTCTTCGTGTTGATTTGTTGAAAGTGGTCAAACTGGCACAATAATCTTCTGAATTTAATTTGAATTGAAATAAAACATCTGATATATACATACTGTACATGCATACACAATTTTTACGTTTTGATCAAATGGTTGTTGTTTTTTACTTTTATTGCCTCTGCGTCACTACAGGTATATCAAAGCCAGCGTTGCTACATGTAGCATAATGTCTCTCCATCACTATATCAAAGCCAGCATTATACTGTACATGTAGCAGCATAATGCTACATGTAACATAATGCGAGGAGAGCTGATCTTCAGAGGCTATTTTGAGAGATCTCTGCATTGATTGCTGTGCAATTCCTATAGGCCTACATGAATGTTATCTGACATCAGGGGCCTTACAGTGATCGAACAGGGCCGGGAGAATTAGAATAATGTGAAGACAATCATGCACGGCACGTGTGTGTGTGTGTGTGTGTGTGTGTGTGTGTGTGTGTGTGTGTGTGTGTGTGTGTGTGTGTGTGTGTGTGTGTGTGTGTGTGTGTGTGTGTGTGTGTGTGTGTGTGTGTGTGTGTGTGTGTGTGTGTGTGTGTGTGTGTGAAGTGCGTGCATGCGTGTGAAGTGCGTGCGTGCGTGTGAAGTGCGTGTGCATATTTCATATTTTTCAGTTTGTTTTATTTTTTTTATAAATGATTATTGCCCCATTTTATACTTCGCCATGTCTCACGCAAAAGTAGCGAAAATCTATAAGCTCAGAATTAGCTCACAACGTGTTGTGTTCCTCGTATATTCGCTATTTGGGGGAAATTATGAAAAGCGAAAATTATAAGTTTCAATAGTGCACCCTAATGACCAATGCCCAAAGTCAGGACGCCAGGTTCAAAGTGACTGTCTGTATTTGTGTTTTTATATAAACATTTAACCAATGAAAAGTATAAACAATAATTGGAATCATTTTATTTTTTCGTAATTTCTTGGAAAGTATCATTATTATTTTTTACATACAAGGTTTCCTCCTGACAGGGGCCGTATGTTGTTACATGCCTCTGGGATTTGCTGTGGCTGGCACTTGCAGTGCACATTAATGAGTTAGTTCTAGAGATGGGATCCTTTCTGTTGTTACATATTGCACACGCAATTATACCTCTGGCCTCCCAATGTGCCAGTGCTCTTATCGGCTGGAAACAGACTCTCCTTGCAGCAAGTGTGTGTGTGTGTGTGTGTGCGTGTGCGTGTGCGTGTGCGTGTGCGTGTGCGTGTGCGTGCGTGCGTGCGTAAGGAGAGTCTGCACAAGCTCATGTATATCGTTGCTGTCATTTGGAAACCGTGTATGTTCAAAACTGCTAATTTTCGGGAAATGAAACGAAAAGGTTCAGAAATAGTTCATATAGCAGATCTTCAACCTCACAACGCATCATGATGCACTGCATTGTGATTTTCACTAGTTTTGTGATGATGCGTATATTACACACATTTTAGCATTAGCATTTAGCATTAGTATAAATGCTAAAAAAGGCATTTGAGTTGATAATGCATGACCAGTCCAGGACCACAATGGAAACAAGACCCTAGTAGCCTGGCTAATAAGCCAGACTAATATCACACAACACTGTCGCGGTAACTTTTTTTTGCCAACGGCTGATTCGGTCTGGTTTATTAACCAGGCTAAGACCCTAGGGCAGCAGGGTTTTCCCTATGGTGCCCCAGAATACTTTCATTCAATTCATCAATATCACTTCAGTTTAACCACTTACTGTAGACTCACTATAGGCTTAGTAAAATGGACCTGAGTTGCACTGTACTTTTTCCATCTACACCAACTCTCTTCACCAAAAATAGCATTGTGAGCTTGTAGATCGGCTATTTTTGGTGAATGTCCCCCCCCAGAATAGGGATCATGGGCTTCAAGTGGCTAAATGTCAAGGAGGAAGTTATTTTCAGTCTGTCCTAAAGGCAAACTCAGATTTTCCTTGTATCTCAGTTTTCCTTGTATCTCAGGGGAAAGATTTACATATTTACGTAACATAATATGACATGAATGTAAGGTGCTAGTAACAATGACATTTAGGGGTGCCGTGAATATATTTAAAAGGGGTTCCCTGAGCTTTGAGAACCTCTGCCCTATAGGGTGTTATCCTTTTAACAATCATTTTGTAAACCGTACCTTTGTACAATCAATCAATGCAGTCTATAATATTTGCACCTTTGCGTTTCCTCACCTCCTCCTTGGCTCTCGTCTCTCGTGTGCAGAACCAGGCGGAGGCACACTATAAGGGACACAAGCACGCCCGGAAGCTCAAAGCTATGGAGGCCCAGAAGAACCGTCAGCGCCGGACAGGGGACGCCTCGTCCACTGGCAGGGAGCGGGACAGGGACAGAGACAGAGAGCGCGACAGGGACAAGAGCAAGACTTGTGACTCTGAGGCACCACTCCTCCCAGCGCTCATGGACACAAGCTTGATAGAGGGGACAAGGACAAGTAAGTACAGTACACTGGCAGACAGATGAGGTCGCTGGCAATTGACTCTATTCACACACCATTTTCCTCTTACTTTCTACTCGAGTGTGAAGTAAGAGGAAAATGGCCTCCATGTGAATTATAGGACCAATTAAGGCACTAAGGGGAAAAGAATGGCCGTCCCTCATCATGCGTTTTGCCTTGCCATCCCACGTTTCGTTCATCATTACCTCCTTGTTAACTTTTTCCTTCTTTACGATTATAATTTACAATTTGCAAATTAGGCATTTAGCAGGTGATCTTATACCCAGTGCAACTTACATGTATGGGATCAGAATAAGCAGAGTAAGCATGAACTATAGTCAACAAGCAACAAGGTCAATAGTCGCATAAATACATACATAAATAGAGTGCAGGAAGATTTTTTTTGCCTCAAAGCAACCATACAAGGCAAACAATTAACCTACTGTAGCAGCTGTATCAATAGCATGCTATTCGAAAGTAACATTCTTAAAATGTGTGTACTTAAAGGACCACTTCACCACTTTTCAACCTATCTTCATATAATAGGTCCTCACTAATAATCATGAAAAAAATTCTACTCGGTCTGTGTCTCATAGGAGGGCTGTGGGCAGTTCAGAAACCGTCTTCCAGTGACATCATCGATGGGGAATACAAGCTAATAGAAACTGCAGGCTTTCTAGTCCTGAAAAGTTGCAATGCGAAAATGGAAGCCATCGTTCTCACGATAATGAAAATCTAAACATTTTTATCCCCTTCTCCATTGGTCAGCTGGCATTTGGCAAAATCCCAAACTTTGTATAGGTAAAAAGCCCTTCCTCTGGGACCCATGGTATCAACGGGGTGTAAAGATTTTGGGAGATCTATACCAAGAAAACAATTTGAAATCATTTGAAGAATTAAGAACAGAATTTGGCCTACCACACAATCACTTCTGGCAGTACTTACAACTGAGACACCTATTGGTAAAAACCTTTGGTTCTCTCACATCACCCCCCCCTAAAATTGACACAGTGGAAAATATTTTTAAAATATTTGGACTGGGTCATGAGGCTTCTACATACTATGCCATGTTCCTGGATGCCTCTGACCAGTGTAAATTCACATCCAAGTTGCCATGGGAAAGGGATTTAGGACTTACAATATCAGATGGTGATTGGGTTAGAATTCTTAGGAATGGAAGGAAAATGTCAAGAGAACTACGTACAAGGTTGATTCAATTCAAAATTATAAATAGAATATATTGGACACCATCAAGATTGTTTAGGGTCGGCTTGACTGATGGTCCTGAATGCTGGAGGTGTCAGGATAGAGACGGTACACTTTTACACATGCTTTGGGGCTGTCCCAAAATTCAGGAATATTGGACTGCTATACATGAAAGACTGGAGAGAATAACAGGCATACACATTCCTTTTTCACCCAGTCTGTTCATTCTGGGGGATCCTGCCACATTGAGGCAGGTTGCTCCTCCTTTAGCTGAATGGATACAAACGGCCATTATGTCAGGTAGGAGGCTGTTGGTCAAGGACTGGAAGGCTCCCTCTGCACCTGCTCCATCCCTCTGGGATGCATCGATGGGACTATTGGCCGCTTACGAGCGACTGTCATACAGGCTGCTCAATAGGATGGACGACTATGACTTAAAATGGGGCTTTTACCATATGCACGTATCGGGACTCTGATTCGTTTCTGGCTCTGAGTGAGCTCTGAACGGGCTGCAACTTTAGAAAAATACACTGAAGGAATATGTCTGGAATTGGGGCTGGGGTGGACTGCGGGATATTTCTGTGCATCTCTGTTATATTGTTTTGTTTTGTTTTGTTTTGTTATGTGTTTGTTTTGTTATGCATTTATTTTGTTGTGTTTTGTCTATGTCTATGTCAGTTTCATATACAAAAGAAATTTAATAAAGTACAAATCATAAAAAATAAAGAAATCTAAACATTTTTGTAAAAAATCTTGTTTAAAAAATAATCTGCCTAATGATGATGTCACTGGAAGACGGTTTCTAAACTGCCCACAGCCCTCCTATGAGACACAGTAGAAAAAAAATCGTGCCATTTTATCATGATTATTAGTGAGGACCTATTGTATGAAGATAGGTTGAAAAGTGGTGAAGTGGTCCTTTAAGTAGCGATCGAAATAACATTCTTAACATTAATGTTCAAGAAAAAACAAATCTTAGTAGGCCTAACAAAAAAAACATGAGAACATATTACCAAGATATTACCTGTATAGTAAACTATCATCTATCGAAAAAGGATCCTCTCATTCTGACATGACCTACACTCCTACTTTTTGTTTCACATACTCCTCCTCCGCTGCACTGCACACATCTTGTTCCCCCTGGCCTTGTCCTCATCTCCTCGCATCAGGTTGTGGTTTTAGATCATGACTAGATATATCTCCTATTACCTTTCTGTGCGTCTCCGGCTCCCCTCTTTGCATTCAAAGCTTATAGCTTCGCATTCTGCCCATGCTGTCCTCGCATCCCTCTCTCGTCGGGGCTTCTCCAAGCACAGGCTAGGTGATGGATGACCGGCTCTGACGTTACGGGACAGTAGTGGGTGTCTGGGAGAGAGTGATGCTGTGTTAATAAAGGAAGAGGATGAGATCGATCGGAGTGTCGGTGGGGTTGTTCTTACCCTGTTGGTTTCTTAATCTCTCCCTGTTTGACCACTTCTTCTGGCCCACATGTGACTAACTCTCTCCCCCTGTCTGGACGGGGTCAAGGAGGGCTTTGTCTCAGAGCTCCACAGCTTACTGTACCTTACTGTGGACTGTGGAGCATGTTCAAGTTATGAATTGCCATACTATTTTTACATGAAACAATTAGGACAAAGGCTGACTGGTTATGACATTAAATAGGGGATTAGGGTCTGCCTATTTCCAGCCATGTCAAGTAAAACATAAATAAGTACATTCATCCATAAAATAATGAAATGCATGTATTCATTATAATTTTCTAATCACTGTTATTAGCACCAGACATGGCTGCTGCTTCAGTTTGAAAAGTTAATTGGTATCATCAAAGCACTTTGTTGTCAGTAAAGTACAGCTGTCCATCCAGGATACCTCCCTATACCTTCTACTTTCTCCACATCCTATGCCCTAGAAAAGTTCACTATCTGAGTTGAATTTCTAAATGCGCACTGATGCTAGAGGGAATATCAGAGAAGAGATATGAAGCCACACACACACACACACACACACACACACACACACACACACACACACACACACACACACACACACACACACACACACACACACACACACACACACACACACACACACACACACACACACACACAGTCACCTAGACACACACACAAAGAGATGGGAAATCTCACAGTTTGAACACACATACTCTTTCGGTTTTTTGCCCTAAGCCCTGGAGTCTCATTCGCAAAGGAGAAGGTGGACAACAGACTGGGAGCCTGATAACACTCTCATAAAACTCTCATTTCAATATTCTGCCATTGCAAGGCGAGCTCCGAAAGTGGGATGAGGAAGCTAGGGGGAAACGAGATGATGAGTGGAAAATTATAGATAAGATTAAATGAATGAAGGAGAGAGAGAGAGAGAGAGAGAGAGAGAGAGAGAGAGAGAGAGAGAATAGTGAGTTGGAGAGAAAGCAGATGAATCCCTGCTAGTTTTTATGCTGTGAATAATAATTGTACACTTCCGAGGCAATTTTGCGAGGAACAACACTCTTTAATAAGCCCAATTGTGTGATTGGCCTGATGTGAAATTGAAATGCAGCCGAGCGCGCCAGTGGTGGCATGCACTACAATGCCAGCCTGTAATGGAATAGCACTCCAAATTAACACTCTATGAAATTAGCTATGTCTGCCATGAAACCGAAGGTTGGGGGGAGCTATCTCAGGCAGGCTAATGCCCACATTGTCTGCCATCGAGAACCAAGGCACCTGTCTACTCTCCCCCAAGGAGACAGGCTGGCTCAGGGTAAACAGTTTTTCTCTGATACACACAAGGTCAGTCTCCTCATTTCTATCAGTGCACCTGTTTCTGCACTTTTGGGCAGGAGCGTCACTTCCAGGAAAGTCAATTCCATTTCAGCTATCACAAGCTGATATAGAACATACTGTGATGGTGAATATCTTAACGTTGGGCTAGGCGTAAAGACAGCACTTTCACTCGTACTGTAAGTGTAAGCCTGCAGTCATACTTACCGGTACGGTAGTCATGTGATGGTGCCAAAAATCTTCAAAATGCCAAAGGTCTTCAAGCTCACAATGTAGCGCAATGTGATGCATTGTGAGCTGACTATATAGTAGAAACTTGGCAATAGAAATTATATAATGATTGTTTTCACCACAGATGAGCAGATGCACAAACGAATGAGAGATGGCAGGGGAGAGAGAGAGAGAGAGAGAGAGAGAGAGAGAGAGAGAGATTGGCAGACTGGTACATGCCACTGACAAGCATCAATCACGGCAGGCTTTGATTCACTCTGCTGTTGATGTTGTCTTCAAAAGGACTCTGTCACCACAGTAATTGTAATTTATGGTAGGGATTTTCCCTAGGGAAGCTGTTTGTGTTGTGAGATTGCCTCGGATCAAGATTGAATGCTCAGCGCCTGTGTGTGTGTGTGTGTGTGTGTGTGTGTGTGTGTGTGTGTGTGTGTGCGTGTGTGCGCGTGCGTGCGTGCGTGCGTGAGTGCGTTAGGGCATTAAGCAACTAGTCGACTAGTTTACTAGTCGACTAGTAAATCCACTAGTCGACCTTGTTGGTACTAGTTGACTAGTTGATAAAAATAAAAAAAAGTAAAAAAAAATTATTTTTAATTTTTTCCCCGATTGTGTAGGCCTCAAGATCAGGTAGATTATAGTTATAGTCACCATGTACACAGTTTTTCAATGTACAAATATTTAATTTATATTTTAATTTATTTTATTTTTTACATAATAGGTAGTTAAACAACTAGTCGACTAGTCGACTAGTAAACTAGGCAACTAGTCAACTAGTAAAAATGACTAGAAGTGAATGCCCTAGCGTGCGTGCGTGCGTGCGTGCGTGCGTGCGAGTACTCACGAAGCAAGTTAAGAATTTTGTAGTGTGGTCTAATCACTACATTCTCCATTTTCATTGTGGTAAAATAATTTGTCATGGGGTCAATAAACCACACAGTGGGATGTCCTCAGACGCACTTACAGTAACTACACTTGTCTAGGCCTGTCAGCCATAATTGGAACGTAGATGGATCGATTAAACGTATCTTCGGGTTAAATAAAACATACAATTGCTTGGTAGACAGCAGTGATGTCAACAACCATAATTTGCTGGATTGTGAGTTACAACTTCCACTGACTGATTGCAGCAAGCACTCTGTCGCTCACTCTGTCTGGCCTGACAGTCTGCCAATCTTGGTGGCAGTCTCCGCCGTTGCTCAGACATACATGGGATGAGTGATGAGCAGTCGGATACAAGGTGTTGTCAAAGGAGTTGCTTGCCCATGACTTAAGTGCAAAGCACACTGCCATCGCAGCACAGCGGCACGTCATTGACACACGCCGTGTGCCGCACGAGCACCAACAGGAAGTGTCGTGCGCGGGACATTTGTTGTCCTGAGTATTTCAGCTACTTTATTCATCACCTGAATGTCCAGAGCTAAGACTCGCTAGGCCTTTTTGGGAAGGTTTTTATAATGACGGGATTGTGTGTCATACAATATTATATACTGGGATTTACTCTATTTCAATGATCAGTCTCTCCTCGTCCATTGTGCCTCTACAACAACAGGTTGGGGCTAGTCTGCAAGTACCTGAGTACTGTACCTGAATGCGTAAGTGACGGTGATGCCTGGAAATAGAAAAGTGGCGTGAAAGACCGCTGGGTGTGGCACTTCACTAATAACAGACACGCATCTTAACGCCACCATGTGGGGCTTATATACATAATATACAATAATGGGGGTGACTGTTATTACACTTTTTCTTTTCTTCCTTTCTTTAGGTCTTAAAAGGCTCCTTTTTTTCCCTCTAGTCTATAACAAATCTCTTCTGCAATTTACAAGTTCACAAAGTGCCACCCTGTGGAAAATTCATGTGAGCTTGTAGATTTGCTATTTTCGCAGACTGTGCACCCCAGAATATGACACCAGGGTTCATGTGGTTACACGGCTGTGGTTTGTACCCGAGAGTCAGCTGGAGTATGCATGGGGGTCGTGAGACATGGCCAAAGCATTTCCGGGGGTCCCCAGCCAAAAACAATGAGAACCCCTGTTCTAGAGGGTTCTTTGACTCCTGTTGGCTGCCGTGTCTTCCCCGGTAAGATGCCTGCTAACTCCATTGATCAGCATCGCTCTTCCTCCGCAGACGTCTCAGGTGGCCCCTGTCTTACACATAAGCCCAGGATCATACCAATCCATGCCCTTGGGGAACTTGAATCCCCCAAGGGGGGTCACTCTCATTACAGAGAGGCAGCTGTCTAATCTCATCCTTGTATAGGTTCCTTTTTCTGCTGGGAGAATGAGATAGGAAGACCCTTATCTGTGTGATGAATTTACTCAGGGACGTAAAAAAGAGAAAATCAATGGAGCCCAGTAGGAAAGCGGAATGGCGGTGTGGTGAAAAGGGAGTAAATGAAACGGAGATATTCAGGGAGTGTAGTGCAAAGTGTGTGATTCCCTCGGGAGGACCAGGGGTGGGGTGGAGGGGGTATGTAATGGAACTCTGGTGACTTATCGGCAGGGCCTGGCAGTCGATGGGTTTGTTTATATCGACTGAGCTTTGTGTCCATTTTAATAGTGAAGCAGAAAGAAAGGGAGGGAGAGAGAGGGTGGTCTTGAAAGGACATATTGTATACTGATGGCCTTTACTTTCCTAAATACTGTTGCTAATCTGGTCTGTTCCACATGGTATTGAATAGGCTTAAAGTAAAAAACGGCACAAAGCTAGCATATTAAATTCACTCTTAATGTGTATTCCAATGATATATTAAAAAACTGGAGGGGTTATTTGGAGCTTAAATATTATATTGACTTGGCACTCATGAAACTAATTCCCTCTCAAAATAATTTGACGTTTGACTACTGCAGCTTGTAAAGTGCATTTGCCAGCTCTGTGATAACACCAGTGACTCAACAGCATTGATTCTGTTTGAGAAATAAAACATTGTGCCTCGTCCGAGATTCATTTATTGGAATGGGAGAAATAATTCATTCTATCACTCACTCATTCCCACAGGCCTACAGAATGATCTAGAGACAGCCAACCTTGAGGTGAAGCTTGAGGAGAGTCCCGGGAGCTCGGCCATGCTGACGCCTGTGTCCGAGGTGTCTTCTGTGGAGCTAGCCACCCTGTCCCTACCACAGGTGTCCCCTTCTTCCCAGCTCTCTGAGACCGCCTCAGACACCAGCGCCCCCGAAGTCGCTGAGGTGGCGGAGGCCGCGGGCCCTGCTGCTGAGTCATGTTGCCAGCCAGACACCTCCAGCACAGATGGGGAGCCCCGCACAGATGACGACAAGGACCCTAAGAAAAGCAAGGCACATCTCCATTGTCCTGTCTGCAAAGTCACAGTCAACTCCACCTCACAGCTTGAGGCACACAACAGTGGTAAGACATAAAAAACTGCCTCTTTCAAAACAAATTCACAGTGCAGGGACAAATATTATGGCTGTGACAGATACTTTTAATTTTCACTTTATAATTTGTTGCATGACCATGTCGCTAGCTGAAAATAACAGATTTGTCAACCAAAGAAACTATTATTTTCATAATGCAATGAGGCCATACAATGAATTATAAATGAGACTTAACCTGTTTCCTCATTTGCATCCTATTTGCCAGGCACAAAGCACAAACTGATGCTGGAGGGACAGAGTGTCCAACCACGGCGCAGGGGAAAAGTGGTTGCAGCGCGCGTGGCTTGCAAGAGCAAGCGTCTGGGTAGCAAGGGCAGTGTGGGGGTGCCTAGCAAGAACTTCCAGTGCGAAGTGTGTGAGATCTCCGTCAACTCCGAGACCCAACTTTCCCAGGTGAGGGCAAAAAGCAAGTGTAAATGGAACATCTATACAGCCTGTTTAATGTGTTGTCCACACTGTGGATTTGTACGTCCTTTTTCGCACTACTTACAAATCAGAGATGGAAAAAGATGTGTGGGTGTTGTTTTAGGTGTTAACTGACTGTGATTCTGCTTGAATGAGACATGCCTGGGTTTGCCCACTGATAGAGTAGCATTTGAACGTTTTCCACCATCAAAGGTGCACTGGTGGGCAACGTACCAGATTCATGGATCACATGTCACTGTGAATTAACCTAGAAAAAAAGGAAAACTCACAGGAGATTAGTGGGACCCATGGTGAGTTACGGAGAGCAGACGGCAAGAGCTATCAGCCCAGGGCTGCTGTACCCTCCCGGTGGTGAATGAAATGAAAGATGAGGAAGGGAGAGAGAGCTTGGAGAAGTCCTGTAGATTTGTCAAGGCACCCTGAGTCTGAGTGTTGCTAACCTGATAGGAGGTATTCAAATGGCTCTGGGCATAGAAGTCCTGTTGGCTGTGTGTGAGGAAAGCCAATTTCTATTGAGCTGGATGATGGCAAAAAATGTCATCAAATTTTGGATGTTGTAATATCCGATGAAGTGTTTTGTTTTTTTGGTTTTAATCACTTGAGCCCTATTTTATACTTGATTATTTCTATTTCTACTATTTTAATAGCTGACAGCTATTTGGACAATATATATTTTGTCACAATAACATATTGTCACAATATCAAGATATTTGGTGAAAAATATAAGCTTTTATTGTATCCATACCCTTATATTTATCCAGCCCTAGTAGCTACTATAATTAATCAGATGTCCTGAACGTCACAAGCTACAGTAGCACAAGCTTGCACATTGTGATAATAATATTGCACAGGCTGACCTTATGTCATGTTTCAGCCCTCATTTTAAAAGCTACCACAAAGGCGCCATAATGATATATATCAGTGTTGTAATAATGATCATAGTAATAATGTAATTAATGATTTTATTAAACCTCCATTCAGAAGTTCCCATAGAAGAGAACCCTTTTTTCCCACAGCACCTTGGATAAGCCAGGAGAGGAAATGAGCTGTAATTAATCCAGCAGTTTCATTTACAGTCGTGTGAATAGAGCCATTCAGAGGATATTTTTATGAAATAATATATTTTTTATGCATTAGACACATTAGTATCATTTGGCGTTTATATGAGTAAGGATTTCTTCACCACGCAATGATGTTGACACTTGACAGACATCCAATATATTGTTTTCTTCTTTTTTTATCAGACACATGTTTACAGTGTGTATTTTTTACATATTAGCAAATTAATTGTGTTTAATGTTCCCCTATTCTCCAAAAGTTATGGAAAAAGATACATTCCACATTCCACTCACACAGTTAAAGCTTCACCCAATCCTACTCCCATATAAACCAGTTACTGTTGCAGCGAGAGGGGGGGGGGGGGGGGGGGGGGGGATAGTGTGTCAGAGGAGTAGCAGCCAACACCAGAGTGTTTAACGCTTGCTGGTCCATTTTTACACACTCGAATCCTTCAATGAAATGAAGGATTTTGGGGGGGTATAAATTATGATCGCACAATGTATTTTCAGTTTGTCTCAGTTAATAGTGAATCAGCTCAGTGAGGCTGATACAGTTGAAGTTGTATGTATCCACTGTGGGACCACAAACAGATGCTTGTTAGTCATGTGTCTCTTCTGGTTTCCACAGCACATGAATAGCCGGAGACACAAGGACCGTCTGGCAGGCAAACCTCCCAAACCCAAGTTCACCCCCCACACCAAGAGCCAGCCAACTTCCAGCTTAGCGGTAAGACACCAACAAACAAACAAACAAACACTTGACTCAAATGTGCATTCATTCACGCATGCACACACGCACAGTCAAGGGAAACCAATCCAAAACATAATTGACTTATGCTACAGTCAAACATACAGTACCATAAACATAGTGGAATTGCATTATTTTAAGGGAATTCATCAAAAGTCTAACTAACTTCATGACACCCAATTAAATGTATCAATGTTGGCATTAGGTTATTTAACCCAGCCCTAGCCTCTATAACATGTGTTATCCCCATGTATCCCCAAAGCAAACATACATGGTACAAACAAAACAATCTTTGACCACACTGATAATATCTGTGTGGTCAAAAATTGCTATATTATATGCCAATGCTATATTATATTGCTATAGCAACATAAGTGTCTCTCAAACTGTTTAGACTGTAAGGCCCTCATTTATCAATCGAGTGTAAAATCTGCCCCAAATTCGAGTGTAGGATTCGTAGTACACCCACGTCGGGTCGGCATTTACAAAGTGATCGCAGACAGCTGTTTCTTCCTAATTTCATTCCTAGCAGTGATAAATGTGACGGCTGAAATCAATCTGGCACGCCCTATAAAATCAAGCCTCGCCCTCGTTTTTGCGACATGAACAACTGCAATACGACCTGGAAACCATGGTTACAGGAAAATAAAAGTTTCACTCGCTTGCCCCCTCCCATACACACACACACACACACACAGACGCACACACAAGCAACTTGTTGTATCTTAAATAAATAAACCTGCATGAATTAAATAAAGCTGTAGGACTACGCTGTCTGTTTCTCCTCTCGCTTCGCTTCCCTTGCTGCCCGCATCACCCCCCCCGCACGCACGCACGCACATATAGCAATTTGCAAGCAACTGTCACTGTGTGTTGTTAGTTGTATATTAAATTATTAAAGTCTTTTTAATTTAATATACAACAAGATATATTGGTGAACGAAAACCTGAACCTGTGAACCATGAATTAAATAACAAATAGGCACACACAGGCTGCTGTTTTGCATAGGTGCTCCTCCTGTCCTGTCTGTCTGTCTCTCTCTATCACTGTGGTCCGTCCGTGACCGTGACCAACTGACCATGCACCGCACGTTCGACAGACTATTTAGATTGCCTCGCAGTCGCTGCAGTGGCTGGGCACTGGTGGTGGTGGGCTGGCTGGGTAGCCTACCTATATCTCCGATGCGGTTCCCACGTGCGCTGGCACGGTACATTTGGCATTCGAGCGACGCGTCGGGTTTATTAAACGAGGAGGAGATTGCACATACCGTAACTCCAGAAAGACATCGGCCTGCTGTAGATTAGGCTACAGTAGGCTACCACGTTGGGACTCTCCGCAGCTGCAGCACTGCACTAGCCTATAGTACTCTCCAACGTCCCGTCATGGAAATATTTCAGCACAGACAGCCCAAATCCTCGCATGTATGCGCTCATGCAAAACACTGTTTAAATGGCTTAAGCATCTAACTTGCAACATTGTTTTTAATTGCGCGATAATTACTTGTAAAGTTGGAAATCTCCTACTAATTTCATATGACACAAAGACACATCTTATATGTATTTAGCCCATATATACCTATACAGTTTTATATAAACATTTTAGGAGTGAATACATATGTTTCGATGCCTGTGACAGCCTCTCAGCTGGTCAAACAATGCTGCTCCGCTGTTCTACGACAGAAAAACAGGTGAGGACAAAGCGTACGACAGCTCCCGACCAGACGTGAGTTTTGTCTTGGCACAAGATCATTTTCAATCTTTGGCGCAAATCGTAAATGCCGAAAATTGCGGTAATTTCGGCGTACACCCATATTTTGGCGTACGCACGGTTGATAAATGAGGGCCTAAGACTGTAGAATCAGTTTTAAAGGGATAGTTCAGATTTTTTTTTACTTAAGCTGTATGAATTACTTGCCATTAATATAGTGGCTGCAACTGTATTAATTGATTGCCCGAGTCCTGTGGTGGGAGTTCTGCTCTGGTTTAGGTCAATATTAAGTAGTTCCGGTCATTTTGTGGGGGGCACTGGGGCCACGCAGTAAAAGTAAATTAAACTAACGTAATTTGTATTGTTGATCTATTTCTAAAATATCAGCGCAACTTTCGTTCAACTTTGACCCCTCTATCACATGGAACTACTTTTTGGGCGTAGTGATATGGACACAAAAAACATAGTTCTGTGTGATAGAGGGGTCAAAAAAGAACAAAGGTTGCACTAATATTTTAGAAATAGGTCAACAATACAAATGACGTTAGTTTTGTGGATTAATTTACTTTTAATGCGTGGCCCCCTGTGCAACCCACAAAATGACCGTAACTACTTAATATTTTACCAAAACCAGAGCAGAACTCCCACCACGGGACGCGAGCAATCAATTAATACAGTTGCAACCACTATATTATTGGCAAGTATTTCATACAGCTTAAGTTAAACAAATATTAACTATCCCTTTAATGGGTTAAACCCTAATGTACTCTCCATAGTACGATGGTGTTGCTTGCAGACAAGAACAGATTTTCAAGCTAACAAAATCAACCTAAAATAAATTCTCGTCAGTCGTCAGCAAGCAACCCTATGGTACTACAAATATAGCCCATCTACAAGCCCACAACAAGTCGCGTCACAGTGTGAGCTTGTAGATTGGCTATTTTCGGCAAGAAACTAGGTTCAAGCGAACAGGTTTAGAATGGTGCTGTGCGCCCCCCATTCCCCCCATCCCCCCCACACTGAAGCAGCTCAGCAGCCTGAATCAGCACTCCAGATTAATCACTTCTTTGCCTCCTGTCATGTTCGCATATGCTCACTACTGTCCCCCCCCCCCCCCCCCCCCCCCCCCTATCCTACAGACCGTGAGATGGAGTAGCTATGCGGGAGGGGCTGTTTCTGCCATGAAGAAAGTATTCAGCCAGTACAATCTCACCTCCTTCTCCTCTCAGGTCAGTGGCATGCATGGGGGGGGAGGGCTTCAAGCTGGCTGACATTTATGTAGGGCTGCAACAGTTAATCAAACTAATAGATTTAATTTAATTAATAATTGATCCCTATTTTGGGCAAATCATTATAGGCAAGAGGTTGAAAATAGCCTGAAACGCATCGCAGCGTGACACGCTGTGAGCTTGTATATCTGCTATTTTCAGAATTTTGCATCATTACGATTACGATCATTAATAAAATAATGCTTAAATGGTAAATGTATTTCTTTTTACAAAATCACAAAACTATGTTAAACTAGAGGTCTCCACCAGGCCAGTTAGGTTATTGTGGCCTCCTGGTGGCGCTATAATAGGCCAATGTGAAAAGGGTGCCATTTCTTCTTACCCCTTTGATGGCAATTTGACATTCAAAGTCATGATTTGAGGCATTTTGTTCCAAAAATGCGTTTTTCAAAGGTCCACCGCTTTTTTTCAAAGGTGGTGCTATAACAGGCTAATGTGAAAAGGGTGGGATTTTATTTTTTTCAAAAGTTTCAATGAAAGAGTTCATGATTTGATTGATTGATTTTAATTAGCCAATTAGGATCTAATTAAATACCTGACGGATACATCTTGATCACATGACTACAGAAATACTGTGTATCCCAAGCCTTCGCTTTGGCCTGGTGGAGACAAAAATGTGCTTCTCGATTATTTGGAAAAGTAATCAATAGAATTATCGTTTTTTCGAATTAGAACACAAATAGAACACACAATATCGGTTTGTCCGATCGTGACTCCCATTGAAAATGAATTGGAGCAGCAATCAAATAGCAATCAGGCATCGCACACGGACCGAACATTTGTTCTTTAGGTGTGTATGAAGCCTAAGTCAGTGTACTACCAAAATTGTTATCGGCATTCAACCCAAAAAGATTTTGGTCGAGCTCTAGTATTGTTGGGCTTTAATCACTTTCATCAGTAGCTGTTGTGGTCCCCGTCCAGAGAATGAACATTTTCTTTTTTAGACCTGTCTCCAGTGATCTGCAATTCTTTCACAAACCAAGTCTCAAAAACATACTTGTAATTAAATATGAAGAAGATATTCAACAGAACATGAAAGAGACATAGCTTTTGAATATCTATTTACATGAATGTTTTGAATGTGAGTGAGGATCCATCCCAGCATCAAGCTAGATATCTTAGCTGAGCAGAAATAATGAATACATTTTATATAAGAAACTTTGGAAAGACCTTGGTTAAATGTCCTTGTCTTGATTGAAGAATGCTACAAGGTGTGATCAGCTCTTAGCAGATGCCATTGCTTTATCATGTGCAATTGAATATAATGGCAGCTGGTTGTGGTATTTAGTGGTATTTATTGTTGATTAATTGAATACATAGGACCACAATGGATACAAGTCCTCAGGACTTTTGTGTTATCCTTTTAGCCCAAATGTATGACTGTACCCATGCTGTTTGAATTTCTGTCTAATAAGTAAGTGTTCAATCAATGCATGACCTTGAAAATGCCCCCCAGAAATAAGTCTTGATGTATTCTTCTTTCTCACCTTTGACCCTCTCCCCTCTCCCATCATCTCTAGACCAAACTGGCCTTGCATAAGCAGCTGACCAAGAGCCTGCAGGGCTTCCTCCCAAGTCCCCTCACCCAACCGACTCTGTGCACGATGGCATCTAACCCACTGGCTCTGCGCCATCCGGCGTGCACCCCCTTCTTTCAGTCCCCGTTCCTGAGCCCTGCACTGTTCCGGCCTGCCCCGGGGCCCTTGCGAGCCACACACACCCCCATAATCTTCTCCCCTTACTAAGAACTCCCCACGTCCCTTGAACTCCACCCTTTCCCTTTACAGAACCCCTCTGCCCTCCCTTTTAGTGTGACCCACATGACAGGGGCCACACACAAACTATGCAGCCTGCCAGACCCAACGTGGAGAGAACGTGTAAGCACACAAGCCCTGCTGGCCCCCAGCAGGCCACGGCACCAGAGCACAGGTCCTGTTCTGAAGACCAAGGTCTTACTCCCGCCCCTCCCACCCCCACCTCGCCTTCTATCCCATTCTGATCCTCCTGTCATGACCTTAAGAGCAGGCCACGCCTCCAGGAAGTGACTGGTGCGAGAAGTCTCTTTTATAGCCATTTCATGGGTAAACATGGTTTGGATTATTGATATTATTGTGTAATTTATTAGAGAATAAACATAGAGAAGTATAGATGTATGTTTAGTGTGGTTGCCACAAAATAAGGTCCCTTTACTTGATGTTCTTTTAAAACATTTTAACTTATTCATTTGTTTTTTTTTTTATGATGGATTGATTATTATGACAGCAACTGAACCCAAGTCGCCCTCCCATATGGAAGCTGACTATGGCTAGATAAGCTGACAAGTCCTTTCTTCAGCACATGAGCCCAAAGCAGATGTCACAAGTTGAAGGGATGCACAAAGTGGCAGAAATCAAGAGGTCCTTGTCACAAGTCTTTTTTGTGGACGTGTCACTGATTTTCCTCAATCCTTTAGAAATGTTTTTGGCATATCATATTTCTGTACATGCTCAAAACCCTGGTTTCCCAGAGCCCTGAACTCATATGCAGATGTCACGTATCTTTCTTTCTCTCTGACTCACACACAGCCAGGTATAGTCACTTCATAATTTCTTTATTTAGAATCCCATTCATTATAAACACTCATCAAGGTCCTGAATAGGCCATCTTGTCAACTTGATTTTGTCAATTTGAAAATAAGCCTTTTGGAGTTTTTCTTTTTTTTTATCTACTCCATAACCTAATTGCCTGGATGCTGCTTCACCAAAAGCAGCATCAAAAGATTGTTCATCATCAAGTCATTCGTAAGTTATGAATGACTCACATATGCTACAATCTTTAGTTTTTCATGTTATGAATCATTTACATGAAATGCCCTTATTTAGTTTCTATGGTGATCCATAGTTTCCCCTGCTACCTCTATTTTGCCCTGCATTTTCCACTCTGATCGATTCCAACACATACTGTACACCTACATGCACTGACACGCACACACGCACGCACACGCACGCACACGCACGCACGCACGCACACACACACACACACACACACACACACACACACACACACACACACACACACACACACACACACACACAGCAAAATCCAGAGTTACATTGAAACTCAGGATACTGCAGTGCACACATACATTAACAATTTAAAATAATACATAGAAAATTACTCGATTGTGATTTTGCAAAAACTCAATGAAAAGTTTTGACTGCACAGTGGTGTGGATGCCCGTATGGGAAATGGTTCCTTTAGTATTTGAGTGGCATCCCACTACAGAGTCTGCATGCAGCCAGTGAGGGAACAAAGCACAGTGCCATGGCAACCACATTAAAAGCACCTTAAAACCGATATTATACTTACAAAAGCAATGGAAATTGTTTTGACGTTTATCTCTTCTTTTAATTCCTCTAGTTGTATGTTTTGACAGTCTCATGCCAATTTTAATTGGTAAAAAAGAAAAAAAGAAAAAAAAAAGAAAAACAATCAAGTGAGAATGATTTACGATATGGTTAGGCTCCAACTGAGACAGGACTGGCTCTCAGATCTTAACTTTTAAAAGCAATACACCTGATATGTTGATGCTTATTACTCGTTTGTTTCAAATTGAATGATGGCTTTACCTATTCTGAACTGAAAAACTCCATTGTAGTAATGTATTCTGTACTCCTGTCTCCTGCAGACAAGGGATGACTCTGTATTGTGTGAGTGATGTGTCATTTGAGTTGGGTTAATTCTGGATGAGTTGTTCTCATTATGTACGCCCTTGATGCTCAGTGCACACATTGTGACTCTTATGTTTACCCAGAGGAGGGTTCTTCAGCTGAAATCTGACATTGTTGTTTTACTTTGTTGTGTGTCTGTGTTTGTGTGGAAGAAACAGGCGGTTTTATGCGTGCCACAGAGCAAACAATGTTATGTAGACAAGTGTTATGGGTAAGTGTCAAAAGTGCAACATCGGATGTCATTTTGCTGTTGAAACCTGCCCCCAACGCTTCATCTCTCAACCTGGTGCTTGACGCGCACGGCCTCTTGATGACCTATTACTCTGTACTCTCCCAAACGGCGCACCTATACCCAAATCCTGTCCACTTAAATTACAGTATAAATTACAGTAACAGAGACGATCCTATGCATTTTCGTTGTGCAATATGTATACTTGTCTGTGATGCAGCATCGCCATCTGTTGTGAAAACCTTGCAATTGCCATCTTGTACTCTAGTGCTTCTTTCTCTCCACGTCAACCGTCGATCTGTTCTGTGTTTCTGTTGAGGCTCCGGGTCTTTTTGGGAATATGAAGCCACCACAGGTCTCCTTGCCATACCAATGTGATTCTCCCCGGTCACACAACTCAGTGAACCAGCCAGCCTATGATCTTCACTGTTTGTTTGTTTAAATGGGAACTCTAATGAAATCTTTAAATAACAATTACAAAAAAAAAAGAAGAAATCTAGAGAAGGCAAATTATATGTATAATCCATAGAATAACTATAGATATTTTATCATAGTTGCTATTGCTATCTGTATCATGATGAAATGCTATCTTAGAGGAGAGTAGATGATGTTATTGTAGGCTATGTACAGCATACACAGCTGTAAGAGAAAGGAATAATTCTTTGCTCGTATTTTATTTTGTTTGTTTATTTTCATGGTTTTACTTACTTGTTTTTTAAGTACAAGAGACAAAAAATATTCAAAACAAAGTGCTGGAGTTGTTTATTTATTTAATGAATACACATACATACACATTAGCCAGGTCTTCTCAGGGGTAATAGGTTGGGTAAATGTTAAGAGCATCCGTTCAGGGCATTCCGCTCTGAGGCAACGCTGTAAGCCTGATTTACTTATGCCGTACAGCCATGTTGCTCGCCAAAGATTATCGCTAATACACAGGCTCAGGGGTCACCAACATGTCCGCACACTGACAAATGTGTCCGTGGCAAAGACTTGGTCTTGTCCATGGCAAATTCTAGATTTTCTGTTTTACACACCATTATAATGTTCTAATTTTGATCATAACACCCACTTGCTGAATGTCAATCTCCAGGTTTTCTTCAGTATATGTACAGTATGACACCTATTTATTATGACACTATGGCATATTAGGAGTCCACTAGTACTAGTGGTTCTCAAATGTTGAATTTGCAAGAACCCCCTTAACTCTGAGGGTGTTCAAATGGAACCAAACGGACCCTTATCCATTTGAACACTCAGAGTTACAGACCTGATATTCAGGGCTATCTATTCATGTGTTTCTGGTAATATTAATGTCCACTCATTTATGTCCGTGGCAAAACAATTATGTTGACAAAAATGTCCACCATGGGCCAACATGGCGATGACCCCTGCACAGGCTCACCACACATGTTTATGCACCACATTGTGAGCTTGAGCTATATTGTCCGTGAGCGACACTGTCGTATGACAAAGTGCTATAAATTAAGCAGGCCTGCAGTATTCTACCGCAGAGAGGACACGGGATGGATTTGTGACAATAAAAACCTCTTAGAACTTGTATAAAGCTTTTAAATTAGATTCATTGTAACTGTGTGTGTGTGTGAGACGTGTGAGACGTGTGTGTGTGTGTGTGTGTGTGTGTGTGTGTGTGTGTGTGTGCCTGTGTGTGTGCCTGTGTGTGTGTGTGTGTGTGTGTGTGTGTGTGTGTGTGTGTGTGTGTGTGTGTGTGTGTGTGTGTGTGTGTGAGCGTGTGTGCGAGTGTGCGAGCGAGCGAGCCAGGGCCGGATTTATCATTGGGCTAGTGTGGGCAGTATTGCAATCCAATTCAAGTGAGATTTGGGTTTAGTTAGTGTATATTTAGTTGTATTATGGTTTAAACATTGGGAGCTTCTGGTCTGCTGTCTGCAGTGCCTGCTGTGTTGTGGGGTAGCTGTGGAAAGTCCTGAAATTGTGTCTAGCCCGGGGGCCCCTATTACTGTAAATCCGGCTCTGGAGCGAGGGCATGTGTGCACGTGCATGTGTGGTGACAGATTCCGGATCGATCAAATATTCATACCTATCAAACACATGGAAACCATTACTAGGAGCATGTGCCTGTTGATTAGTATGGAAGATCTCAGAACTGGGATTGTATATTCTATAAGTTTGCAAGTATACAGCAAATATGCAAATATCAAATATGGCTGCTAAGGTTAGGGTGTATACTCCTTTACAGTGCAGAACACCAAGAGCTCATTAAATTATTGTACACTCAGAATACAATTAATACAATTAGAAATGCAGTATAAAGATTTTAATTGATTGACTTCATTATGTCAGTTTGCAAAAAAGGCACAGTGGCACAGATTAATACAAATAAATGCTAAAAGGATAACCCAATAAGTGCAAGGCTTGTTTCCAAGCTAACCACTCCTTTATTATTTTGTACAGAAATTAGCCATAAGGCATCTATAGTCTAGATTAAAAACAAGTGAATTCCTTCAGACTGTTTTCTACAGGTTGCCACCTGTACCCCAGATACTGCCAAATGCTTAGGCTCTGAACAGCACGTAACATCCATGTGTTTGCTGTATGTGTACAGTACGTCAGAGAGACATGTCTGTAACATAAAGGAATGGTGGTCCTGTACGTTACCAGTCTCTGATGTACTGTGCTCTTGTCAACACTGAATACAGTGTCCTTGTGATACTGATACTAAACAGAGGAGCATCTGTCTCTAGACTGTTTATATTGTGAGAATTGATACAGACATGATGCATTTCTCCATCAACCGATATTATCTTGTCATTAGCCCCAGCTGCTCTTCACTGATTTCCACGTCCTTGTTCATTTGAAGGTGAGTCCTGGACTGTGCGTTGCACTCTACAGTCTACACCACAGGCCTTCATGCCAGTCCTTTGTTTGTGGAAATGGTATAGGCACATCAAGCACACTTCTTTGGATGCCAATCAGAGGAAACCCCAATATATCCCTCGCTATGACTAGCCATGGCAGGACATGATGACCTTGGCTGAGTCATGACACTGGTGTAGTTGGTGTATTGATCCAATAGAGCGTAGCAAAATATCCCAAAGGGGCGTTAACATTTGTCACTTTTTAGCCCGGAGCCCTGTTTTTCATGGTTTTTGACAATAAAAAAAGATGAAAATCATGAAAAACAGCTGAGCTCCATGTAGGCCTACTTTCACTCTGGAGCATGTTTTGGAGAAGAACACTGGAAAGAGATGGAAAGCTGAGGAAGTTCTCAAAGAGCAAGGTCTATGTGAGCCACAGGTTGTAGGTTCAAGTCCAGTCCTCCTGCTCAACACTTAAAAAGTGACGTTGAGAAGAACACCCTAAAACTGTGATAGGTTACAGAGAGCATGGTGGCTCCCTCTATTAAGACACTGTGTATATGAACCTCAGATTGTGGGTTTGAATCCAGAGAAGGCTCTTCTATCTGAATCATAGATGGGGGTCTGTTGCCAAATACCTATTACTTTGGGTGTCCTTGACATGACGATGTTTGAGAATCATTGTGTTGATAAGAAGAGGCAGATGAATGGGTAGAGAGGCTGCCTGGCAAGTCAAAGGTACTGTGTTTGAATCCTGGTCTTGTGTCAAGGCCCTAACTGCTCTTCTGTGGGAAGCGAAGTGAAGTGGTCAAACTGAGTTTACTTTTTGGGGTGTCAATAGTCAATGGCAGATTTTGGCACGTCAAAAATCACTTTCATCTAGAAACTCCATTCACACTTTTTATAATTCAGCTTACTGTGGGCACACATGCTGGAACGTTTTACTTTGAAATGTTTTGTAGTTTCTGAGTTATTTAACTTAAACGCCCATGCATTCTCAATGGCAATAGCACAAACTTTGGCATGCTACTATAGTCCTACATAGCCTACTTACACCTAGAAACCCCATTCAAACCTATTTAGGTTCATCTTGCGGTGGACATGAAAATGAAAATGAATCTTTGAAATGTTTCATAGTTTTAGAAATATTGTGCTTTCACATTTGAGAAATGTATAATGGGGCTCAATGGCAGATTTTGGTAGCCTGGCTAATAAGCCAGACTCAAATCACACTCTGGCTTATTAGCCAGATTTTGGCACGTCAAAAAAAATCACTTTCACCTAGAAACTCCAATTCGTATAAAACGTTGGCATGCTACTAGTCCTACATACTTACACCTAGAAACCCCATTCAAACCTATTTAGGTTCATAATTGTTACAACCCGACCAGGGGTCACCAGGTGTAACACAAAAGTGGTCTCCCTCCTACCTAGTTCCCAAATATAATCAGCCAACACCAGTTGAAAAGCCAAAGTACAGTGGTTTATTTCATAAGTTACAGTTACATCAAATACATAGGATAAATTACCTCAGGGTGGGCACCTGTACAGAACATACTCAACTAAAAGAAAACATATGCTTACCTTCTCCAAACACAAAACAAACACAGGTATCTTACCTAGCCCCATATGTGCCCTCTCCCTACGCTCATTCTGTAGCTCCGAGATGAGGTCACACACAGGGCCCCTCCCACCCCGTTCAGAAACGGCGCATGTTTCCACAATTCCACGATTCTTACCCTTTTCTAAACGCTGGCGTGAAGGGTTTACACTAATTCAACGTCAACAACGCCAAAGAAAATCCAACTTTAAACGGTTACGAGCGTTACAGCGGTTGGTTTAGTCAGCCGCTTCCATGTTTATCAAGGGATTCGTGCGTGTGCGCGTGCATGTCGAGTGAACTGAAGTCAGTTGGACATTTTCGACCAGGGGAGGCGCCGGGGAGGCGCTAAAGCTTTTCAACTTCCTTGAAAAACATGCTAAACAACCGCTAGACGCTTGTGTAACCGTTTAAAGTTGGATTTTCTTTGGCGTTGTTGACGTTGAATTAGTGTAAACCCTTCACGCCACTTCACACGTGAAGTGGCGTTTAGAAAAGGGTAAGAATCGTGGAATTGTGGAAACATGCGCCGTTTCTGAACGGGGTGGGAGGGGCCCTGTGTGTGACCTCATCTCGGAGCTACAGAATGAGCGTAGGGAGAGGGCACATATGGGGCTAGTATCTTACCTAACATCAACTAAAGAAACACACTATAAACAAGGAAACCAAAGGAAAGGACACCCACCCCTACATTACCGAGAGTAAACCATGTTGACAGTGAAACTTCCTAAAATACTGGTAATGGCTAACTAAAAGCACTCAAACACCAGACTGGTGTTGTTGGGAGACTGGCATGGAGGAAGACATCTGAAGATCTGAAGGTATGCAGCTTTATACTCCAGACCAGGAAGCCAGGAGCCAATCACCTGTGAGGTTCCACCACTCAGCCAGTCACACTCAGCAACCACTCATTCACCTTTCACACAAGCTGGTACTCACTCAGTCACTCACTCAATCAGTCACACCCACACACACCAAGAGGGAAGAAACCTACACGTATGACCCATGGTCATAACAATAATGAATTGCATTTTTATAGCGCTTTTCCAAGTGCTCAAAGCGCTTTACAATGGTTCATTCATTGGGAGGTGAAGCGGCGAACAGTCGACGCCAGCGTCCTCACTTCCCACATTCACACACCAATGGTGGCAAGCTCACACCGACCAACTTATTGGAGGCAATGTAGGCCATTTTTGAAACTAGCTCCTCGCCACTCGCCCTACACACTTCCACTCGGTTTGAGCATAGATAAATAACCGAGACACAATGCAAGTGGATGGGAGGGGGATTCCGGTGCCGTCTCTATTATTTATATATCTATGCTCAAACCGAGTGGAAGTGTGTAGGGCGAGTGGCGAGGAGCTAGTTTTAAAAAGGGGGTAGGGTTCAGTGTCTTGCCCAAGGACACTTCGACATGTGGACAGGAGGAGCTGGGATTTGAACCGCCGACCCAGGGATCATTGGACGACCTGCTCTACCTCCTGAGCCACAGCCACCCACCATCTTGCGGTGGACATGTTTGCCTGTAAATTAATCTTTGAAATGTTTCATAGTTTTAGAAATATAGTGCTTTCAAATTTGAGAAATTTATAATGGGGCTCAAGAAAATCACTTTCACCTAGAAACTCCATTCACACTTTTTATAATTCAGCTTACTGTGGGCACATATGCTAGAACTTTTTACTTTTAAATGTTTTGTTGTTTAACTTAGTTATTTAACTTAAACGCCCAATGCATTCTCAATGGCAATAGCACAAACATGCTACTAGTCCTTTTATAATTCAGCTTACTGTGGAGACACATGCTGGAACTTTTTACTTCTGTTTTCGTCTTTTTTTCAAATCCTCAAAAATGAAAAACGGCAGTATGCCGTCCGAGACCATGGGCTATAGCCCAGGTTCAAAAATGATGAAAAACAAGGATTTGAAAAAAACACGAAAATTACTCCGAGACCATGGGCTATAGTCCATGGTGTCGGAGTGATTTTTGTCTTTTTTTCAAATCCTCAAAAATGATGAAAAACGGCATGCTATAATATGCCGTCCGTCCGAGACCATGGGCTATAGCCCATGGTCTCGGAGTGATTTTTGTCTTTTATTTCAAATCCTCAAAAATGTAGAAAATGGCATACTATAGTATGCCATCCGGGGCCATGGGTTATGGGCTGAACTTGAACCGACAACCTGCGGCTCACATAGACAGCAGCTTATCACAGAGAGCCACCATGCTCTCTGAGAATTTCCTCAGCTCTCCATTGTTCTTCTGGGTGTTATTTTCCAAAATGTGGTCCACAGTGAAGAGTAGAAGGAAGGAACTCAGCTACACTTGAACCCACAACTGGCTCACACATAGACAGCAGCTTATCACAGAGTGCCACCATGCTCTCTGAGAATCTCCTCAGCTTTTCATCTCTTTCCAGTTCTCTTCTGGATGTTATTCTCCAAAACAACACATGGATTTGAACTCACAACCTCTGGCTCACATGGACGTCATCTTAACAAGGGTGCCACTGAGCACGAAAATCACTCCGAGACCATGGGCTATAGCCCATCGTCTCGGAGTCATTTTCGTCTTTTTTTCAAATCCTCGTTTTTCATCATTTATGACCATGGGCTATAGCCCATATCGGACGGCATACTATAGCATGCCGTTTTTCATCATTTTTGAGGATTTGAAAAAAAGACGAAAATCATTCCGAGACGATGGGCTATAGCCCATGGTCTTGAACGGCATACTATAGCATGTCGTTTTCCATCATTTTTGAGGATTTGAAAAAAAGATGAAAATCACTCCGAGACCATGGGCTATAGCCCATCGTCTCGGAGTCATTTTCGTCTTTTTTTCAAATCCTCGTTTTTCATCATTTATGACCATGGGCTATAGCCCATATCGGACGGCATACTATAGCATGCCGTTTTTCATCATTTTTGAGGATTTGAAAAAAAGACGAAAATCACTCCGAGACGATGGGCTATATATAGCCCATGATCTCGGAGTGATTTTTGTCTTTTTTTCAAATCCTCAAAAATGATGAAAAATGGCATACTATAGCATGCCGTTTTTCATCATTTTTGAGGATTTGAGAAAAAGACGAAAATCACTCCGAGACGATGGGCTATAGCCCATGATCTCGGAGTGATTTTTGTCTTTTTTTCAAATCCTCAAAAATGATGAAAAATGGCATGCTATAGTATGCCGTCTGAGGCCATGGGCTGAACTTGAACCCACAACCTGTGGCTCACATAGACAGCAACTTATCACAGAGTGCCACCATGCTCTCTGAGAATCTCCTCAGCTTTTCATCTCTTTCCAGTTCTCTTCTGGATGTTATTCTCCAAAACATGATGCAGTGTGAAAGTAGGAGGAACTCAGCTGGATTTGAACTCACAACCTCTGGCTCACATGGACGTCATCTTAACAAGGGTGCCACTGAGCTCTCAGTGATTATTAGGTTGTAAGTTGTTCTTCTTGGTGTCACTTTTAGAATGGGGCATTGGGATCATGTACAGAGCATTTGAATGGTGCTGTGCATCAAAGGTGTCTTTAGTGCTTTTAAGTGTTATCGTGGATGTTAATCAGATAATACAGAGGAGAAACCATGACAGGACACAGACAGCCTCCCCATTGGTGGATGTGATCCTGGCAGCCAACCCAGGTGTGTTCTGGTCCTGTTGATTGAGCTGAGAAGGACCTATAAACTTCACTGATCTACTTGCTACCTGCCACAACACAGTCTGCTGTTCCCTTTGAGTACAACATTGATACAAAAATAAAATACAAAAAATAAAATAACAGGAGATTTGTCTATTGTTTCTTTTGCTGTTGTTTATCTCTAGACGTTCGAATGTTTATGAACCACAATGGAAACAAGTCCCTGGCTCTTCTGTCATTATCTATTCGGCCTTTTAAGAACAGCATGCACAGTGGATCACTGGGTACAGAGCCTGCCTGGGAATCAGGAGGCTGCAGGTTCAAGTCCTGGCTCTGACATAGTGTCCTAAAATCATGAAAATATGACAAAATATATTATGCCGTCCCAAACCATGGACTATAGTATGTCGTTTTTTCATGATTTTCATATTTTTTTTAAATCCTCCAAAATCATGAAAAACGACATGCTATAGTATGCCGTCCGAAGCCATGTACTATAGTATGTCGTTTTTTCATGATTTTCATCTTTTTTTCAAATAGTCCAAAATCACGAAAAACGACATGCTATAGTATGCCGTCCGAAAAAATATATAACTTTGGCATGCTACTAGTCCTACATACTTACACCTAGAATCCCCATTCAAACGAATTTAGGTTCATCTTACGGTGGACATGTTTGCCTGAAAAGGAATCTTTGAAATGTTTCATAGTTTTAGAAATATAGTGCTTTCAATTTGAGAAATTTATAATGGCAGATAGTGGCACGTCAAAAATTCATTCACCTAGAAACTCCATTCACACTTTTTATAATTCAGCTTTCTGTGGAGACACATGCTGGAACTTTTTACTTTGAAATGTTTTGTAGTTTCTGAGTTATTTAACTTAAACGCCCAATGCATTCTCAATGGCAATAGCACAAAATTTGGCATGCTACTAGTCCTACATACTTAGACCTAGAAACCCCATTCAAACGTATTTAGGTTCATCTTACGGTGGACATGTTTGCCTGAAAAGGAATCTTTGAAATGTTTCATATTTTTAGCATGCCGTTTTTCATCATTTTTGAGGATTTGAAAAAAAGACGAAAATCACTCCGAGACGATGGGCTATAGCCCATGGTCTCGAACGGCATACTATAGCATGCCGTTTTCCATCATTTTTGAGGATTTGAAAAAAAGACGAAAATCACTCCGAGACCATGGGCTATAGCCCATCGTCTCGGAGTCATTTTCGTCTTTTTTTCAAATCCTCAAAAATGATGAAAAATGGCATGCTATAGTATGCCGTCTGAGGCCATGGGCTGAACTTGAACCCACAACCTGTGGCTCACATAGACAGCAACTTATCACAGAGTGCCACCATGCTCTCTGAGAATCTCCTCAGCTTTTCATCTCTTTCCAGTTCTCTTCTGGATGTTATTCTCCAAAACATGCTGCAGTGTGAAAGTAGGAGGAACTCAGCTGGATTTGAACTCACAACCTCTGGCTCACATGGATGTCATCTTAACAAGGGTGCCACTGAGCTCTCAGTGATTATTAGGTTGTAAGTTGTTCTTCTTGGTGTCACTTTTCAAATGGGGCATTGGGATCATGTACAGAGCATTTGAATGGTGCTGTGCATCAAAGGTGTCTTTAGTGCTTTTAAGTGTTATCGTGGATGTTAATCAGATAATACAGAGGAGAAACCATGACAGGACACAGACAGCCTCCCCATTGGTGGATGTGATCCTGGCAGCCAACCCAGGTGTGTTCTGGTCCTGTTGATTGAGCTGAGAAGGACCTATAAACTTCACTGATCTACTTGCTACCTGCCACAAGACAGTCTGCTGTTCCCTTTGAGTACAACATTGATACAAAAATAAAATACAAAAAATAAAATAACAGGAGATTTGTCTATTGTTTCTTTTGCTGTTGTTTATCTCTAGACGTTCGAATGTTTATGAACCACAATGGAAACAAGTCCCTGGCTCTTCTGTCATTATCTATTCGGCCTTTTAAGAACAGCATGCACAGTGGATCACTGGGTACAGAGCCTGCCTGGGAATCAGGAGGCTGCAGGTTCAAGTCCTGGCTCTGACATAGTGTCCTAAAATCATGAAAATATGACAAAATATATTATGCCGTCCGAAGCCATGTACTATAGTATGTCGTTTTTTCATGATTTTCATCTTTTTTTCAAATAGTCCAAAATCACGAAAAACGACATGCTATAGTATGCCGTCCGAAAAAATATATAACTTTGGCATGCTACTAGTCCTACATACTTACACCTAGAATCCCCATTCAAACGAATTTAGGTTCATCTTACGGTGGACTGAAAAGGAATCTTTGAAATGTTTCATAGTTTTAGAAATATAGTGCTTTCAATTTGAGAAATTTATAATGGCAGATAGTGGCACGTCAAAAATTCATTCACCTAGAAATTCCATTCACACTTTTTATAATTCAGCTTTCTGTGGAGACACATGCTGGAACTTTTTACTTTGAAATGTTTTGTAGTTTCTGAGTTATTTAACTTAAACGCCCAATGCATTCTCAATGGCAATAGCACAAAATTTGGCATGCTACTAGTCCTACATACTTAGACCTAGAAACCCCATTCAAACGTATTTAGGTTCATCTTACGGTGGACATGTTTGCCTGAAAAGGAATCTTTGAAATGTTTCATATTTTTAGCATGCCGTTTTTCATCATTTTTGAGGATTTGAAAAAAAGACGAAAACGAGGATTTGAAAAAAAGACGAAAATCACTCCGAGACCATGGGCTATAGCCCATCGTCTCGGAGTCATTTTCGTCTTTTTTTCAAATCCTCGTTTTTCATCATTTATGACCATGGGCTATAGCCCATATCGGACGGCATACTATAGCATGCCGTTTTTCATCATTTTTGAGGATTTGAAAAAAAGACGAAAATCATTCCGAGACGATGGGCTATAGCCCATGGTCTTGAACGGCATACTATAGCATGCCGTTTTCCATCATTTTTGAGGATTTCAAAAAAAGATGAAAATCACTCCGAGACCATGGGCTATAGCCCATCGTCTCGGAGTCATTTTCGTCTTTTTTTCAAATCCTCGTTTTTCATCATTTATGACCATGGGCTATAGCCCATATCGGACGGCATACTATAGCATGCCGTTTTTCATCATTTTTGAGGATTTGAAAAAAAGACGAAAATCACTCCGAGACGATGGGCTATAGCCCATGGTCTCGAACGGCATACTATAGCATGCCGTTTTCCATCATTTTTGAGGATTTGAAAAAAAGACGAAAATCACTCCGAGACCATGGGCTATAGCCCATCGTCTCGGAGTCATTTTCGTCTTTTTTCAAAACCTCGTTTTTCATCATTTATGACCATGGGCTATAGCCCATATCGGACGGCATACTATAGCATGCCGTTTTTCATCATTTTTGAGGATTTGAAAAAAAGACGAAAATCATTCCGAGACGATGGGCTATAGCCCATGGTCTCCAACGGCATACTATAGCATGCCGTTTTCCATCATTTTTGAGGATTTGAAAAAAAGATGAAAATCACTCCGAGACCATGGGCTATAGCCCATCGTCTCGGAGTCATTTTCGTCTTTTTTTCAAATCCTCGTTTTTCATCATTTATGACCATGGGCTATAGCCCATATCGGACGGCATACTATAGCATGCCGTTTTTCATCATTTTTGAGGATTTGAAAAAAAGACGAAAATCATTCCGAGACGATGGGCTATAGCCCATGGTCTTGAACGGCATACTATAGCATGCCGTTTTCCATCATTTTTGAGGATTTGAAAAAAAGATGAAAATCACTCCGAGACCATGGGCTATAGCCCATCGTCTCGGAGTCATTTTCGTCTTTTTTTCAAATCCTCGTTTTTCATCATTTATGACCATGGGCTATAGCCCATATCGGACGGCATACTATAGCATGCCGTTTTTCATCATTTTTGAGGATTTGAAAAAAAGACGAAAATCACTCCGAGACGATGGGCTATAGCCCATGGTCTCGAACGGCATACTATAGCATGCCGTTTTCCATCATTTTTGAGGATTTGAAAAAAAGACGAAAATCACTCCGAGACCATGGGCTATAGCCCATCGTCTCGGAGTGATTTTCGTCTTTTTTTCAAATCCTCGTTTTTCATCATTTATGACCATGGGCTATAGCCCATATCGGACGGCATACTATAGCATGCCGTTTTTCATAATTTTTGAGGATTTGAAAAAAAGACGAAAATCATTCCGAGACGATGGGCTATAGCCCATGGTCTCCAACGGCATACTATAGCATGCCGTTTTCCATCATTTTTGAGGATTTGAAAAAAAGACGAAAATCACTCCGAGACGATGGGCTATAGCCCATGGTCTCGAACGGCATACTATAGCATGCCGTTTTCCATCATTTTTGAGGATTTGAAAAAAAGACGAAAATCACTCCGAGACCATGGGCCATAGCCCATCGTCTCGGAGTCATTTTCGTCTTTTTTCAAAACCTCGTTTTTCATCATTTATGACCATGGGCTATAGCCCATATCGGACGGCATACTATAGCATGCCGTTTTTCATCATTTTTGAGGATTTGAAAAAAAGACGAAAATCATTCCGAGACGATGGGCTATAGCCCATGGTCTCCAACGGCATACTATAGCATGCCGTTTTCCATCATTTTTGAGGATTTGAAAAAAAGACGAAAATCACTCCGAGACCATGGGCTATAGCCCATCGTCTCGGAGTGATTTTCGTCTTTTTTTCAAATCCTCGTTTTTCATCATTTATGACCATGGGCTATAGCCCATATCGGACGGCATACTATAGCATGCCGTTTTTCATAATTTTTGAGGATTTGAAAAAAAGGCGAAAATCACTCCGAGACGATGGGCTATAGCCCATGGTCTCGAACGGCATACTATAGCATGCCGTTTTCCATCATTTTTGAGGATTTGAAAAAAAGACGAAAATCACTCCGAGACCATGGGCTATAGCCCATCGTCTCGGAGTCATTTTCGTCTTTTTTTCAAATCCTCGTTTTTCATCATTTATGACCATGGGCTATAGCCCATATCGGACGGCATACTATAGCATGCCGTTTTTCATCATTTTTGAGGATTTGAAAAAAAGACGAAAATCATTCCGAGACGATGGGCTATAGCCCATGGTCTTGAACGGCATACTATAGCATGCCGTTTTCCATCATTTTTGAGGATTTGAAAAAAAGATGAAAATCACTCCGAGACCATGGGCTATAGCCCATCGTCTCGGAGTCATTTTCGTCTTTTTTTCAAATCCTCGTTTTTCATCATTTATGACCATGGGCTATAGCCCATATCGGACGGCATACTATAGCATGCCGTTTTTCATCATTTTTGAGGATTTGAAAAAAAGACGAAAATCATTCCGAGAAGATGGGCTATAGCCCATGGTCTTGAACGGCATACTATAGCATGCCGTTTTCCATCATTTTTGAGGATTTGAAAAAAAGATGAAAATCACTCCGAGACCATGGGCCATAGCCCATCGTCTCGGAGTCATTTTCGTCTTTTTTCAAAACCTCGTTTTTCATCATTTATGACCATGGGCTATAGCCCATATCGGACGGCATACTATAGCATGCCGTTTTCCATCATTTTTGAGGATTTGAAAAAAAGACGAAAATCACTCCGAGACCATGGGCTATAGCCCATCGTCTCGGAGTGATTTTCGTCTTTTTTTCAAATCCTCGTTTTTCATCATTTATGACCATGGGCTATAGCCCATATCGGACGGCATACTATAGCATGCCGTTTTTCATAATTTTTGAGGATTTGAAAAAAAGGCGAAAATCACTCCGAGACGATGGGCTATAGCCCATGGTCTCGAACGGCATACTATAGCATGCCGTTTTCCATCCTTTTTGAGGATTTGAAAAAAAGACGAAAATCACTCCGAGACCATGGGCTATATAGCCCATCGTCTCGGAGTCATTTTCGTCTTTTTTTCAAATCCTCGTTTTTCATCATTTATGACCATGGGCTATAGCCCATATCGGACGGCATACTATAGCATGCCGTTTTTCATCATTTTTGAGGATTTGAAAAAAAGACGAAAATCATTCCGAGACGATGGGCTATAGCCCATGGTCTTGAACGGCATACTATAGCATGCCGTTTTCCATCATTTTTGAGGATTTGAAAAAAAGATGAAAATCACTCCGAGACCATGGGCTATAGCCCATCGTCTCGGAGTCATTTTCGTCTTTTTTTCAAATCCTCGTTTTTCATCATTTATGACCATGGGCTATAGCCCATATCGGACGGCATACTATAGCATGCCGTTTTTCATCATTTTTGAGGATTTGAAAAAAAGACGAAAATCATTCCGAGAAGATGGGCTATAGCCCATGGTCTTGAACGGCATACTATAGCATGCCGTTTTCCATCATTTTTGAGGATTTGAAAAAAAGATGAAAATCACTCCGAGACCATGGGCTATAGCCCATCGTCTCGGAGTCATTTTCGTCTTTTTTTCAAATCTTAAAAAATGATGAAAAATGGCATGCTATAGTATGCCGTCTGAGGCCATGGGCTGAACTTGAACCCACAACCTGTGGCTCACATAGACAGCAGCTTATCACAGAGTGCCACCATGCTCTCTGAGAATCTCCTCAGCTTTTCATCTCTTTCCAGTTCTCTTCTGGATGTTATTCTCCAAAACATGCTGCAGTGTGAAAGTATAAGGAACTCAGCTGGATTTGAACTCACAACCTCTGGCTCACATGGACGTCATCTTAACAAGGGTGCCACTGAGCTCTCAGTGATTATATAGCATGCCGTTTTTCATCATTTTTGAGGATTTGAAAAAAATACGAAAATCACTCCGAGACGATGGGCTATAGCCCATGGTCTCGAACGGCATACTATAGCATGCCGTTTTCCATCATTTTTGAGGATTTGAAAAAAAGACGAAAATCACTCCGAGACCATGGGCTATAGCCCATCGTCTCGGAGTCATTTTCGTCTTTTTTTCAAATCCTAAAAAATGATGAAAAATGGCATTCTATAGTATGCCGTCTGAGGCCATGGGCTGAACTTGAACCCACAACCTGTGGCTCACATAGACAGCAGCTTATCACAGAGTGCCACCATGCTCTCTGAGAATCTCCTCAGCTTTTCATCTCTTTCCAGTTCTCTTCTGGATGTTATTCTCCAAAACATGCTGCAGTGTGAAAGTATAAGGAACTCAGCTGGATTTGAACTCACAACCTCTGGCTCACATGGACGTCATCTTAACAAGGGTGCCACTGAGCTCTCAGTGATTATATAGCATGCCGTTTTTCATCATTTTTGAGGATTTGAAAAAAAGACGAAAATCATTCCGAGACGATGGGCTATAGCCCATGGTCTCCAACGGCATACTATAGCATGCCGTTTTCCATCATTTTTGAGGATTTGAAAAAAAGACGAAAATCACTCCGAGACGATGGGCTATAGCCCATGGTCTCGAACGGCATACTATAGCATGCCGTTTTCCATCATTTTTGAGGATTTGAAAAAAAGACGAAAATCACTCCGAGACCATGGGCCATAGCCCATCGTCTCGGAGTCATTTTCGTCTTTTTTCAAAACCTCGTTTTTCATCATTTATGACCATGGGCTATAGCCCATATCGGACGGCATACTATAGCATGCCGTTTTTCATCATTTTTGAGGATTTGAAAAAAAGACGAAAATCATTCCGAGACGATGGGCTATAGCCCATGGTCTCCAACGGCATACTATAGCATGCCGTTTTCCATCATTTTTGAGGATTTGAAAAAAAGACGAAAATCACTCCGAGACCATGGGCTATAGCCCATCGTCTCGGAGTGATTTTCGTCTTTTTTTCAAATCCTCGTTTTTCATCATTTATGACCATGGGCTATAGCCCATATCGGACGGCATACTATAGCATGCCGTTTTTCATAATTTTTGAGGATTTGAAAAAAAGGCGAAAATCACTCCGAGACGATGGGCTATAGCCCATGGTCTCGAACGGCATACTATAGCATGCCGTTTTCCATCATTTTTGAGGATTTGAAAAAAAGACGAAAATCACTCCGAGACCATGGGCTATAGCCCATCGTCTCGGAGTCATTTTCGTCTTTTTTTCAAATCCTCGTTTTTCATCATTTATGACCATGGGCTATAGCCCATATCGGACGGCATACTATAGCATGCCGTTTTTCATCATTTTTGAGGATTTGAAAAAAAGACGAAAATCATTCCGAGACGATGGGCTATAGCCCATTGTCTTGAACGGCATACTATAGCATGCCGTTTTCCATCATTTTTGAGGATTTGAAAAAAAGATGAAAATCACTCCGAGACCATGGGCTATAGCCCATCGTCTCGGAGTCATTTTCGTCTTTTTTTCAAATCCTCAAAAATGATGAAAAATGGCATGCTATAGTATGCCGTCTGAGGCCATGGGCTGAACTTGAACCCACAACCTGTGGCTCACATAGACAGCAGCTTATCACAGAGTGCCACCATGCTCTCTGAGAATCTCCTCAGCTTTTCATCTCTTTCCAGTTCTCTTCTGGATGTTATTCTCCAAAACATGCTGCAGTGTGAAAGTATAAGGAACTCAGCTGGATTTGAACTCACAACCTCTGGCTCACATGGACGTCATCTTAACAAGGGTGCCACTGAGCTCTCAGTGATTATATAGCATGCCGTTTTTCATCATTTTTGAGGATTTGAAAAAAAGACGAAAATCACTCCGAGACGATGGGCTATAGCCCATGGTCTCGAACGGCATACTATAGCATGCCGTTTTCCATCATTTTTGAGGATTTGAAAAAAAGACGAAAATCATTCCGAGACGATGGGCTATAGCCCATGGTCTCCAACGGCATACTATAGCATGCCGTTTTCCATCATTTTTGAGGATTTGAAAAAAAGACGAAAATCACTCCGAGACCATGGGCTATAGCCCATCGTCTCGGAGTGATTTTCGTCTTTTTTTCAAATCCTCGTTTTTCATCATTTATGACCATGGGCTATAGCCCATATCGGACGGCATACTATAGCATGCCGTTTTTCATAATTTTTGAGGATTTGAAAAAAAGGCGAAAGTCACTCCGAGACGATGGGCTATAGCCCATGGTCTCGAACGGCATACTATAGCATGCCGTTTTCCATCATTTTTGAGGATTTGAAAAAAAGACGAAAATCACTCCGAGACCATGGGCTATAGCCCATCGTCTCGGAGTCATTTTCGTCTTTTTTTCAAATCCTCGTTTTTCATCATTTATGACCATGGGCTATAGCCCATATCGGACGGCATACTATAGCATGCCGTTTTTCATCATTTTTGAGGATTTGAAAAAAAGACGAAAATCATTCCGAGACGATGGGCTATAGCCCATGGTCTTGAACGGCATACTATAGCATGCCGTTTTCCATCATTTTTGAGGATTTGAAAAAAAGATGAAAATCACTCCGAGACCATGGGCTATAGCCCATCGTCTCGGAGTCATTTTCGTCTTTTTTTCAAATCCTCGTTTTTCATCATTTATGACCATGGGCTATAGCCCATATCGGACGGCATACTATAGCATGCCGTTTTTCATCATTTTTGAGGATTTGAAAAAAAGACGAAAATCATTCCGAGACGATGGGCTATAGCCCATGGTCTTGAACGGCATACTATAGCATGCCGTTTTCCATCATTTTTGAGGATTTGAAAAAAAGATGAAAATCACTCCGAGACCATGGGCTATAGCCCATCGTCTCGGAGTCATTTTCGTCTTTTTTTCAAATCCTCGTTTTTCATCATTTATGACCATGGGCTATAGCCCATATCGGACGGCATACTATAGCATGCCGTTTTTCATCATTTTTGAGGATTTGAAAAAAAGACGAAAATCACTCCGAGACGATGGGCTATAGCCCATGGTCTCGAACGGCATACTATAGCATGCCGTTTTCCATCATTTTTGAGGATTTGAAAAAAAGACGAAAATCACTCCGAGACCATGGGCTATAGCCCATCGTCTCGGAGTCATTTTCGTCTTTTTTCAAAACCTCGTTTTTTATCATTTATGACCATGGGCTATAGCCCATATCGGACGGCATACTATAGCATGCCGTTTTTCATCATTTTTGAGGATTTGAAAAAAAGACGAAAATCATTCCGAGACGATGGGCTATAGCCCATGGTCTCCAACGGCATACTATAGCATGCCGTTTTCCATCATTTTTGAGGATTTGAAAAAAAGACGAAAATCACTCCGAGACGATGGGCTATAGCCCATGGTCTCGAACGGCATACTATAGCATGCCGTTTTCCATCATTTTTGAGGATTTGAAAAAAAGACGAAAATCACTCCGAGACCATGGGCTATAGCCCATCGTCTCGGAGTCATTTTCGTCTTTTTTTCAAATCCTCAAAAATGATGAAAAATGGCATGCTATAGTATGCCGTCTGAGGCCATGGGCTGAACTTGAACCCACAACCTGTGGCTCACATAGACAGCAGCTTATCACAGAGTGCCACCATGCTCTCTGAGAATCTCCTCAGCTTTTCATCTCTTTCCAGTTCTCTTCTGGATGTTATTCTCCAAAACATGCTGCAGTGTGAAAGTATAAGGAACTCAGCTGGATTTGAACTCACAACCTCTGGCTCACATGGACGTCATCTTAACAAGGGTGCCACTGAGCTCTCAGTGATTATATAGCATGCCGTTTTTCATCATTTTTGAGGATTTGAAAAAAAGACGAAAATCACTCCGAGACGATGGGCTATAGCCCATGGTCTCGAACGGCATACTATAGCATGCCGTTTTCCATCATTTTTGAGGATTTGAAAAAAAGACGAAAATCACTCCGAGACCATGGGCTATAGCCCATCGTCTCGGAGTCATTTTCGTCTTTTTTTCAAATCCTCAAAAATGATGAAAAATGGCATTCTATAGTATGCCGTCTGAGGCCATGGGCTGAACTTGAACCCACAACCTGTGGCTCACATAGACAGCAGCTTATCACAGAGTGCCACCATGCTCTCTGAGAATCTCCTCAGCTTTTCATCTCTTTCCAGTTCTCTTCTGGATGTTATTCTCCAAAACATGCTGCAGTGTGAAAGTATAAGGAACTCAGCTGGATTTGAACTCACAACCTCTGGCTCACATGGACGTCATCTTAACAAGGGTGCCACTGAGCTCTCAGTGATTATATAGCATGCCGTTTTTCATCATTTTTGAGGATTTGAAAAAAAGACGAAAATCACTCCGAGACGATGGGCTATAGCCCATGGTCTCGAACGGCATACTATAGCATGCCGTTTTCCATCATTTTTGAGGATTTGAAAAAAAGACGAAAATCACTCCGAGACCATGGGCTATAGCCCATCGTCTCGGAGTCATTTTCGTCTTTTTTCAAAACCTCGTTTTTCATCATTTATGACCATGGGCTATAGCCCATATCGGACGGCATACTATAGCATGCCGTTTTTCATCATTTTTGAGGATTTGAAAAAAAGACGAAAATCATTCCGAGACGATGGGCTATAGCCCATGGTCTCCAACGGCATACTATAGCATGCCGTTTTCCATCATTTTTGAGGATTTGAAAAAAAGACGAAAATCACTCCGAGACCATGGGCTATAGCCCATCGTCTCGGAGTGATTTTCGTCTTTTTTTCAAATCCTCGTTTTTCATCATTTATGACCATGGGCTATAGCCCATATCGGACGGCATACTATAGCATGCCGTTTTTCATAATTTTTGAGGATTTGAAAAAAAGGCGAAAATCACTCCGAGACGATGGGCTATAGCCCATGGTCTCGAACGGCATACTATAGCATGCCGTTTTCCATCATTTTTGAGGATTTGAAAAAAAGACGAAAATCACTCCGAGACCATGGGCTATAGCCCATCGTCTCGGAGTCATTTTCGTCTTTTTTTCAAATCCTCGTTTTTCATCATTTATGACCATGGGCTATAGCCCATATCGGACGGCATACTATAGCATGCCGTTTTTCATAATTTTTGAGGATTTGAAAAAAAGACGAAAATCATTCCGAGACGATGGGCTATAGCCCATTGTCTTGAACGGCATACTATAGCATGCCGTTTTCCATCATTTTTGAGGATTTGAAAAAAATATGAAAATCACTCCGAGACCATGGGCTATAGCCCATCGTCTCGGAGTCATTTTCGTCTTTTTTTCAAATCCTCGTTTTTCATCATTTATGACCATGGGCTATAGCCCATATCGGACGGCATACTATAGCATGCCGTTTTTCATCATTTTTGAGGATTTGAAAAAAAGACGAAAATCATTCCGAGACGATGGGCTATAGCCCATGGTCTCCAACGGCATACTATAGCATGCCGTGTTCCATCATTTTTGAGGATTTGAAAAAAAGACGAAAATCACTCCGAGACGATGGGCTATAGCCCATGGTCTCGAACGGCATACTATAGCATGCCGTTTTCCATCATTTTTGAGGATTTGAAAAAAAGACGAAAATCACTCCGAGACCATGGGCTATAGCCCATCGTCTCGGAGTCATTTTCGTCTTTTTTTCAAATCCTCAAAAATGATGAAAAATGGCATGCTATAGTATGCCGTCTGAGGCCATGGGCTGAACTTGAACCCACAACCTGTGGCTCACATAGACAGCAGCTTATCACAGAGTGCCACCATGCTCTCTGAGAATCTCCTCAGCTTTTCATCTCTTTCCAGTTCTCTTCTGGATGTTATTCTCCAAAACATGCTGCAGTGTGAAAGTATAAGGAACTCAGCTGGATTTGAACTCACAACCTCTGGCTCACATGGACGTCATCTTAACAAGGGTGCCACTGAGCTCTCAGTGATTATATAGCATGCCGTTTTTCATCATTTTTGAGGATTTGAAAAAAAGACGAAAATCACTCCGAGACGATGGGCTATAGCCCATGGTCTCGAACGGCATACTATAGCATGCCGTTTTCCATCATTTTTGAGGATTTGAAAAAAAGACGAAAATCACTCCGAGACCATGGGCTATAGCCCATCGTCTCGGAGTCATTTTCGTCTTTTTTCAAAACCTCGTTTTTCATCATTTATGACCATGGGCTATAGCCCATATCGGACGGCATACTATAGCATGCCGTTTTTCATCATTTTTGAGGATTTGAAAAAAAGACGAAAATCATTCCGAGACGATGGGCTATAGCCCATGGTCTCCAACGGCATACTATAGCATGCCGTTTTCCATCATTTTTGAGGATTTGAAAAAAAGACGAAAATCACTCCGAGACCATGGGCTATAGCCCATCGTCTCGGAGTGATTTTCGTCTTTTTTTCAAATCCTCGTTTTTCATCATTTATGACCATGGGCTATAGCCCATATCGGAGGGCATACTATAGCATGCCGTTTTTCATAATTTTTGAGGATTTGAAAAAAAGGCGAAAATCACTCCGAGACGATGGGCTATAGCCCATGGTCTCGAACGGCATACTATAGCATGCCGTTTTCCATCATTTTTGAGGATTTGAAAAAAAGACGAAAATCACTCCGAGACCATGGGCTATAGCCCATCGTCTCGGAGTCATTTTCGTCTTTTTTTCAAATCCTCGTTTTTCATCATTTATGACCATGGGCTATAGCCCATATCGGACGGCATACTATAGCATGCCGTTTTTCATCATTTTTGAGGATTTGAAAAAAAGACGAAAATCATTCCGAGACGATGGGCTATAGCCCATTGTCTTGAACGGCATACTATAGCATGCCGTTTTCCATCATTTTTGAGGATTTGAAAAAAAGATGAAAATCACTCCGAGACCATGGGCTATAGCCCATCGTCTCGGAGTCATTTTCGTCTTTTTTTCAAATCCTCGTTTTTCATCATTTATGACCATGGGCTATAGCCCATATCGGACGGCATACTATAGCATGCCGTTTTTCATCATTTTTGAGGATTTGAAAAAAAGACGAAAATCATTCCTAGACGATGGGCTATAGCCCATGGTCTTGAACGGCATACTATAGCATGCCGTTTTCCATCATTTTTGAGGATTTGAAAAAAAGATGAAAATCACTCCGAGACCATGGGCTATAGCCCATCGTCTCGGAGTCATTTTCGTCTTTTTTTCAAATCCTCGTTTTTCATCATTTATGACCATGGGCTATAGCCCATATCGGACGGCATACTATAGCATGCCGTTTTTCATCATTTTTGAGGATTTGAAAAAAAGACGAAAATCATTCCGAGACGATGGGCTATAGCCCATGGTCTCCAACGGCATACTATAGCATGCCGTGTTCCATCATTTTTGAGGATTTGAAAAAAAGACGAAAATCACTCCGAGACGATGGGCTATAGCCCATGGTCTCGAACGGCATACTATAGCATGCCGTTTTCCATCATTTTTGAGGATTTGAAAAAAAGACGAAAATCACTCCGAGACCATGGGCTATAGCCCATCGTCTCGGAGTCATTTTCGTCTTTTTTCAAATCCTCAAAAATGATGAAAAATGGCATGCTATAGTATGCCGTCTGAGGCCATGGGCTGAACTTGAACCCACAACCTGTGGCTCACATAGACAGCAGCTTATCACAGAGTGCCACCATGCTCTCTGAGAATCTCCTCAGCTTTTCATCTCTTTCCAGTTCTCTTCTGGATGTTATTCTCCAAAACATGCTGCAGTGTGAAAGTATAAGGAACTCAGCTGGATTTGAACTCACAACCTCTGGCTCACATGGACGTCATCTTAACAAGGGTGCCACTGAGCTCTCAGTGATTATATAGCATGCCGTTTTTCATCATTTTTGAGGATTTGAAAAAAAGACGAAAATCACTCCGAGACGATGGGCTATAGCCCATGGTCTCGAACGGCATACTATAGCATGCCGTTTTCCATCATTTTTGAGGATTTGAAAAAAAGACGAAAATCACTCCGAGACCATGGGCTATAGCCCATCGTCTCGGAGTCATTTTCGTCTTTTTTTCAAATCCTCGTTTTTCATCATTTATGACCATGGGCTATAGCCCATATCGGACGGCATACTATAGCATGCCGTTTTTCATCATTTTTGAGGATTTGAAAAAAAGACGAAAATCATTCCGAGACGATGGGCTATAGCCCATGGTCTCCAACGGCATACTATAGCATGCCGTGTTCCATCATTTTTGAGGATTTGAAAAAAAGACGAAAATCACTCCGAGACGATGGGCTATAGCCCATGGTCTCGAACGGCATACTATAGCATGCCGTTTTCCATCATTTTTGAGGATTTGAAAAAAAGACGAAAATCACTCCGAGACCATGGGCTATAGCCCATCGTCTCGGAGTCATTTTCGTCTTTTTTCAAATCCTCAAAAATGATGAAAAATGGCATGCTATAGTATGCCGTCTGAGGCCATGGGCTGAACTTGAACCCACAACCTGTGGCTCACATAGACAGCAGCTTATCACAGAGTGCCACCATGCTCTCTGAGAATCTCCTCAGCTTTTCATCTCTTTCCAGTTCTCTTCTGGATGTTATTCTCCAAAACATGCTGCAGTGTGAAAGTATAAGGAACTCAGCTGGATTTGAACTCACAACCTCTGGCTCACATGGACGTCATCTTAACAAGGGTGCCACTGAGCTCTCAGTGATTATATAGCATGCCGTTTTTCATCATTTTTGAGGATTTGAAAAAAAGACGAAAATCACTCCGAGACGATGGGCTATAGCCCATGGTCTCGAACGGCATACTATAGCATGCCGTTTTCCATCATTTTTGAGGATTTGAAAAAAAGACGAAAATCACTCCGAGACCATGGGCTATAGCCCATCGTCTCGGAGTCATTTTCGTCTTTTTTCAAATCCTCAAAAATGATGAAAAATGGCATGCTATAGTATGCCGTCTGAGGCCATGGGCTGAACTTGAACCCACAACCTGTGGCTCACATAGACAGCAGCTTATCACAGAGTGCCACCATGCTCTCTGAGAATCTCCTCAGCTTTTCATCTCTTTCCAGTTCTCTTCTGGATGTTATTCTCCAAAACATGCTGCAGTGTGAAAGTATAAGGAACTCAGCTGGATTTGAACTCACAACCTCTGGCTCACATGGACGTCATCTTAACAAGGGTGCCACTGAGCTCTCAGTGATTATATAGCATGCCGTTTTTCATCATTTTTGAGGATTTGAAAAAAAGACGAAAATCACTCCGAGACGATGGGCTATAGCCCATGGTCTCGAACGGCATACTATAGCATGCCGTTTTCCATCATTTTTGAGGATTTGAAAAAAAGACGAAAATCACTCCGAGACCATGGGCTATAGCCCATCGTCTCGGAGTCATTTTCGTCTTTTTTTCAAATCCTCGTTTTTCATCATTTATGACCATGGGCTATAGCCCATATCGGACGGCATACTATAGCATGCCGTTTTTCATCATTTTTGAGGATTTGAAAAAAAGACGAAAATCATTCCGAGACGATGGGCTATAGCCCATGGTCTCCAACGGCATACTATAGCATGCCGTGTTCCATCATTTTTGAGGATTTGAAAAAAAGACGAAAATCACTCCGAGACGATGGGCTATAGCCCATGGTCTCGAACGGCATACTATAGCATGCCGTTTTCCATCATTTTTGAGGATTTGAAAAAAAGACGAAAATCACTCCGAGACCATGGGCTATAGCCCATCGTCTCGGAGTCATTTTCGTCTTTTTTCAAATCCTCAAAAATGATGAAAAATGGCATGCTATAGTATGCCGTCTGAGGCCATGGGCTGAACTTGAACCCACAACCTGTGGCTCACATAGACAGCAGCTTATCACAGAGTGCCACCATGCTCTCTGAGAATCTCCTCAGCTTTTCATCTCTTTCCAGTTCTCTTCTGGATGTTATTCTCCAAAACATGCTGCAGTGTGAAAGTATAAGGAACTCAGCTGGATTTGAACTCACAACCTCTGGCTCACATGGACGTCATCTTAACAAGGGTGCCACTGAGCTCTCAGTGATTATATAGCATGCCGTTTTTCATCATTTTTGAGGATTTGAAAAAAAGACGAAAATCACTCCGAGACGATGGGCTATAGCCCATGGTCTCGAACGGCATACTATAGCATGCCGTTTTCCATCATTTTTGAGGATTTGAAAAAAAGACGAAAATCACTCCGAGACCATGGGCTATAGCCCATCGTCTCGGAGTCATTTTCGTCTTTTTTTCAAATCCTCAAAAATGATGAAAAATGGCATTCTATAGTATGCCGTCTGAGGCCATGGGCTGAACTTGAACCCACAACCTGTGGCTCACATAGACAGCAGCTTATCACAGAGTGCCACCATGCTCTCTGAGAATCTCCTCAGCTTTTCATCTCTTTCCAGTTCTCTTCTGGATGTTATTCTCCAAAACATGCTGCAGTGTGAAAGTATAAGGAACTCAGCTGGATTTGAACTCACAACCTCTGGCTCACATGGACGTCATCTTAACAAGGGTGCCACTGAGCTCTCAGTGATTATATAGCATGCCGTTTTTCATCATTTTTGAGGATTTGAAAAAAAGACGAAAATCACTCCGAGACGATGGGCTATAGCCCATGGTCTCGAACGGCATACTATAGCATGCCGTTTTCCATCATTTTTGAGGATTTGAAAAAAAGACGAAAATCACTCCGAGACCATGGGCTATAGCCCATCGTCTCGGAGTCATTTTCGTCTTTTTTCAAAACCTCGTTTTTCATCATTTATGACCATGGGCTATAGCCCATATCGGACGGCATACTATAGCATGCCGTTTTTCATCATTTTTGAGGATTTGAAAAAAAGACGAAAATCATTCCGAGACGATGGGCTATAGCCCATGGTCTCCAACGGCATACTATAGCATGCCGTTTTCCATCATTTTTGAGGATTTGAAAAAAAGACGAAAATCACTCCGAGACCATGGGCTATAGCCCATCGTCTCGGAGTGATTTTCGTCTTTTTTTCAAATCCTCGTTTTTCATCATTTATGACCATGGGCTATAGCCCATATCGGACGGCATACTATAGCATGCCGTTTTTCATAATTTTTGAGGATTTGAAAAAAAGGCGAAAATCACTCCGAGACGATGGGCTATAGCCCATGGTCTCGAACGGCATACTATAGCATGCCGTTTTCCATCATTTTTGAGGATTTGAAAAAAAGACGAAAATCACTCCGAGACCATGGGCTATAGCCCATCGTCTCGGAGTCATTTTCGTCTTTTTTTCAAATCCTCGTTTTTCATCATTTATGACCATGGGCTATAGCCCATATCGGACGGCATACTATAGCATGCCGTTTTTCATAATTTTTGAGGATTTGAAAAAAAGACAAAAATCATTCCGAGACGATGGGCTATAGCCCATTGTCTTGAACGGCATACTATAGCATGCCGTTTTCCATCATTTTTGAGGATTTGAAAAAAATATGAAAATCACTCCGAGACCATGGGCTATAGCCCATCGTCTCGGAGTCATTTTCGTCTTTTTTTCAAATCCTCGTTTTTCATCATTTATGACCATGGGCTATAGCCCATATCGGACGGCATACTATAGCATGCCGTTTTTCATCATTTTTGAGGATTTGAAAAAAAGACGAAAATCATTCCGAGACGATGGGCTATAGCCCATGGTCTCCAACGGCATACTATAGCATGCCGTGTTCCATCATTTTTGAGGATTTGAAAAAAAGACGAAAATCACTCCGAGACGATGGGCTATAGCCCATGGTCTCGAACGGGATACTATAGCATGCCGTTTTCCATCATTTTTGAGGATTTGAAAAAAAGACGAAAATCACTCCGAGACCATGGGCTATAGCCCATCGTCTCGGAGTCATTTTCGTCTTTTTTTCAAATCCTCAAAAATGATGAAAAATGGCATGCTATAGTATGCCGTCTGAGGCCATGGGCTGAACTTGAACCCACAACCTGTGGCTCACATAGACAGCAGCTTATCACAGAGTGCCACCATGCTCTCTGAGAATCTCCTCAGCTTTTCATCTCTTTCCAGTTCTCTTCTGGATGTTATTCTCCAAAACATGCTGCAGTGTGAAAGTATAAGGAACTCAGCTGGATTTGAACTCACAACCTCTGGCTCACATGGACGTCATCTTAACAAGGGTGCCACTGAGCTCTCAGTGATTATATAGCATGCCGTTTTCCATCATTTTTGAGGATTTGAAAAAAAGACGAAAATCACTCCGAGACGATGGGCTATAGCCCATGGTCTCGAACGGCATACTATAGCATGCCGTTTTCCATCATTTTTGAGGATTTGAAAAAAAGACGAAAATCACTCCGAGACCATGGGCTATAGCCCATCGTCTCGGAGTCATTTTCGTCTTTTTTTCAAATCCTCAAAAATGATGAAAAATGGCATTCTATAGTATGCCGTCTGAGGCCATGGGCTGAACTTGAACCCACAACCTGTGGCTCACATAGACAGCAGCTTATCACAGAGTGCCACCATGCTCTCTGAGAATCTCCTCAGCTTTTCATCTCTTTCCAGTTCTCTTCTGGATGTTATTCTCCAAAACATGCTGCAGTGTGAAAGTATAAGGAACTCAGCTGGATTTGAACTCACAACCTCTGGCTCACATGGACGTCATCTTAACAAGGGTGCCACTGAGCTCTCAGTGATTATATAGCATGCCGTTTTTCATCATTTTTGAGGATTTGAAAAAAAGACGAAAATCACTCCGAGACGATGGGCTATAGCCCATGGTCTCGAACGGCATACTATAGCATGCCGTTTTCCATCATTTTTGAGGATTTGAAAAAAAGACGAAAATCACTCCGAGACCATGGGCTATAGCCCATCGTCTCGGAGTCATTTTCGTCTTTTTTCAAAACCTCGTTTTTCATCATTTATGACCATGGGCTATAGCCCATATCGGACGGCATACTATAGCATGCCGTTTTTCATCATTTTTGAGGATTTGAAAAAAAGACGAAAATCATTCCGAGACGATGGGCTATAGCCCATGGTCTCCAACGGCATACTATAGCATGCCGTTTTCCATCATTTTTGAGGATTTGAAAAAAAGACGAAAATCACTCCGAGACCATGGGCTATAGCCCATCGTCTCGGAGTGATTTTCGTCTTTTTTTCAAATCCTCGTTTTTCATCATTTATGACCATGGGCTATAGCCCATATCGGACGGCATACTATAGCATGCCGTTTTTCATAATTTTTGAGGATTTGAAAAAAAGGCGAAAATCACTCCGAGACGATGGGCTATAGCCCATGGTCTCGAACGGCATACTATAGCATGCCGTTTTCCATCATTTTTGAGGATTTGAAAAAAAGACGAAAATCACTCCGAGACCATGGGCTATAGCCCATCGTCTCGGAGTCATTTTCGTCTTTTTTTCAAATCCTCGTTTTTCATCATTTATGACCATGGGCTATAGCCCATATCGGACGGCATACTATAGCATGCCGTTTTTCATAATTTTTGAGGATTTGAAAAAAAGACAAAAATCATTCCGAGACGATGGGCTATAGCCCATTGTCTTGAACGGCATACTATAGCATGCCGTTTTCCATCATTTTTGAGGATTTGAAAAAAATATGAAAATCACTCCGAGACCATGGGCTATAGCCCATCGTCTCGGAGTCATTTTCGTCTTTTTTTCAAATCCTCGTTTTTCATCATTTATGACCATGGGCTATAGCCCATATCGGACGGCATACTATAGCATGCCGTTTTTCATCATTTTTGAGGATTTGAAAAAAAGACTAAAATCATTCCGAGACGATGGGCTATAGCCCATGGTCTCCAACGGCATACTATAGCATGCCGTGTTCCATCATTTTTGAGGATTTGAAAAAAAGACGAAAATCACTCCGAGACGATGGGCTATAGCCCATGGTCTCGAACGGGATACTATAGCATGCCGTTTTCCATCATTTTTGAGGATTTGAAAAAAAGACGAAAATCACTCCGAGACCATGGGCTATAGCCCATGGTCTCGGAGTCATTTTCGTCTTTTTTTCAAATCCTCAAAAATGATGAAAAATGGCATGCTATAGTATGCCGTCTGAGGCCATGGGCTGAACTTGAACCCACAACCTGTGGCTCACATAGACAGCAGCTTATCACAGAGTGCCACCATGCTCTCTGAGAATCTCCTCAGCTTTTCATCTCTTTCCAGTTCTCTTCTGGATGTTATTCTCCAAAACATGCTGCAGTGTGAAAGTATAAGGAACTCAGCTGGATTTGAACTCACAACCTCTGGCTCACATGGACGTCATCTTAACAAGGGTGCCACTGAGCTCTCAGTGATTATATAGCATGCCGTTTTTCATCATTTTTGAGGATTTGAAAAAAAGACGAAAATCACTCCGAGACGATGGGCTATAGCCCATGGTCTCGAACGGCATACTATAGCATGCCGTTTTCCATCATTTTTGAGGATTTGAAAAAAAGACGAAAATCACTCCGAGACCATGGGCTATAGCCCATCGTCTCGGAGTCATTTTCGTCTTTTTTTCAAATCCTCAAAAATGATGAAAAATGGCATTCTATAGTATGCCGTCTGAGGCCATGGGCTGAACTTGAACCCACAACCTGTGGCTCACATAGACAGCAGCTTATCACAGAGTGCCACCATGCTCTCTGAGAATCTCCTCAGCTTTTCATCTCTTTCCAGTTCTCTTCTGGATGTTATTCTCCAAAACATGCTGCAGTGTGAAAGTATAAGGAACTCAGCTGGATTTGAACTCACAACCTCTGGCTCACATGGACGTCATCTTAACAAGGGTGCCACTGAGCTCTCAGTGATTATATAGCATGCCGTTTTTCATCATTTTTGAGGATTTGAAAAAAAGACGAAAATCACTCCGAGACGATGGGCTATAGCCCATGGTCTCGAACGGCATACTATAGCATGCCGTTTTCCATCATTTTTGAGGATTTGAAAAAAAGACGAAAATCACTCCGAGACCATGGGCTATAGCCCATCGTCTCGGAGTCATTTTCGTCTTTTTTTCAAATCCTCAAAAATGATGAAAAATGGCATTCTATAGTATGCCGTCTGAGGCCATGGGCTGAACTTGAACCCACAACCTGTGGCTCACATAGACAGCAGCTTATCACAGAGTGCCACCATGCTCTCTGAGAATCTCCTCAGCTTTTCATCTCTTTCCAGTTCTCTTCTGGATGTTATTCTCCAAAACATGCTGCAGTGTGAAAGTATAAGGAACTCAGCTGGATTTGAACTCACAACCTCTGGCTCACATGGACGTCATCTTAACAAGGGTGCCACTGAGCTCTCAGTGATTATATAGCATGCCGTTTTTCATCATTTTTGAGGATTTGAAAAAAAGACGAAAATCACTCCGAGACGATGGGCTATAGCCCATGGTCTCGAACGGCATACTATAGCATGCCGTTTTCCATCATTTTTGAGGATTTGAAAAAAAGACGAAAATCACTCCGAGACCATGGGCTATAGCCCATCGTCTCGGAGTCATTTTCGTCTTTTTTCAAAACCTCGTTTTTCATCATTTATGACCATGGGCTATAGCCCATATCGGACGGCATACTATAGCATGCCGTTTTTCATCATTTTTGAGGATTTGAAAAAAAGACGAAAATCATTCCGAGACGATGGGCTATAGCCCATGGTCTCCAACGGCATACTATAGCATGCCGTTTTCCATCATTTTTGAGGATTTGAAAAAAAGACGAAAATCACTCCGAGACCATGGGCTATAGCCCATCGTCTCGGAGTGATTTTCGTCTTTTTTTCAAATCCTCGTTTTTCATCATTTATGACCATGGGCTATAGCCCATATCGGACGGCATACTATAGCATGCCGTTTTTCATAATTTTTGAGGATTTGAAAAAAAGGCGAAAATCACTCCGAGACGATGGGCTATAGCCCATGGTCTCGAACGGCATACTATAGCATGCCGTTTTCCATCATTTTTGAGGATTTGAAAAAAAGACGAAAATCACTCCGAGACCATGGGCTATAGCCCATCGTCTCGGAGTCATTTTCGTCTTTTTTTCAAATCCTCGTTTTTCATCATTTATGACCATGGGCTATAGCCCATATCGGACGGCATACTATAGCATGCCGTTTTTCATAATTTTTGAGGATTTGAAAAAAAGACAAAAATCATTCCGAGACGATGGGCTATAGCCCATTGTCTTGAACGGCATACTATAGCATGCCGTTTTCCATCATTTTTGAGGATTTGAAAAAAATATGAAAATCACTCCGAGACCATGGGCTATAGCCCATCGTCTCGGAGTCATTTTCGTCTTTTTTTCAAATCCTCGTTTTTCATCATTTATGACCATGGGCTATAGCCCATATCGGACGGCATACTATAGCATGCCGTTTTTCATCATTTTTGAGGATTTGAAAAAAAGACGAAAATCATTCCGAGACGATGGGCTATAGCCCATGGTCTCCAACGGCATACTATAGCATGCCGTGTTCCATCATTTTTGAGGATTTGAAAAAAAGACGAAAATCACTCCGAGACGATGGGCTATAGCCCATGGTCTCGAACGGGATACTATAGCATGCCGTTTTCCATCATTTTTGAGGATTTGAAAAAAAGACGAAAATCACTCCGAGACCATGGGCTATAGCCCATCGTCTCGGAGTCATTTTCGTCTTTTTTTCAAATCCTCAAAAATGATGAAAAATGGCATGCTATAGTATGCCGTCTGAGGCCATGGGCTGAACTTGAACCCACAACCTGTGGCTCACATAGACAGCAGCTTATCACAGAGTGCCACCATGCTCTCTGAGAATCTCCTCAGCTTTTCATCTCTTTCCAGTTCTCTTCTGGATGTTATTCTCCAAAACATGCTGCAGTGTGAAAGTATAAGGAACTCAGCTGGATTTGAACTCACAACCTCTGGCTCACATGGACGTCATCTTAACAAGGGTGCCACTGAGCTCTCAGTGATTATATAGCATGCCGTTTTTCATCATTTTTGAGGATTTGAAAAAAATACGAAAATCACTCCGAGACGATGGGCTATAGCCCATGGTCTCGAACGGCATACTATAGCATGCCGTTTTCCATCATTTTTGAGGATTTGAAAAAAAGACGAAAATCACTCCGAGACCATGGGCTATAGCCCATCGTCTCGGAGTCATTTTCGTCTTTTTTTCAAATCCTCAAAAATGATGAAAAATGGCATTCTATAGTATGCCGTCTGAGGCCATGGGCTGAACTTGAACCCACAACCTGTGGCTCACATAGACAGCAGCTTATCACAGAGTGCCACCATGCTCTCTGATAATCTCCTCAGCTTTTCATCTCTTTCCAGTTCTCTTCTGGATGTTATTCTCCAAAACATGCTGCAGTGTGAAAGTATAAGGAACTCAGCTGGATTTGAACTCACAAACTCTGGCTCACATGGACGTCATCTTAACAAGGGTGCCACTGAGCTCTCAGTGATTATATAGCATGCCGTTTTTCATCATTTTTGAGGATTTGAAAAAAAGACGAAAATCACTCCGAGACGATGGGCTATAGCCCATGGTCTCGAACGGCATACTATAGCATGCCGTTTTCCATCATTTTTGAGGATTTGAAAAAAAGACGAAAATCACTCCGAGACCATGGGCTATAGCCCATCGTCTCGGAGTCATTTTCGTCTTTTTTCAAAACCTCGTTTTTCATCATTTATGACCATGGGCTATAGCCCATATCGGACGGCATACTATAGCATGCCGTTTTTCATCATTTTTGAGGATTTGAAAAAAAGACGAAAATCATTCCGAGACGATGGGCTATAGCCCATGGTCTCCAACGGCATACTATAGCATGCCGTTTTCCATCATTTTTGAGGATTTGAAAAAAAGACGAAAATCACTCCGAGACCATGGGCTATAGCCCATCGTCTCGGAGTGATTTTCGTCTTTTTTTCAAATCCTCGTTTTTCATCATTTATGACCATGGGCTATAGCCCATATCGGACGGCATACTATAGCATGCCGTTTTTCATAATTTTTGAGGATTTGAAAAAAAGGCGAAAATCACTCCGAGACGATGGGCTATAGCCCATGGTCTCGAACGGCATACTATAGCATGCCGTTTTCCATCATTTTTGAGGATTTGAAAAAAAGACGAAAATCACTCCGAGACCATGGGCTATAGCCCATCGTCTCGGAGTCATTTTCGTCTTTTTTTCAAATCCTCGTTTTTCATCATTTATGACCATGGGCTATAGCCCATATCGGACGGCATACTATAGCATGCCGTTTTTCATAATTTTTGAGGATTTGAAAAAAAGACAAAAATCATTCCGAGACGATGGGCTATAGCCCATTGTCTTGAACGGCATACTATAGCATGCCGTTTTCCATCATTTTTGAGGATTTGAAAAAAATATGAAAATCACTCCGAGACCATGGGCTATAGCCCATCGTCTCGGAGTCATTTTCGTCTTTTTTTCAAATCCTCGTTTTTCATCATTTATGACCATGGGCTATAGCCCATATCGGACGGCATACTATAGCATGCCGTTTTTCATCATTTTTGAGGATTTGAAAAAAAGACGAAAATCATTCCGAGACGATGGGCTATAGCCCATGGTCTCCAACGGCATACTATAGCATGCCGTGTTCCATCATTTTTGAGGATTTGAAAAAAAGACGAAAATCACTCCGAGACGATGGGCTATAGCCCATGGTCTCGAACGGGATACTATAGCATGCCGTTTTCCATCATTTTTGAGGATTTGAAAAAAAGACGAAAATCACTCCGAGACCATGGGCTATAGCCCATCGTCTCGGAGTCATTTTCGTCTTTTTTTCAAATCCTCAAAAATGATGAAAAATGGCATGCTATAGTATGCCGTCTGAGGCCATGGGCTGAACTTGAACCCACAACCTGTGGCTCACATAGACAGCAGCTTATCACAGAGTGCCACCATGCTCTCTGAGAATCTCCTCAGCTTTTCATCTCTTTCCAGTTCTCTTCTGGATGTTATTCTCCAAAACATGCTGCAGTGTGAAAGTATAAGGAACTCAGCTGGATTTGAACTCACAACCTCTGGCTCACATGGACGTCATCTTAACAAGGGTGCCACTGAGCTCTCAGTGATTATATAGCATGCCGTTTTTCATCATTTTTGAGGATTTGAAAAAAAGACGAAAATCACTCCGAGACGATGGGCTATAGCCCATGGTCTCGAACGGCATACTATAGCATGCCGTTTTCCATCATTTTTGAGGATTTGAAAAAAAGACGAAAATCACTCCGAGACCATGGGCTATAGCCCATCGTCTCGGAGTCATTTTCGTCTTTTTTTCAAATCCTCAAAAATGATGAAAAATGGCATTCTATAGTATGCCGTCTGAGGCCATGGGCTGAACTTGAACCCACAACCTGTGGCTCACATAGACAGCAGCTTATCACAGAGTGCCACCATGCTCTCTGACAATCTCCTCAGCTTTTCATCTCTTTCCAGTTCTCTTCTGGATGTTATTCTCCAAAACATGCTGCAGTGTGAAAGTATAAGGAACTCAGCTGGATTTGAACTCACAACCTCTGGCTCACATGGACGTCATCTTAACAAGGGTGCCACTGAGCTCTCAGTGATTATATAGCATGCCGTTTTTCATCATTTTTGAGGATTTGAAAAAAAGACGAAAATCACTCCGAGACGATGGGCTATAGCCCATGGTCTCGAACGGCATACTATAGCATGCCGTTTTCCATCATTTTTGAGGATTTGAAAAAAAGACGAAAATCACTCCGAGACCATGGGCTATAGCCCATCGTCTCGGAGTCATTTTCGTCTTTTTTCAAAACCTCGTTTTTCATCATTTATGACCATGGGCTATAGCCCATATCGGACGGCATACTATAGCATGCCGTTTTTCATCATTTTTGAGGATTTGAAAAAAAGACGAAAATCATTCCGAGACGATGGGCTATAGCCCATGGTCTCCAACGGCATACTATAGCATGCCGTTTTCCATCATTTTTGAGGATTTGAAAAAAAGACGAAAATCACTCCGAGACCATGGGCTATAGCCCATCGTCTCGGAGTGATTTTCGTCTTTTTTTCAAATCCTCGTTTTTCATCATTTATGACCATGGGCTATAGCCCATATCGGACGGCATACTATAGCATGCCGTTTTTCATAATTTTTGAGGATTTGAAAAAAAGGCGAAAATCACTCCGAGACGATGGGCTATAGCCCATGGTCTCGAACGGCATACTATAGCATGCCGTTTTCCATCATTTTTGAGGATTTGAAAAAAAGACGAAAATCACTCCGAGACCATGGGCTATAGCCCATCGTCTCGGAGTCATTTTCGTCTTTTTTTCAAATCCTCGTTTTTCATCATTTATGACCATGGGCTATAGCCCATATCGGACGGCATACTATAGCATGCCGTTTTTCATAATTTTTGAGGATTTGAAAAAAAGACAAAAATCATTCCGAGACGATGGGCTATAGCCCATTGTCTTGAACGGCATACTATAGCATGCCGTTTTCCATCATTTTTGAGGATTTGAAAAAAATATGAAAATCACTCCGAGACCATGGGCTATAGCCCATCGTCTCGGAGTCATTTTCGTCTTTTTTTCAAATCCTCGTTTTTCATCATTTATGACCATGGGCTATAGCCCATATCGGACGGCATACTATAGCATGCCGTTTTCCATCATTTTTGAGGATTTGAAAAAAATATGAAAATCACTCCGAGACCATGGGCTATAGCCCATCGTCTCGGAGTCATTTTCGTCTTTTTTTCAAATCCTCGTTTTTCATCATTTATGACCATGGGCTATAGCCCATATCGGACGGCATACTATAGCATGCCGTTTTTCATCATTTTTGAGGATTTGAAAAAAAGACGAAAATCATTCCGAGACGATGGGCTATAGCCCATGGTCTCCAACGGCATACTATAGCATGCCGTGTTCCATCATTTTTGAGGATTTGAAAAAAAGACGAAAATCACTCCGAGACGATGGGCTATAGCCCATGGTCTCGAACGGGATACTATAGCATGCCGTTTTCCATCATTTTTGAGGATTTGAAAAAAAGACGAAAATCACTCCGAGACCATGGGCTATAGCCCATCGTCTCGGAGTCATTTTCGTCTTTTTTTCAAATCCTCAAAAATGATGAAAAATGGCATGCTATAGTATGCCGTCTGAGGCCATGGGCTGAACTTGAACCCACAACCTGTGGCTCACATAGACAGCAGCTTATCACAGAGTGCCACCATGCTCTCTGAGAATCTCCTCAGCTTTTCATCTCTTTCCAGTTCTCTTCTGGATGTTATTCTCCAAAACATGCTGCAGTGTGAAAGTATAAGGAACTCAGCTGGATTTGAACTCACAACCTCTGGCTCACATGGACGTCATCTTAACAAGGGTGCCACTGAGCTCTCAGTGATTATATAGCATGCCGTTTTTCATCATTTTTGAGGATTTGAAAAAAAGACGAAAATCACTCCGAGACGATGGGCTATAGCCCATGGTCTCGAACGGCATACTATAGCATGCCGTTTTCCATCATTTTTGAGGATTTGAAAAAAAGACGAAAATCACTCCGAGACCATGGGCTATAGCCCATCGTCTCGGAGTCATTTTCGTCTTTTTTTCAAATCCTCAAAAATGATGAAAAATGGCATTCTATAGTATGCCGTCTGAGGCCATGGGCTGAACTTGAACCCACAACCTGTGGCTCACATAGACAGCAGCTTATCACAGAGTGCCACCATGCTCTCTGAGAATCTCCTCAGCTTTTCATCTCTTTCCAGTTCTCTTCTGGATGTTATTCTCCAAAACATGCTGCAGTGTGAAAGTATAAGGAACTCAGCTGGATTTGAACTCACAACCTCTGGCTCACATGGACGTCATCTTAACAAGGGTGCCACTGAGCTCTCAGTGATTATATAGCATGCCGTTTTTCATCATTTTTGAGGATTTGAAAAAAAGACGAAAATCACTCCGAGACGATGGGCTATAGCCCATGGTCTCGAACGGCATACTATAGCATGCCGTTTTCCATCATTTTTGAGGATTTGAAAAAAAGACGAAAATCACTCCGAGACCATGGGCTATAGCCCATCGTCTCGGAGTCATTTTCGTCTTTTTTTCAAATCCTCAAAAATGATGAAAAATGGCATTCTATAGTATGCCGTCTGAGGCCATGGGCTGAACTTGAACCCACAACCTGTGGCTCACATAGACAGCAGCTTATCACAGAGTGCCACCATGCTCTCTGAGAATCTCCTCAGCTTTTCATCTCTTTCCAGTTCTCTTCTGGATGTTATTCTCCAAAACATGCTGCAGTGTGAAAGTATAAGGAACTCAGCTGGATTTGAACTCACAACCTCTGGCTCACATGGACGTCATCTTAACAAGGGTGCCACTGAGCTCTCAGTGATTATATAGCATGCCGTTTTTCATCATTTTTGAGGATTTGAAAAAAAGACGAAAATCACTCCGAGACGATGGGCTATAGCCCATGGTCTCGAACGGCATACTATAGCATGCCGTTTTCCATCATTTTTGAGGATTTGAAAAAAAGACGAAAATCACTCCGAGACCATGGGCTATAGCCCATCGTCTCGGAGTCATTTTCGTCTTTTTTCAAAACCTCGTTTTTCATCATTTATGACCATGGGCTATAGCCCATATCGGACGGCATACTATAGCATGCCGTTTTTCATCATTTTTGAGGATTTGAAAAAAAGACGAAAATCATTCCGAGACGATGGGCTATAGCCCATGGTCTCCAACGGCATACTATAGCATGCCGTTTTCCATCATTTTTGAGGATTTGAAAAAAAGACGAAAATCACTCCGAGACCATGGGCTATAGCCCATCGTCTCGGAGTGATTTTCGTCTTTTTTTCAAATCCTCGTTTTTCATCATTTATGACCATGGGCTATAGCCCATATCGGACGGCATACTATAGCATGCCGTTTTTCATAATTTTTGAGGATTTGAAAAAAAGGCGAAAATCACTCCGAGACGATGGGCTATAGCCCATGGTCTCGAACGGCATACTATAGCATGCCGTTTTCCATCATTTTTGAGGATTTGAAAAAAAGACGAAAATCACTCCGAGACCATGGGCTATAGCCCATCGTCTCGGAGTCATTTTCGTCTTTTTTTCAAATCCTCGTTTTTCATCATTTATGACCATGGGCTATAGCCCATATCGGACGGCATACTATAGCATGCCGTTTTTCATAATTTTTGAGGATTTGAAAAAAAGACAAAAATCATTCCGAGACGATGGGCTATAGCCCATTGTCTTGAACGGCATACTATAGCATGCCGTTTTCCATCATTTTTGAGGATTTGAAAAAAATATGAAAATCACTCCGAGACCATGGGCTATAGCCCATCGTCTCGGAGTCATTTTCGTCTTTTTTTCAAATCCTCGTTTTTCATCATTTATGACCATGGGCTATAGCCCATATCGGACGGCATACTATAGCATGCCGTTTTTCATCATTTTTGAGGATTTGAAAAAAAGACGAAAATCATTCCGAGACGATGGGCTATAGCCCATGGTCTCCAACGGCATACTATAGCATGCCGTGTTCCATCATTTTTGAGGATTTGAAAAAAAGACGAAAATCACTCCGAGACGATGGGCTATAGCCCATGGTCTCGAACGGGATACTATAGCATGCCGTTTTCCATCATTTTTGAGGATTTGAAAAAAAGACGAAAATCACTCCGAGACCATGGGCTATAGCCCATCGTCTCGGAGTCATTTTCGTCTTTTTTTCAAATCCTCAAAAATGATGAAAAATGGCATGCTATAGTATGCCGTCTGAGGCCATGGGCTGAACTTGAACCCACAACCTGTGGCTCACATAGACAGCAGCTTATCACAGAGTGCCACCATGCTCTCTGAGAATCTCCTCAGCTTTTCATCTCTTTCCAGTTCTCTTCTGGATGTTATTCTCCAAAACATGCTGCAGTGTGAAAGTATAAGGAACTCAGCTGGATTTGAACTCACAACCTCTGGCTCACATGGACGTCATCTTAACAAGGGTGCCACTGAGCTCTCAGTGATTATATAGCATGCCGTTTTTCATCATTTTTGAGGATTTGAAAAAAAGACGAAAATCACTCCGAGACGATGGGCTATAGCCCATGGTCTCGAACGGCATACTATAGCATGCCGTTTTCCATCATTTTTGAGGATTTGAAAAAAATACGAAAATCACTCCGAGACCATGGGCTATAGCCCATCGTCTCGGAGTCATTTTCGTCTTTTTTTCAAATCCTCAAAAATGATGAAAAATGGCATTCTATAGTATGCCGTCTGAGGCCATGGGCTGAACTTGAACCCACAACCTGTGGCTCACATAGACAGCAGCTTATCACAGAGTGCCACCATGCTCTCTGAGAATCTCCTCAGCTTTTCATCTCTTTCCAGTTCTCTTCTGGATGTTATTCTCCAAAACATGCTGCAGTGTGAAAGTATAAGGAACTCAGCTGGATTTGAACTCACAACCTCTGGCTCACATGGACGTCATCTTAACAAGGGTGCCACTGAGCTCTCAGTGATTATATAGCATGCCGTTTTTCATCATTTTTGAGGATTTGAAAAAAAGACGAAAATCACTCCGAGACGATGGGCTATAGCCCATGGTCTCGAACGGCATACTATAGCATGCCGTTTTCCATCATTTTTGAGGATTTGAAAAAAAGACGAAAATCACTCCGAGACCATGGGCTATAGCCCATCGTCTCGGAGTCATTTTCGTCTTTTTTCAAAACCTCGTTTTTCATCATTTATGACCATGGGCTATAGCCCATATCGGACGGCATACTATAGCATGCCGTTTTTCATCATTTTTGAGGATTTGAAAAAAAGACGAAAATCATTCCGAGACGATGGGCTATAGCCCATGGTCTCCAACGGCATACTATAGCATGCCGTTTTCCATCATTTTTGAGGATTTGAAAAAAAGACGAAAATCACTCCGAGACCATGGGCTATAGCCCATCGTCTCGGAGTGATTTTCGTCTTTTTTTCAAATCCTCGTTTTTCATCATTTATGACCATGGGCTATAGCCCATATCGGAGGGCATACTATAGCATGCCGTTTTTCATAATTTTTGAGGATTTGAAAAAAAGGCGAAAATCACTCCGAGACGATGGGCTATAGCCCATGGTCTCGAACGGCATACTATAGCATGCTGTTTTCCATCATTTTTGAGGATTTGAAAAAAAGACGAAAATCACTCCGAGACCATGGGCTATAGCCCATCGTCTCGGAGTCATTTTCGTCTTTTTTTCAAATCCTCGTTTTTCATCATTTATGACCATGGGCTATAGCCCATATCGGACGTCATACTATAGCATGCCGTTTTTCATCATTTTTGAGGATTTGAAAAAAAGACGAAAATCATTCCGAGACGATGGGCTATAGCCCATGGTCTCCAACGGCATACTATAGCATGCCGTGTTCCATCATTTTTGAGGATTTGAAAAAAAGACGAAAATCACTCCGAGACGATGGGCTATAGCCCATGGTCTCGAACGGCATACTATAGCATGCCGTTTTCCATCATTTTTGAGGATTTGAAAAAAAGACGAAAATCACTCCGAGACCATGGGCTATAGCCCATCGTCTCGGAGTCATTTTCGTCTTTTTTTCAAATCCTCAAAAATGATGAAAAATGGCATGCTATAGTATGCCGTCTGAGGCCATGGGCTGAACTTGAACCCACAACCTGTGGCTCACATAGACAGCAGCTTATCACAGAGTGCCACCATGCTCTCTGAGAATCTCCTCAGCTTTTCATCTCTTTCCAGTTCTCTTCTGGATGTTATTCTCCAAAACATGCTGCAGTGTGAAAGTATAAGGAACTCAGCTGGATTTGAACTCACAACCTCTGGCTCACATGGACGTCATCTTAACAAGGGTGCCACTGAGCTCTCAGTGATTATATAGCATGCCGTTTTTCATCATTTTTGAGGATTTGAAAAAAAGACGAAAATCACTCCGAGACGATGGGCTATAGCCCATGGTCTCGAACGGCATACTATAGCATGCCGTTTTCCATCATTTTTGAGGATTTGAAAAAAAGACGAAAATCACTCCGAGACCATGGGCTATAGCCCATCGTCTCGGAGTCATTTTCGTCTTTTTTCAAAACCTCGTTTTTCATCATTTATGACCATGGGCTATAGCCCATATCGGACGGCATACTATAGCATGCCGTTTTTCATCATTTTTGAGGATTTGAAAAAAAGACGAAAATCATTCCGAGACGATGGGCTATAGCCCATGGTCTCCAACGGCATACTATAGCATGCCGTTTTCCATCATTTTTGAGGATTTGAAAAAAAGACGAAAATCACTCCGAGACCATGGGCTATAGCCCATCGTCTCGGAGTGATTTTCGTCTTTTTTTCAAATCCTCGTTTTTCATCATTTATGACCATGGGCTATAGCCCATATCGGAGGGCATACTATAGCATGCCGTTTTTCATAATTTTTGAGGATTTGAAAAAAAGGCGAAAATCACTCCGAGACGATGGGCTATAGCCCATGGTCTCGAACGGCATACTATAGCATGCTGTTTTCCATCATTTTTGAGGATTTGAAAAAAAGACGAAAATCACTCCGAGACCATGGGCTATAGCCCATCGTCTCGGAGTCATTTTCGTCTTTTTTTCAAATCCTCGTTTTTCATCATTTATGACCATGGGCTATAGCCCATATCGGACGGCATACTATAGCATGCCGTTTTTCATCATTTTTGAGGATTTGAAAAAAAGACGAAAATCATTCCGAGACGATGGGCTATAGCCCATGGTCTCCAACGGCATACTATAGCATGCCGTGTTCCATCATTTTTGAGGATTTGAAAAAAAGACGAAAATCACTCCGAGACGATGGGCTATAGCCCATGGTCTCGAACGGCATACTATAGCATGCCGTTTTCCATCATTTTTGAGGATTTGAAAAAAAGACGAAAATCACTCCGAGACCATGGGCTATAGCCCATCGTCTCGGAGTCATTTTCGTCTTTTTTTCAAATCCTCAAAAATGATGAAAAATGGCATGCTATAGTATGCCGTCTGAGGCCATGGGCTGAACTTGAACCCACAACCTGTGGCTCACATAGACAGCAGCTTATCACAGAGTGCCACCATGCTCTCTGAGAATCTCCTCAGCTTTTCATCTCTTTCCAGTTCTCTTCTGGATGTTATTCTCCAAAACATGCTGCAGTGTGAAAGTATAAGGAACTCAGCTGGATTTGAACTCACAACCTCTGGCTCACATGGACGTCATCTTAACAAGGGTGCCACTGAGCTCTCAGTGATTATATAGCATGCCGTTTTTCATCATTTTTGAGGATTTGAAAAAAAGACGAAAATCACTCCGAGACGATGGGCTATAGCCCATGGTCTCGAACGGCATACTATAGCATGTCGTTTTCCATCATTTTTGAGGATTTGAAAAAAAGACGAAAATCACTCCGAGACCATGGGCTATAGCCCATCGTCTCGGAGTCATTTTCGTCTTTTTTCAAAACCTCGTTTTTCATCATTTATGACCATGGGCTATAGCCCATATCGGACGGCATACTATAGCATGCCGTTTTTCATCATTTTTGAGGATTTGAAAAAAAGACGAAAATCATTCCGAGACGATGGGCTATAGCCCATGGTCTCCAACGGCATACTATAGCATGCCGTTTTCCATCATTTTTGAGGATTTGAAAAAAAGACGAAAATCACTCCGAGACCATGGGCTATAGCCCATCGTCTCGGAGTGATTTTCGTCTTTTTTTCAAATCCTCGTTTTTCATCATTTATGACCATGGGCTATAGCCCATATCGGACGGCATACTATAGCATGCCGTTTTTCATCATTTTTGAGGATTTGAAAAAAAGACGAAAATCATTCCGAGATTTTGGGCTATAGCCCATGGTCTCCAACGGCATACTATAGCATGCCGTTTTCCATCATTTTTGAGGATTTGAAAAAAAGACGAAAATCACTCCGAGACCATGGGCTATAGCCCATCGTCTCGGAGTGATTTTCGTCTTTTTTTCAAATCCTTGTTTTTCATCATTTATGACCATGGGCTATAGCCCATATCGGACGGCATACTATAGCATGCCGTTTTTCATAATTTTTGAGGATTTGAAAAAAAGGCGAAAATCACTCCGAGACGATGGGCTATAGCCCATGGTCTCGAACGGCATACTATAGCATGCCGTTTTCCATCATTTTTGAGGATTTGAAAAAAATACGAAAATCACTCCGAGACCATGGGCTATAGCCCATCGTCTCGGAGTCATTTTCGTCTTTTTTTCAAATCCTCGTTTTTCATCATTTATGACCATGGGCTATAGCCCATATCGGACGGCATACTATAGCATGCCGTTTTTCATCATTTTTGAGGATTTGAAAAAAAGACGAAAATCATTCCGAGACGATGGGCTATAGCCCATGGTCTTGAACGGCATACTATAGCATGCCGTTTTCCATCATTTTTGAGGATTTGAAAAAAATATGAAAATCACTCCGAGACCATGGGCTATAGCCCATCGTCTCGGAGTCATTTTCGTCTTTTTTTCAAATCCTCGTTTTTCATCATTTATGACCATGGGCTATAGCCCATATCGGACGGCATACTATAGCATGCCGTTTTTCATCATTTTTGAGGATTTGAAAAAAAGACGAAAATCATTCCGAGACGATGGGCTATAGCCCATGGTCTCCAACGGCATACTATAGCATGCCGTTTTCCATCATTTTTGAGGATTTGAAAAAAAGACGAAAATCACTCCGAGACGATGGGCTATAGCCCATGGTCTCGAACGGCATACTATAGCATGCCGTTTTCCATCATTTTTGAGGATTTGAAAAAAAGACGAAAATCACTCCGAGACCATGGGCTATAGCCCATCGTCTCGGAGTCATTTTCGTCTTTTTTCAAAACCTCGTTTTTCATCATTTATGACCATGGGCTATAGCCCATATCGGACGGCATACTATAGCATGCCGTTTTTCATCATTTTTGAGGATTTGAAAAAAAGACGAAAATCATTCCGAGACGATGGGCTATAGCCCATGGTCTCCAACGGCATACTATAGCATGCCGTTTTCCATCATTTTTGAGGATTTGAAAAAAAGACGAAAATCACTCCGAGACCATGGGCTATAGCCCATCGTCTCGGAGTGATTTTCGTCTTTTTTTCAAATCCTCGTTTTTCATCATTTATGACCATGGGCTATAGCCCATATCGGACGGCATACTATAGCATGCCGTTTTTCATCATTTTTGAGGATTTGAAAAAAAGACGAAAATAATTCCGAGATTTTGGGCTATAGCCCATGGTCTCCAACGGCATACTATAGCATGCCGTTTTCCATCATTTTTGAGGATTTGAAAAAAAGACGAAAATCACTCCGAGACCATGGGCTATAGCCCATCGTCTCGGAGTGATTTTCGTCTTTTTTTCAAATCCTTGTTTTTCATCATTTATGACCATGGGCTATAGCCCATATCGGACGGCATACTATAGCATGCCGTTTTTCATAATTTTTGAGGATTTGAAAAAAAGGCGAAAATCACTCCGAGACGATGGGCTATAGCCCATGGTCTCGAACGGCATACTATAGCATGCCGTTTTCCATCATTTTTGAGGATTTGAAAAAAAGACGAAAATCACTCCGAGACCATGGGCTATAGCCCATCGTCTCGGAGTCATTTTCGTCTTTTTTTCAAATCCTCGTTTTTCATCATTTATGACCATGGGCTATAGCCCATATCGGACGGCATACTATAGCATGCCGTTTTTCATCATTTTTGAGGATTTGAAAAAAAGACGAAAATCATTCCGAGACGATGGGCTATAGCCCATGGTCTTGAACGGCATACTATAGCATGCCGTTTTCCATCATTTTTGAGGATTTGAAAAAAATATGAAAATCACTCCGAGACCATGGGCTATAGCCCATCGTCTCGGAGTCATTTTCGTCTTTTTTTCAAATCCTCGTTTTTCATCATTTATGACCATGGGCTATAGCCCATATCGGACGGCATACTATAGCATGCCGTTTTTCATCATTTTTGAGGATTTGAAAAAAAGACGAAAATCATTCCGAGACGATGGGCTATAGCCCATGGTCTCCAACGGCATACTATAGCATGCCGTTTTCCATCATTTTTGAGGATTTGAAAAAAAGACGAAAATCACTCCGAGACGATGGGCTATAGCCCATGGTCTCGAACGGCATACTATAGCATGCCGTTTTCCATCATTTTTGAGGATTTGAAAAAAAGACGAAAATCACTCCGAGACCATGGGCTATAGCCCATCGTCTCGGAGTCATTTTCGTCTTTTTTTCAAATCCTCAAAAATGATGAAAAATGGCATGCTATAGTATGCCGTCTGAGGCCATGGGCTGAACTTGAACCCACAACCTGTGGCTCACATAGACAGCAGCTTATCACAGAGTGCCACCATGCTCTCTGAGAATCTCCTCAGCTTTTCATCTCTTTCCAGTTCTCTTCTGGATGTTATTCTCCAAAACATGCTGCAGTGTGAAAGTATAAGGAACTCAGCTGGATTTGAACTCACAACCTCTGGCTCACATGGACGTCATCTTAACAAGGGTGCCACTGAGCTCTCAGTGATTATATAGCATGACGTTTTTCATCATTTTTGAGGATTTGAAAAAAAGACGAAAATCACTCCGAGACGATGGGCTATAGCCCATGGTCTCGAACGGCATACTATAGCATGCCGTTTTCCATCATTTTTGAGGATTTGAAAAAAAGACGAAAATCACTCCGAGACCATGGGCTATAGCCCATCGTCTCGGAGTCATTTTCGTCTTTTTTCGAAACCTCGTTTTTCATCATTTATGACCATGGGCTATAGCCCATATCGGACGGCATACTATAGCATGCCGTTTTTCATCATTTTTGAGGATTTGAAAAAAAGACGAAAATCATTCCGAGACGATGGGCTATAGCCCATGGTCTCCAACGGCATACTATAGCATGCCGTTTTCCATCATTTTTGAGGATTTGAAAAAAAGACGAAAATCACTCCGAGACCATGGGCTATAGCCCATCGTCTCGAACGGCATACTATAGCATGCCGTTTTCCATCATTTTTGAGGATTTGAAAAAAATACGAAAATCACTCCGAGACCATGGGCTATAGCCCATCGTCTCGGAGTCATTTTCGTCTTTTTTTCAAATCCTCGTTTTTCATCATTTATGACCATGGGCTATAGCCCATATCGGACGGCATACTATAGCATGCCGTTTTTCATAATTTTTGAGGATTTGAAAAAAAGGCGAAAATCACTCCGAGACGATGGGCTATAGCCCATGGTCTCGAACGGCATACTATAGCATGCCGTTTTCCATCATTTTTGAGGATTTGAAAAAAATACGAAAATCACTCCGAGACCATGGGCTATAGCCCATCGTCTCGGAGTCATTTTCGTCTTTTTTTCAAATCCTCGTTTTTCATCATTTATGACCATGGGCTATAGCCCATATCGGACGGCATACTATAGCATGCCGTTTTTCATCATTTTTGAGGATTTGAAAAAAAGACGAAAATCATTCCGAGACGATGGGCTATAGCCCATGGTCTTGAACGGCATACTATAGCATGCTGTTTTCCATCATTTTTGAGGATTTGAAAAAAATATGAAAATCACTCCGAGACCATGGGCTATAGCCCATCGTCTCGGAGTCATTTTCGTCTTTTTTTCAAATCCTCGTTTTTCATCATTTATGACCATGGGCTATAGCCCATATCGGACGGCATACTATAGCATGCCGTTTTTCATCATTTTTGAGGATTTGAAAAAAAGACGAAAATCATTCCGAGACGATGGGCTATAGCCCATGGTCTCCAACGGCATACTATAGCATGCCGTTTTCCATCATTTTTGAGGATTTGAAAAAAAGACGAAAATCACTCCGAGACCATGGGCTATAGCCCATCGTCTCGGAGTGATTTTCGTCTTTTTTTCAAATCCTCGTTTTTCATCATTTATGACCATGGGCTATAGCCCATATCGGACGGCATACTATAGCATGCCGTTTTTCATAATTTTTGAGGATTTGAAAAAAAGGCGAAAATCACTCCGAGACGATGGGCTATAGCCCATGGTCTCGAACGGCATACTATAGCATGCCGTTTTCCATCATTTTTGAGGATTTGAAAAAAAGACGAAAATCACTCCGAGACCATGGGCTATAGCCCATCGTCTCGGAGTCATTTTCGTCTTTTTTTCAAATCCTCGTTTTTCATCATTTATGACCATGGGCTATAGCCCATATCGGACGGCATACTATAGCATGCCGTTTTTCATCTTTTTGAGGATTTGAAAAAAAGACGAAAATCATTCCGAGACGATGGGCTATAGCCCATGGTCTTGAACGGCATACTATAGCATGCCGTTTTCCATCATTTTTGAGGATTTGAAAAAAAGATGAAAATCACTCCGAGACCATGGGCTATAGCCCATCGTCTCGGAGTCATTTTCGTCTTTTTTTCAAATCCTCGTTTTTCATCATTTATGACCATGGGCTATAGCCCATATCGGACGGCATACTATAGCATGCCGTTTTTCATCATTTTTGAGGATTCGAAAAAAAGACGAAAATCACTCCGAGACGATGGGCTATAGCCCATGATCTCGGAGTGATTTTTGTCTTTTTTTCAAATCCTCAAAAATGATGAAAAATGGCATACTATAGCATGCCGTTTTTCATATGCCGTCTGAGGCCATGGGCTGAACTTGAACCCACAACCTGTGGCTCACATAGACAGCAGCTTATCACAGAGTGCCACCATGCTCTCTGAGAATCTCCTCAGCTTTTCATCTCTTTCCAGTTCTCTTCTGGATGTTATTCTCCAAAACATGCTGCAGTGTGAAAGTAGGAGGAACTCAGCTGGATTTGAACTCACAACCTCTGGCTCACATGGACGTCATCTTAACAAGGGTGCCACTGAGCTCTCAGTGATTATTAGGTTGTAAGTTGTTCTTCTTGGTGTCACTTTTCAAATGGGGCATTGGGATCATGTACAGAGCATTTGAATGGTGCTGTGCATCAAAGGTGTCTTTAGTGCTTTTAAGTGTTATCGTGGATGTTAATCAGATAATACAGAGGAGAAACCATGACAGGACACAGACAGCCTCCCCATTGGTGGATGTGATCCTGGCAGCCAACCCAGGTGTGTTCTGGTCCTGTTGATTGAGCTGAGAAGGACCTATAAACCTTCAAGGTTTATATTCACTGATCTACTTGCTACCTGCCACAACACAGTCTGCTGTTCCCTTTGAGTACAACATTGATACAAAAATAAAATACAAAAAATAAAATAACAGGAGATTTGTCTATTGTTTCTTTTGCTGTTGTTTATCTCTAGACCGAATGTTTATGAACCACAATGGAAACAAGTCTCTGGCTCTTCTGTCATTATCTATTCGGCCTTTTAAGAACATCATGCACAGTGGTTCATTGGGTACAGAGCCTGCCTGGGAATCAGGAGGCTGCAGGTTCAAGTCCTGACTCTGACATAGTGTCCCGAAAATATGACAGAATATATTATGCCGTCCCAAACCATGGACTATAGTATGTCGTTTTTTCATGATTTGCATATTTTTTTTAAATCCTCCAAAATCATGAAAAACGACATGCTATAGTATGCCGTCCGAAGCCATGAACTATAGTATGTCGTTTTTTCATGATTTTCATCTTTTTTTCAAATAGTCCAAAATCACGAAAAACGACATGCTATAGTATGCCGTCCGAAAAAATATATAACTTTGGCATGCTACTAGTCCTACATACTTACACCTAGAATCCCCATTCAAACCTATTTAGGTTCATCTTACGGTGGATATGTTTGCCTGAAAAGGAATCTTTGAAATGTTTCATAGTTTTAGAAATATAGTGCTTTCAATTTGAGAAATGTATAATGGCAGATAGTGGCACGTCAAAAATTCATTCACCTAGAAACTCCATTCACACTTTTTATAATTCAGCTTTCTGTGGAGACACATGCTGGAACTTTTTACTTTGAAATGTTTTGTAGTTTCTGAGTTATTTAACTTAAACGCCCAATGCATTCTCAATGGCAATAGCACAAAATTTGGCATGCTACTAGTCCTACATACTTAGACCTAGAAACCCCATTCAAACGTATTTAGGTTCATCTTACGGTGGACATGTTTGCCTGAAAAGGAATCTTTGAAATGTTTCATATTTTTAGCATGCCGTTTTTCATCATTTTTGAGGATTTGAAAAAAAGACGAAAACGAGGATTTGAAAAAAAGACGAAAATCACTCCGAGACCATGGGCTATAGCCCATCGTCTCGGAGTCATTTTCGTCTTTTTTTCAAATCCTCGTTTTTCATCATTTATGACCATGGGCTATAGCCCATATCGGACGGCATACTATAGCATGCCGTTTTTCATAATTTTTGAGGATTTGAAAAAAAGGCGAAAATCACTCCGAGACGATGGGCTATAGCCCATGGTCTCGAACGGCATACTATAGCATGCCGTTTTCCATCATTTTTGAGGATTTGAAAAAAAGATGAAAATCACTCCGAGACCATGGGCTATAGCCCATCGTCTCGGAGTCATTTTCGTCTTTTTTTCAAATCCTCGTTTTTCATCATTTATGACCATGGGCTATAGCCCATATCGGACGGCATACTATAGCATGCCGTTTTTCATCTTTTTGAGGATTTGAAAAAAAGACGAAAATCATTCCGAGACGATGGGCTATAGCCCATGGTCTTGAACGGCATACTATAGCATGCCGTTTTCCATCATTTTTGAGGATTTGAAAAAAAGATGAAAATCACTCCGAGACCATGGGCTATAGCCCATCGTCTCGGAGTCATTTTCGTCTTTTTTCAAAACCTCGTTTTTCATCATTTATGACCATGGGCTATAGCCCATATCGGACGGCATACTATAGCATGCCGTTTTTCATCATTTTTGAGGATTTGAAAAAAAGATGAAAATCACTCCGAGACCATGGGCTATAGCCCATCGTCTCGGAGTCATTTTCGTCTTTTTTTCAAATCCTCGTTTTTCATCATTTATGACCATGGGCTATAGCCCATATCGGACGGCATACTATAGCATGCCGTTTTTCATCATTTTTGAGGATTCGAAAAAAAGACGAAAATCACTCCGAGACGATGGGCTATAGCCCATGATCTCGGAGTGATTTTTGTCTTTTTTTCAAATCCTCAAAAATGATGAAAAATGGCATACTATAGCATGCCGTTTTTCATATGCCGTCTGAGGCCATGGGCTGAACTTGAACCCACAACCTGTGGCTCACATAGACAGCAGCTTATCACAGAGTGCCACCATGCTCTCTGAGAATCTCCTCAGCTTTTCATCTCTTTCCAGTTCTCTTCTGGATGTTATTCTCCAAAACATGCTGCAGTGTGAAAGTAGGAGGAACTCAGCTGGATTTGAACTCACAACCTCTGGCTCACATGGACGTCATCTTAACAAGGGTGCCACTGAGCTCTCAGTGATTATTAGGTTGTAAGTTGTTCTTCTTGGTGTCACTTTTCAAATGGGGCATTGGGATCATGTACAGAGCATTTGAATGGTGCTGTGCATCAAAGGTGTCTTTAGTGCTTTTAAGTGTTATCGTGGATGTTAATCAGATAATACAGAGGAGAAACCATGACAGGACACAGACAGCCTCCCCATTGGTGGATGTGATCCTGGCAGCCAACCCAGGTGTGTTCTGGTCCTGTTGATTGAGCTGAGAAGGACCTATAAACCTTCAAGGTTTATATTCACTGATCTACTTGCTACCTGCCACAACACAGTCTGCTGTTCCCTTTGAGTACAACATTGATACAAAAATAAAATACAAAAAATAAAATAACAGGAGATTTGTCTATTGTTTCTTTTGCTGTTGTTTATCTCTAGACCGAATGTTTATGAACCACAATGGAAACAAGTCTCTGGCTCTTCTGTCATTATCTATTCGGCCTTTTAAGAACATCATGCACAGTGGTTCATTGGGTACAGAGCCTGCCTGGGAATCAGGAAGCTGCAGGTTCAAGTCCTGGCTCTGACATAGTGTCCCGAAAATATGACAGAATATATTATGCCGTCCCAAACCATGGACTATAGTATGTCGTTTTTTCATGATTTGCATATTTTTTTTAAATCCTCCAAAATCATGAAAAACGACATGCTATAGTATGCCGTCCGAAGCCATGAACTATAGTATGTCGTTTTTTCATGATTTTCATCTTTTTTTCAAATAGTCCAAAATCACGAAAAACGACATGCTATAGTATGCCGTCCGAAAAAATATATAACTTTGGCATGCTACTAGTCCTACATACTTACACCTAGAATCCCCATTCAAACCTATTTAGGTTCATCTTACGGTGGATATGTTTGCCTGAAAAGGAATCTTTGAAATGTTTCATAGTTTTAGAAATATAGTGCTTTCAATTTGAGAAATGTATAATGGCAGATAGTGGCACGTCAAAAATTCATTCACCTAGAAACTCCATTCACACTTTTTATAATTCAGCTTTCTGTGGAGACACATGCTGGAACTTTTTACTTTGAAATGTTTTGTAGTTTCTGAGTTATTTAACTTAAACGCCCAATGCATTCTCAATGGCAATAGCACAAAATTTGGCATGCTACTAGTCCTACATACTTAGACCTAGAAACCCCATTCAAACGTATTTAGGTTCATCTTACGGTGGACATGTTTGCCTGAAAAGGAATCTTTGAAATGTTTCATATTTTTAGCATGCCGTTTTTCATCATTTTTGAGGATTTGAAAAAAAGACGAAAACGAGGATTTGAAAAAAAGACGAAAATCACTCCGAGACCATGGGCTATAGCCCATCGTCTCGGAGTCATTTTCGTCTTTTTTTCAAATCCTCGTTTTTCATCATTTATGACCATGGGCTATAGCCCATATCGGACGGCATACTATAGCATGCCGTTTTTCATAATTTTTGAGGATTTGAAAAAAAGACGAAAATCATTCCGAGACGATGGGCTATAGCCCATGGTCTTGAACGGCATACTATAGCATGCCGTTTTCCATCATTTTTGAGGATTTGAAAAAAAGATGAAAATCACTCCGAGACCATGGGCTATAGCCCATCGTCTCGGAGTCATTTTCGTCTTTTTTTCAAATCCTCGTTTTTCATCATTTATGACCATGGGCTATAGCCCATATCGGACGGCATACTATAGCATGCCGTTTTTCATCATTTTTGAGGATTTGAAAAAAAGACGAAAATCATTCCGAGACGATGGGCTATAGCCCATGGTCTTGAACGGCATACTATAGCATGCCGTTTTCCATCATTTTTGAGGATTTGAAAAAAAGATGAAAATCACTCCGAGACCATGGGCTATAGCCCATCGTCTCGGAGTCATTTTCGTCTTTTTTTCAAATCCTCGTTTTTCATCATTTATGACCATGGTCTATAGCCCATATCGGACGGCATACTATAGCATGCCGTTTTTCATCATTTTTGAGGATTCGAAAAAAAGACGAAAATCACTCCGAGACGATGGGCTATAGCCCATGATCTCGGAGTGATTTTTGTCTTTTTTTCAAATCCTCAAAAATGATGAAAAATGGCATACTATAGCATGCCGTTTTTCATATGCCGTCTGAGGCCATGGGCTGAACTTGAACCCACAACCTGTGGCTCACATAGACAGCAGCTTATCACAGAGTGCCACCATGCTCTCTGAGAATCTCCTCAGCTTTTCATCTCTTTCCAGTTCTCTTCTGGATGTTATTCTCCAAAACATGCTGCAGTGTGAAAGTAGGAGGAACTCAGCTGGATTTGAACTCACAACCTCTGGCTCACATGGACGTCATCTTAACAAGGGTGCCACTGAGCTCTCAGTGATTATTAGGTTGTAAGTTGTTCTTCTTGGTGTCACTTTTCAAATGGGGCATTGGGATCATGTACAGAGCATTTGAATGGTGCTGTGCATCAAAGGTGTCTTTAGTGCTTTTAAGTGTTATCGTGGATGTTAATCAGATAATACAGAGGAGAAACCATGACAGGACACAGACAGCCTCCCCATTGGTGGATGTGATCCTGGCAGCCAACCCAGGTGTGTTCTGGTCCTGTTGATTGAGCTGAGAAGGACCTATAAACCTTCAAGGTTTATATTCACTGATCTACTTGCTACCTGCCACAACACAGTCTGCTGTTCTCTTTGAGTACAACATTGATACAAAAATAAAATTCAAAAAATAAAATAACAGGAGATTTGTCTATTGTTTCTTTTGCTGTTGTTTATCTCTAGACGTTCGAATGTTTATGAACCACAATGGAAACAAGTCTCTGGCTCTTCTGTCATTATCTATTCGGCCTTTTAAGAACAGCATGCACAGTGGCTCACTGGGTACAGAGCCTGCCTGGGAATCAGGAGGCTGCAGGTTCAAGTCCTGGCTCTGACATAGTGTCCTGAAAATATGACAAAATATATTATTCCGTCCCAAACCATGGACGTATGTCGTTTTTTCAAGATTTTCATCTTTTTTTCAAATCCTCCAAAATCATGAAAAACGACATGCTATAGTATGCCGTCCGAAACCATGAACTATAGTATGTCGTTTTTTCATGATTTTCATATTTTTTTCAAATAGTCCAAAATCACGAAAAACGACATGCTATAGTATGCCGTCCGAAAAAAATTATAACTTTGGCATGCTACTAGTCCTACATACTTACACCTAGAATGCCCATTCAAACCTATTTAGGTTCATCTTACGGTGGACATGTTTGCCTGAAAAGGAATCTTTGAAATGTTTCATCGTTTTAGAAATATAGTGCTTTAAATTTGAGAAATTTATAATGGCAGATAGTGGCACGTCAAAAACACTTTCACCTAGAAACTCCATTCACACTTTTTATAATTCAGCTTACTGTGGGCACACATGCTGGAACTTTTTACTTTGAAATGTTTTGTAGTTTCTGAGTTATTTAACTTAAACGCCCAATGCATTCTTAATGGCAATAGCACAAACTTTGGCATGCTACTAGTCCTACATACTTACACCTAGAAACCCCATTCAAACCTATTTAGGTTCATCTTACGGTGGACATGTTTGCCTGAAAAGGAATCTTTGAAATGTTTCATAGTTTTAGAAATATATAGTGCTTTCAGATTTGAGACATTTATAATGGGGCTCAATGGCAGATTTTGGCACTTCAAATAATCACGCTACTAATGCTCACATATTGATGGTTTATTTACAAACCCTAAAGTGGTCAGCAGGTGCACGCTCATCCCGGGTAAAGTCAACGGGTGCTCGAACAAAAAAGAACAGACTGAAAAAGGAAGAATAAGTCTGCACACCGTTTTGAAAGCTCCCCAAAAACTTTATTTACCAAGGCGGGGTAAAAACACAACGCTTCGGCCACTGTGGCCTTCGTCAGGTATATTGACTGACGAAGGCCATAGAGGCAGAAACGTTGTGTTATTTACAAAACCAACACGTCAAGGTATACTGTGGTGTCCCGTTTGACTAGCCCACTGCACCATTGGTACCAGTCAATTCATGCTGCTTTTTTAGTTTTGAAGTTGTTCTTCTAGAAATCGGTGTGAAAGTAAAGACTTGAGTGGGGTTTGAACCCACAACCTCCAGATCATGTAGCCAATGACCTAAGTCACTGAGCTATGTGCTACCTGCAACAGCACAGTCTTCCTTGCCAGGAGCTTTGTCTATCAATCGTTTGTTTTGCCTAGACGTTCGAATGTTTATGAATCACAATGGCAACAAGCCTCTGGCGTTTCTGTTATTATCTATCTATTTGGCTTTATTAATGTGTGAGCAATGAGTCATTTACACCACTAGATGGCAGTGTAGGTACGCTAAAAGACAACAGGTTATTCTGAACAGCATCATCCAACATGGCCCACTCTTAAGGGTCCACTATTATTTTTGAAACGTTGACAAATGTATTTGGTAACAGACTAGTCTAAAAATTAAGGAAGCAGTAAAAAGCCACATTTCCAACTATTATGCCAAACCTCAATAATGAACAAAAACATTGTGATTAATGATGAAGTTACAAAATGAGGCTTCAATCCCAAAATGTGCAGATTTTCACAGGTGAATAAACAAGTGGTTAATACTCATCTGACATCAGGCCACATATCACTTTTCTCTTGGAACAAACAATACAATACCTACAATCTTGTTCAAAACAATGAAAATAACTAATTCTATTTTTATTGGTATGATCATGACAGGCCGCAAATACATTAATAGTAAGGGCATTTTATCAGGTATTTGACCAATCTGGGAACTAAATCGTTTCTTCACCAATGTGTTTCTAAAGGTGTCTAATAACATATACTTAGAGTTATTAGCATAATATGTGACCAAACCCTAGCATGTGAAATATGAAACTAGGGTTTTTTCATGATTCTGTGTGAAAAAAACACTCCTTGGCCACTGCCCTGTGGCCCTTACCCCAGTCGTTATGAAATGCTTTGAGAGGCTGGTCATGGAACGCATAGGTTGCTGGAATGAGTCACATTGGAACTTTAACAATTGACTTGTTGGATCCTGGATTTCCTGACACAGAGGAGGCAGTCAGAACAGTCAAAGTAGGCAACAAAACATCTAATGTCGTTGAAGTGAACACAGGATCTCCTCAAGGATGCGTTCTGAGTCCCCTATTGTTCACTACTTACACATGACTGCAAGGCCAGGTTCAAAATCAACCACATAATAAAGTTTGCTGATGACACCACCGTGGTCGGCCTCATAACCAAGGGGGATGAAGCTGCCTACAGAGAGGAGGTTGAACATCTGGCAGCTTGGTGTAAGGCGTACAATCTTTCCCTCAACACCAAAAAAACAAAGGAAATGATTGTCGACTTCAGGATGAGAACCAGGCCACAACACCATCCTATGGCCATCGATGGCTCAGCCGTAGAGAGGGTAACAAGCACAACATTATTGGGAGTACTACTGACGGACAACCTGGCCCCGAGCAGCAACACCACTGCCATCATAAAAAAGGCCCAGCAGCGTCCCTCCGTCAGCTGAAGAGAGTCGGCCTGCCTGTCCCAGCCCTGACCATGTTTTATAGAGGCACCATTGAGAGCATTCTCACCTACTGCTTCACCTCCTGGTATGGCAACAGCACAGTTGAGGAGACTAGGAGCTGGACAGGACGGTGAGAACAGCTAGCAAGATCATCGGTACCTCGCTGCCCCCCTCTGGCGGACATATACCAGCAGAGATGCACGAGGAGAGCGACTGCAACTGCATGGCATCATTAAGGACATGCACCACCCACCCCTCTCACAGTCTGATCTCCCTTATGCCGTCTGGGAAACGGTACCGGAGCATCAGTGCCAGGACGAAAAGGATGAGGAGGAGTTTCTTTCCCCAAGCGATTAGATTTCTCCCTGGTAGATAGGACATGAATTCGGGGGGGCATTCCTATGCAAGAGAAGCGATGACATGAACTCTATGTTCAGTTTTTAAATGTTTTTATTTTATTTATCTGGCTATGCTTTTTCTTAAGAATTCCTGTAGTTTTTTAGGACGTATTTACCGGTAAATTGTATTGTTTTGCATTTTATATATTTATTCTTGTGACGTCTGTGCTGTCTTTTTAACTAGGAGAAACATAATGTCGTTTTTTTCTGCTGATGCAGTTGGAAAAAGTGCCCTTCTGGGCACAGGTCTCCACCAGGAGGATAGGACTGTGAGATGTTTGGCAAAATGTTTAGGAGTAATATAAACATGTTTGCCTTTGATGGCAATTGGATGATTTGAGGCATTTTGTTCCAAAAATGTGTTTTGCAAAAATCAACCTGTTGGTGGCGCTATAACAGGCCAATGTGAAAAGGGTGGGATATATTCCTCAGCCTAGTAAGAAAATGTGTGAAAGATTTCACGTAAATTGCATGCTGCGTTCATGATTTGAGGCTTTTGTTCAAACGGGGCAATCTTGCAAACTGTGAAAGCCAATTATAGCCAATTAGGATGGAATATGAAATATCGGACAGATCCGACTTGAGCACATGACCATAGAGATACTGTGTAACGATTTGTGAGATGTTTGGACAGAATCTGGAGGAGTAATATCAAAAAATGTGTTTTACAAAAGTCGGCCTCCTGGTGGCGCTATAAAAGGCAGATGCGGAAAATGCAGGTCAAATGTTTGTCCTTGGCCTCTAGGGAGTGTGCATGCAACGTTTCACGCAGATCGGTGCAGTTTTAGGTAAAAAATGTGAAAAGCTGCCTCATGGTGGCACTATAACAGGCCGTTCTGGAAAATGCGGGGCAGAGGTTCATCGTTGGCATCCAGGGAGTGTGTGTGCAAAGTTTGGCATCGACTGGGTTAACGGTGCCGGAGATTAGCAAAACATACTCTCTCCCCATGCCTTCGGCCTGGTGGAGACAAAAATGACAAATAAAGCAATCTTGAATAAGTCTAAATGTGAGAATAACTTAAAGGATGGGGATTTGCATGCACAGTGAAAAGTGTGAATAACAATAAAATATTTGTTATGAACATGGGCTACTGCAAGGGCAGAGACGGTATGCTATCATACCCAGTGAGTGGCGTAAGGCAGGCTATATTTTAATTTACATCAAGCAAGTTCTGCCCTCTAGTGGATTATGTTCAACATCACAACTCACATTAATCGTTTGTATTAGGCCTAGATATTCCCAGTGTCCCTGCACAACTGCAGAGAATCACACATTTGTTTTGATTTCTGTTAATTTGCAAGCAGGTTAGTAATTCAGACACTTGAAGGGCAATTTCATCATTGCTGATGAATATTATGAATCCTTATTCATAATTTCATGCAGCAGCTCCCAACACTAGGCTATTAGGCTATATTTGTTGAAGTATGTCTTTTTTATTTATGTACCGTATTGTATGGTGTATTTGTACTGTATGTATAATTTTGACACATGTGCAGTGTACACTATACAGTATGATGTGATGTTAAACCATGTAAAAAAAAGATGTAAAAGGGAATACTATACTATAGTATGAACTTTTTACATAGCACCATAAAAGACAGGCAAGCACCATAGATAACAGAGAAGATGACACCTAGAGCAGCACTATATGAAGCAGCGTGAGAACCAAGCACCATAGAAGCCCGGGAAGCACCTGCACTATATTAGGAAGCACCATGGTTTCCTAATATAGTGCAGGTGTTTCTATGCATAGACAGGACTGAAATGTTTTACTTATGTAGATGTACTCTGTTACAAGTAGAAGTCCCGTATTCCAAATTGATGGCATCAGAATGTATTTAAAGTACTAAAAGTAAAAGTAGGCATGTTGCAGAATGTCCCATTTCACAAGTTCAAAACGTGCACAAAATGTTTTGAAAATAGCAGATGCACAAGCTCACAATGCGTTGCACAACTAGTAGTTTTCAAATAATTGTAGTGGAGTAAAAGTAACAAGATTTGGCTCTGAGATGTAGTGGAGTAGAAGTAAAAGTATTAGAAATTGGAAATACTCAAGTACAAATACCTCTAAATTGTACAGTACTTGAGTAAATGTAGGCTACTTAGTTACTTTACACCACTGGCCATAGATGACACAGAGAAGCACGTACTATAGGCAGCCTTGGCCTGGGACTGGAACTGATTCATTTTGATTAATTAATTACAGAAACAATAACACGATTAAAAGAAATTAACACATTTTAGTCACGCTTAGTTTTTGCACCACAGAACCCCAGCCATGGGAGAAGAAGCTGATCAGTCCGCTTTGCTTGGCCCAATGGATCGGAAATTTATAAAAATATTAAAAAAACCTCACTCATTGATCGAGTAAAAAGGTCATGTACAATTGTCATAGTGTGTTGTTAAACCATGTAAGAAAGGTCATTCCATAACAGAATGACGTTAAACCATGTAAGAAAGGTCATTCCATAACAGAATGACGTTAAACCATGTAAGAAAGGTCATTCCATAACAGAATGACGTTAAACCATGACAAAAGGTCATTCCATAACAGAATGACGTTAAACCATGTAAGAAAGTCATACTATGTAGGCTATAGTATGATTGTTAAACCATCTAAACAGGTACTACCAATATGGCCTATTTTTGATGACATAGTAAAGCTTGGCCTACTTTTACAACATGGCTCTTTAGGATTAAGCGAGCTGGGAATAAATGGGTCTGTGTGTTTGCCTGTCCAGAGATAATCTTGCAAACCGCTGGCCCGATCAGCAAAATGTGTTACTTTGGAAAGTATTAAAGTGGAAGTGGAAGGTGACATTTTGGAAGTGGAACATAACATTTTGGAAGTGGAACAAAACATGAACACTGTGGTCGAAAGTAACTTAAGTACATTTACTCAAGTATTGTACTTACTGTAATCAAAGGTATTTGTACTTTACTCGAGTATTTCCAATTTTCAATACTTTTACTTCTACTCCACTATATCTCAGAGGTCAATATCGTAGCTACTTTTACTCTACTACAATTAATTGAAGACTTGTTTACTTTAGTTTACTTTAGTTTACTTTAGTTTACTTTAGTTTACTTTAGTTTACTTTAGTTTACTTTAGTTTACTTCGTAAATTTTGATTATTACAAAACATACATGAACTACTTCAGCTCTATGATTCGGCAATTTGAAAATAGCTGATCTACAAGCTAACAAGTCACAATGTGTCGCTCACATCATGTACAAAATCACATACTAGCATGCTATTTAGTATGCCAAATTACTTTTTAGTATGTCCGAAGTGACATACTAAAGGTGTACTAACTAAAGGTTAGTTGATACTAACTACAGTATAGGCTAAAAATACTGTGTGCCTATGTAGTACGTTAGTTAGTATGTTGTTTTGGACACCGAATGGTGGTTACACCACCTTGCCTATTCAGTTACGCACGCACGCACGCACGCACGCACGCACGCACGCACGCACGCACGCACGCACGCACGCACAGGTTACACCACCTTGCCTATTCAGTTACGCACGCACGCACACACGCGCACACGCACAGCCGCACACGCACACACACACACACACACACACAGATTTGTTTTCCAAGGAAACACTGCTGTGAACATAGACTTTATTCATTTCATATAAAAACAACAAAAAATACTTTCAGAACTTTGAACAGGTGCTTTTTAAAATCTTCACAGGGATTAGACCCAAACCCCACCAACCCTTCCCACACACGTACTTCAACAAAAGTAATCTCACTGGGAATCTACTGTAGCCTACCAGGGCTGAATACGTCCATAGAAGACAGTTCTACCTCATCATAACGTGCATCCTTCCAGCTGACAACTGCAAAATAAGTAGGAAAGGCTTGTACAGTAAGCCACCAGCAGAGGACAGGGTGAGCCTAGGACATGTCACTATCACTGCCCTGCACCTCAACTCCTCCCACCCTTCTCTCTGCCAAAACCCCCATTCCTCATATGTGCATAACACCCTCTCTCTCTCTCTCTCTTTTCCTTTTCTCCTTGTAGTGTTTTCCCCCCCCTTCCTAACCCCCACCGGCCCTGAGCCCTCCTTCTCTCTGATTGGTTCCAGACGTGCCACTGAGCTCTTCTTGCCGACTCAACATTCCACAGCTGGAGGCTGCACACACACACACACACACGCACGCACGCACGCACACGCACACACACACACACACAAAAGACGCACACACGCCTATATGTCCCCCTCTCTCATTCCTCCTTTTTTCATAGAGACATGCCTATGTGCCATCGTACAATGGTGTCGTGCAGAGAAAGCAGACGATTTGCAAGCATCGCCACTGTGTTGTGAGCTTGTAGAACTATTTTCTGTGCCCGACACCGCCGTACGATGAAGTATTAAACAAGCTTCAGTGAAACAGCGTCAGACTGAAGGCATTTCTCTGAGGAGTACAGAAATTCACTCACAAGCAGGAACGTTTGGATGAGGAATGTATGAGGAAGGTACGGAGAGAAGAAAAAAAACTTTTCCCCTCTAAAATCCAGTTACTATTCTGCCTGTATTCAACATAAGTCAAAATCCTGAATGACACACAAAGGTATAGCCTATGTAGGTTTCTAATGAGAAAGAGTGAATTGACTTTTAAGGTTGCTTAAGATTCTTTCAAGATTCTCACAGCACTATTTCCTTCATTCACAAGAAGGATGTTTTCCTTTGCAAGGCAGTGAGTATGCTAGTTGCACTGTTGGCAAAATAGGTCAAATAAGAGGGTGAATTTTCACATAGGCTATCTTTACCAGTCAAAACTTAACAAAATCCTGAATCATAAAAAGTACCATTAATAATGCGTACAGACAAGTGAATGACATTATAAATTTGTTGAAACAGCCGTAAATCATGGCATCAAGTGCCAAAAACAAACATTCAGAGTTCAATGCATATAAACACGCAGGCAAATGTTCAGTAAAAATGCTGAATCGATGGTATCAAACTTTGAAATCACGGAAGCGACAAACACTGTAGAGTACCTTGTTAATGATGTCTATGGACAAGAGAATAATTTACCCGAAATAATGTTTAAACAGCTCAAGATAACTGAAAATGCAATTGTATATTTAACAACCGTGCTCAACCCTTACTGTATGTGCGGAAATGTAGTGTATTGCCGTACTTTGTCACTGTGGTCCTTGGGACATCTTCGGAGTCCCTGTCACCTTCCACACATTCACATTTGGACGTCATCCTCTTCTGGTTCTAGCACAGCTGGTGCTGACGTGTCAGATCAGAGAGGGGAGAGGCAGACTCACAAAGGGCTATAAGTGTATGCATCGTCATCAACAGTCCTCTACAGCTGCACAGATAAAGAAGGCAAATTAATCCAATAAAAATGAACAAAATGAACAGAAGTTCATTTCGGGGGGAAAAAATACTGTCACGGTGCAAAATAAAAAGTAAAGAATGCGTTTGGTTCGGTGAGTGGATCATTTATGACAGAAGAATGGCTTCGGTTAAAATGTGTTGTTGACTTTTCTGATATCTGCTTTAAATACAAATAAGAAAAGAAATGGGATGGTGACGCTACACCATACGGAAAATGGACTTTGGCACATCAGCAGACAGCTGGGACACCTTTCAACACGCAATTCAATAATGAACCTTTCCAGCTGCTCCCCGCAGAGCTTCCATTACATCCATGAATAGGCTTCATGGAGCCCTTTTAGGAAAAGTCTGTCTTTAAGGGAATGGATCTGTTGTTGAGTCTTGGCGTGCACAGATTGTGACGGTGGGGACTCACTGACAGCCACTGTGCTCTACACAGCCCTTCAGCATTTACAAATATTTTTCTTTTTCATAAAAAGGGATAAAAATAAAAGCTAAAAGTCACAATCTGAGTCAGCACACTGAAATCAGTCTCTTTTGGGGCCAGGCTTGTCCCAGGTCAGTCCAGGGTGGCTATGCTACTCTTGTTGCTCATTCAGCTCCATGTCGGACACCAGGATGTTTTTCTCTGCCTGCTCAGCTGGGTTGGAGTTACTGCGGCTATAGCGGGCCCCCTCATAAGACCCCCGGGACCCGACACCTCGCCGGCGGTACAGGTAGATCACTGCCACAATCAACATCAACAGAAGCAGCGCTGTCACCGCGATCACAATCAGAGTGGGAAGGTGGTTTGGGTCCCCTGGGTAAAGACAGAATGAGGTTTAGGATTGGTACAGTAAACATATCCCATTCCATGATGCCAACACATTACTAGTGAGCATAGTAGTAACAGCAACTTACCAGTTACTGCTGAAATATCAGCACCTGAAAGAAGAAAACAAATGAATGATTAGTATAAGACAGACATGTATATAATCTGAGACTTCTTCTGAATTCATATAAACATGCAAATAATCCTTGCAATTGTTGATGGTGCTATCAAGACCCAAGCCTACTTCAAAATCTCAATTTAACCTCATACACAAATGAAGCCTTGCTTTGCAGGACATGCATTTGAACACACTAATGAATTAATGCAACATTCAGGCTTGCTTACTGCGCGGCCGTTTGCATATGACCCCGTGTGTGCGGTTCTTGCAGGAGCCCGGCTTCCACAGGCCAGTGTTGCTCTGGATCCAGAAGCAGGTATTGGCAGAAAGCATGCTGCTCAGGATGTCATCCTGCACCTCCCAGTTGGTGTACGACATCTCTGTGCTCTCACTCCACACCAGATTGCTACCTACAGGACAGCACAGGATACCCAGTTTTTAGTTGTGTTACTTTGTGACTGTTGTTTTGTTTGTTTTTTCCTTGTTGGATAATGGCGAGATAGGAAGCTGAGTGCAGACACACATGCAACACAGGACTCCAACTGGATTCTAACTGGGAATAATGCACTAGTCGGCTCATGGTGCACTGCACTCCCAAGTCCTAATACAGGACACCCACTAGCCACAGACTCACTATAGTCTCACAATAGCCAGACAAACTATTACAAAGTTGTTAAGGACTGCTACCTAAGACAAAAAATATATATATATGCGTGACAGACAGGCCTCCTTAGATCAACCACTGGCCGAACATGGACTTTCGGTCAGTCCAGCCAAACAGAGGCTTACTTACGTACTTGAATTTCTCTGGCAAAAACCTGGACATGCTGACTTGTGATTAAAATCTCCTGTTGCTGGAAGTAATGGCATAGGATGGTGGGTCTGACCACATGAGACTACAGACTCACTCAGTGAATATCAAGGCTCCGTTCAGTCAGAATGGTTTGTCAGGTGGAATGGTTTGAGTCGATTTGAAATGAAATGTTGTCTGAAGTGTCCTGTACCTTTTAAGGATATGCCCAGCCAAGCTCCATGTGCTTGTTCTGCATAGCTCTGAACGTGTTCCCATATAAATCCATTCTCCGTCTCATCCAAGACAGAGAGAAGTTCTGCCCCAACTAGAAAGGAGAAAGAGGCAAAGCGAAAAATGGGGAGAGACAGAGAAAGAGAAAGGGGGGTCAGGGGATACAAAAACAGTAAAACTAGGCCATTGGATGGTGAGTTTAGTCAAATCCATTGACACAGTACAAAGCAATTCCTCCTTACAGTGTGTGGAGGAATAATGACAGTACACTCCAAAGTGATCTTAATGAAACAAGTCTAAATTTAGATATATTGATGTGATTGTTGTCTATGGCAGAGTTGGTCGAAAAGTGCTGCACTGGGTCATTACAGCAGTAGTGTATATTTTGCCAGGGACCACGTAAGAGAAGATTATTCATATACTTTTAGTATTTAAAAAAATGTCCACATTGTTTAAAGAAAATAGACTGTAGATTAGCTATTTTGAATAAAAAACAGAGTTAAAGTCGTTCAACTGATTTTGATGCTACAGTATATTAAGATGTTTTTTTCTGGGGACCCCCAGTAACCCCATCCCACCCCCACCCCCCAGTAACCCCATCCCACCCCCACCCCCAAAGGGCCGCACCTTGAAAAACCCTGCTGTACAGTGAAATGAGCTACACATGTGGGGAGAGAGACTGAATCGAGTGTGACTTGGTGAAGCAAAAACGACTAGGTTACCTTTCCTACAGGATGAGTGTGCATCCTGCTGCAGTTTGAGATTCTGTAGGTTAAAGGCATAGCAGTGGTTTCTGAACGGCACCCAGGACCAGTCACCCAGAGAGTGGGGACACTGTCCCGGGTAAGTCCACTGGTGAACCGCAGGCTCTTCTGACAGGGGAGGATAGGACGTTGTTGTAACAATTGTTTATTTACTCTGAACAATATAATTTTGCTCGCTCGCTCGCTCGCACGCACGCACGCACGCACGCACGCACGCACACACACACACACACACACACACACACACACACACACACACACACACACACACACACATGTACACATGCTCACTTACCTGAACCAATTTCACAGATAGCAGCCTCCAGTTTATCATCACAGGGTGTTGTAGTCCATTCTCCAGTAGTGGCCATGTGACCACATCCTGCCAGTAGATTGTGCTCCCCATCTTTCCAGTTAGAATATACCACTTCTTCTTCCCCCAACCAGGTGAAGGTCCGCCCCTGAAAATCACACACATATGTAAAAACATTAAAAAGATATCTTATATCTTTCATCTTTTGTTCTGGTGGCACTTAAAGGGACACTTCACCCTGTATGTTAATGACGTTTAGATGAAGTAGAACACTAAAAGATATTTTAGATTTTAGCAGTGAGCCCAGTGTCTCTGATGTCATCGACACTGGGCTCACTTCCTTCCTGGACTACAATTCCCATAATGCTTTGGTGCACTGCTCCTCCTTGTGAATAGGGGGAGAGCTGTCTAAAGGCACATACATAGTCTGGATTTTCGGTGGTGACGTGACCACCGAACTACAACATGACGTCACGAGCCGTGGTGAAGAGCAAACCACCGCCACCGCTCCAGCCCTTCTCTCTGTTTTTACTCACCACCGCTCAACGTTATTTCAGCTCCGGTGGTCAGCTCACCACCAGAGCGGTGGTCACCTCACCACCGAAAATCCAGACTATGAATGAGCCTTTACTGAGACTGTAGTCCAAGGACTATTTAAATAGGACAGGAAGCTAAGACCGTACGGTGGTCTCCATGTTGCTCCCTGGAAGGAAAGAAACATGCGCAATTGAGACCAAGGAAGCTGAACGCGGAAGTGTTGGCTGCATATAGCCCATGTTTCTTTCCTTCCAGGGAGCAACATGGAGTCCACCGTGCGGTCTTCGCTTCCTAACCTTATTTAATTAACCTTGATGTAGTCCAGGAAGTAAGTGAGCCCAGTGTCGATGACATCAGAGACACTGGGCTCACTGCTAAAATCTAAATATCTAACCACAGGAAAGTGTTCGAAATTAACCACTCAAGCCCCATATAATTAGTCATCCAACAAATATCTAAAATAGCTGATCTTCAAGCTTACAATGTATCGCTTGGCGACACGTTGTGAGCTTGAACATCAGCTATTTTTGCGAAATGTTTGCCTATTCTCACCTTAATGCTCACCTATTTATTTTTTTGCCTATTATGAATGAATATAGATGCTAGGGTTCACGTAGTTAAGCCTTATATACTTAATGCGTACACTGTATACTGGGCACTTGGGTGGCGCAGTGGTAAAGTAGCTGCCCACCACCACAGAGTCTGGGGGTTCGAATCCACCGTGGTGCATCCGGCTTTGTCGAGTGTCTAATGTCTATATGAACACAATTGGCCGTGTGTTCATATGGGGAGGGTGATATTTGTCACAACAAGTTACTCCTACAGTCTGGCCCTGCAGGGAGTGCTGGGCGTGAGGAGCAAAACAAATTGATGCCTCATTGGCCGCTGCAGTTCATTGGAGCGACGTGTATCGACGTGAGGGCAGGCCCGCGGGAAGTACTTTACACTCGCAGGGGCTGAGCGTCTAGTAGGGGGTGCGCGCGCATAGCGCGCGCCGCAAAAATGCGCGTGCACGCGCATCATGCACGCGCATTTTTGCGCATTTTCACGCGGAAACGTGGCCTTTACTTTCCCTCTCCACACGCAAGTTATATGAACGAACTGACACAGGCAATTAACCAGGATAAGGTGCCAATACTGTGATACAGCATATTTATTTATCTTTTTTTTTTCTTCCCCTCCTGTTCGAGGGGGGGCTGTGCCTGGGGGGAGGGGGTGCTACAGCCCCCCCAGCACCCCTACTTCCCTCAGCCATGCGTGAGGGTGGAAGTGCGCCGGAAGTGCGGAAGGCACGCTGCCACGGGTGCATGTGTTTGGTTAGACATACCAACAGTCCTACAGTCATGAGTCCGACACCCTACCCTATGTCTTAGCCGCAATTTGCAACTCTAGATTTTTTTATAATGGGATGAATCTAGAGTTGCAATACCCTCCATTGACTCCCCACTCATCATTTTGCGTTTGCGATCTGCTCGTCTTAAACGACGTTAAACTCACCAACATTGCAGCTGTAGTCCAAGCTTGAATTATTCTCTTTCAATCTGCCGAGCTTGTTTTTCATAAAAATCCCCCGTAGACATGTTATGAGCTACTTTCTGTCAAGAAATTCTGTGCAAGTGATTATTTTTCTAAGTGCTGGAGTTTGGAAGCGCTCGTCGTAAGTCACTGAATGTCCCTGCATGCATCTGTTTCACATTTGCACATAAAGCAGGAGGCAGCAGCGCGACCCCTTAATAAAAACGAGCGCTTCCAAACTCCAACATTTCTTCTTCTTGACAGAAAGTAGCCCATAACATGTCTACGGGGGATTTTTATGAAAAACAAGCTCTGCAGATTGAAAGAGAATAATTCAAGCTTGGACTACAGCTGCAATGTTGGTGAGTTTAACGTTGTTTAAGACAAGCAGATCGCAAACGCAAAATGATGAGTGGGGAGTCAATGGAGGGTATTGCAACTCTAGATTCATCCCATTATAAAAGAATCTAGAGTTGCAAATTGCGGCTACCCTATGTCTATGGTGAGGAGCAGGACATCCTCCTGGCGGGGGCTCCTCACTGGCAGGTGAGTTAGTAGGAGATACAACGCAGTGTCAACACAGAAATGTGCGTGGGCAGGAATTAATTGGCATAACGGCTAAATTGAGGAGAAAAGGGGGGTAAAAAGAAGTCTGCCCAAGTTAGGGACTCTGCAGAGTTAATATCGTTAAGTATAATGTAAGATGAAAGAGATTAAAATATGATCTCACCCCATAATTGTACAGTGCAATCCAGGCAGAGCGGTGTAAGCTGTTCATCAGCAGGGTCAGGTAGCCCTGTTGGTATGGATCTTTCACCGTGGCCAGGGTCCCATTAAGAGATTCACACAGGTGGATCGCCCCCGTCCAATCCAGACGCTTCTGTACCACACGGTACGTCACTCTACCCAACTCCACGGGCGTGGAGAGGGAGGGGGGAATGAGGGCGGGGGCTGGGGGGAACGCTGAGTCTGAACAAACAGGACAATTAGACACGGGGAGACGAGTTAATTCCCTCTAGTCTACCTGGACAGGTTTGTATATGTTCTGAGCTGTTGTAGCAGGAATTGCGTCTGTGATAACATTTGAAATCTCTTGTCGAGTTTAAATGTCAAATGATAGTCTGAAGAAGTAAAAAGAAGAAGAAAAAAAAGGTTATTGAAACAGCTAGAGCTGACTTAAAGTCCAATGACAGTAGGTAGAGATTGAGCTTGCCATGATGTAGGTCCAAATATTGGCAAGATATCTTGCTCTGTTGATCCATTGATTAGAAATTGAAAGTTTTACAATTTTAAAAATAGTCTCCTCATTGACTTGCATAAATTGCACAGTGAAACAGCAAATAAAAGTACTAAAACAATGAAGATTCTTATATGTCACCACAAAACTCAGTACGTTTCTTTTTTTCTTTCAACTTCCTATTGATTTTACTTTTTGAAGAGCCGGATTCCGATGGGTCTTCTTCCTAATACAAATATCAAAATCAACATTTTCTTTTAAAAGAAAATGCCATACTTTTTATTATTTTTTATTTTTTGTTAATTTGCTTTGTATTTATGGACATTTCCTGATGTTTCTTTGAAGATTTTGTTTAATATTTGTGCTGCCATGTGGTTGTGGGGGGAAAAATATATGTGAATAATTGCTTTGAAAATACTATGTTGTAAAGAAAAATCAATAAACCCTAAATTGACCGTATCAATGAGGACAGTATATTTTGAATTGTCAATTTCTAATTAAAGGAGCAACGGCTTTCACCAATATTTGGAGTTATATCACAGCAAGGTGATATATACACAACCAAAACCTCTCTGCGCACAATTACTAACTTGTGCAGTTGGATAAAAGAACTGTAAAAAACAACAAAATCACCTTGTTTCCTCTGACAGATAAAACCATGTTTCTCCATTTCGCAGGGACGAGAGGCCCACCTGCCGGTATTCTTCTGTGGGTTCCCGTGAACCATCACCACACAGTTTCCCTGCACAGTGACAGGGAGCCATCAGATCAGGACATTGAACCATCACCACACAGTTTCCCTGCACAGTGACAGGGAGCCATCAGATCAGGACATTGAACCATCACCACACAGTTTACCTGCACAGTGACAGTGAGCCATCAGATCAGGACATGGGCGACACAAGCGCAATTCAACACACTTACAGTTGGGTGCCACCGATATTGTCCCTTATCATTTGACCCATTTAGGCCTGACCTCAACATTTAAAAAAATCCTTCTAAATCCTCCAGTTTTCTGAAATAAATATTTTCACGATTTAAAAAAAATAGCAGACCTACAAGCTCGTAGCGCGCCTATGAGCTTGTAGATCTGCTATTTTTCAATAGCTAAATTATAACATAATGTTTAAAACACCAAAAGGGGTTCCCGCCCAAAATGGGTTAACTGTCCTTTTGCGCAGATCACGCAAACCTCAGCAAAAAGAAAAGGACAATATCGATGGCCTCCAACTGTAACTACACAAACTCTAACCACCTACCAATTACGCTGTTACAAAATTTGGCGAAGCGAGCAGATCTACAAGTAAAGGCCACAACAAGTGGGCATTCGCGTTCGTTGTGAGCTTACAGATCGTCTATGTTTGCTGGAGATTCAGTGTAGAGGGAAATACTAGACGTCCTATAGTACAGAGCCCTGGCGGACTCTGATCAATTGTGTTTAAAGCACAATTACACTTTAGTAGAGGTTTGGGTTGTGTAGTTACCTTGCCATGATATGCCATGATAACTCCAAATATTAGCATATCTTCAATAGTTGCTTCGTTGAGTAAAATATATATTACCAAATCACTCTTTTAGCAATTAGCACATAAACCAAAGCAAACAAAACCGATTCTGCCAATATATAATGTCATAAAACCTATTACTTTATTTTATTTTTTACTATTTGAACATCTAGATCTGGATCCATGGATCCATTACGTGTTCAATTCAATTCAATTCAAAGGGTAAGTTTGTGTTAAAAGAGAGCTGTTTCACTATGCAATGGAAAATCAATGAGGAGAATATTATTGGAATATCAATATCTAATCACCAGAGCAACTATTGAAGACATCTCGCTAATATTTGGAGTTCACGGCAAGATAACTACACACACCAAACCTCTACCAAAATGTCATAGCGCTTTAAAAGGTTAATGTGTGTGCTGAGTGCTGCCAGAGAACAGTGTGTACCGGGTTCTTGTTGTGGTGAGGTCCGCTGTTGTCCAGAGGCTCTCCTGGAGCCCAGTTGGTATAGCTGAGCAGGCCAGGCTGGGCCCACTGGAAATGGCCTTTGGAGTCGGACGTCAGACCCACCCACAGGTCAACGCTGACATTGTACAGCAGAGTGGTGACAAAGGCTGTGTGTGACAACATCGATAATGTTATCAGTATGTGAGTGTGTGCGTGTGTGCGTGCGTGCCATGCTAATGTGTTCATCTGTGTATGTGTGCAATGCACTGTGCATGCTGGCGTGTTCATAATCATATTTACGGTGGCACATTGCTGCCATGTGCGATTTATTTTCCTGCTATGTTGTTACCACATAAAGATGGCGTTTTTACCATAAGATGTCGTTTTTTACCACATAAAGATGTACCTCTTTACCATAATCCCACATGGCAGCAATGAGCCACCGTACATGTGTGTGTGTGTATGTATGTATGTATGTATGTATGTATGTATGTATGTATGTATGTATGTATGTATGTATGTATGTATGTATGTATGTATGTATGTATGTATGTATGTATGTATGTATGTATGTATGTATGTACAGTGTGTATTTATGTATGTATATGAGTGTGTATGTGTGCAACTGTGCATGCTGACTTGTTCATATGTGTGATTGTGTGTACTGTATGCGTGGCAAGTATGATTCTCTGTGTGTGTGTGTGTGTGTGTGTGTGTGTGTGTGTGTGCGTGCGTGCGTGCGTGCGTGCGTGCGTGCGTGCGTGCGTGCGTGCGTGCGTGTGTTTATGTAGGCTGTAGTACCTTGCTCCAAATGATTGGGTACCACTGCCAGGACGCCTCCTTTTGTCTCACACATCAGCTTGGCTGCAGACCACGTACCCCTACTGGCTTCTTCCAGGCCATGAACTCTGAAACACTAAGCACAACACACACACACACACACACATTTGGAATCATTGTGCTATTATAAGATACGCTGGGATATGTTGTTGCACCGGCACGCAAATAAGCATAAATCCACCTTAATTCAGTAAAGCCGAGAAAGCAACTGTGTCATTTTAGATTTTTGTGTTGGCCATTCAAAAATAGCAAATATACGTACAAGCTCAAAGCTGCAAACTTGTACAGCTTTTTTTTTACATTTTTGAAAACTACTGGTTTAGAATTGGCCTCAGGTCTTGATGGGTTAAACTAGGAGGGCCTACCTTATGCTGGTAGGAGGACCAGCCAGGAGGACATCCTGATGGGGGCAGGGGTGAGGACGGCGTCGGCGGAATAGTCCCCGTGACGTTCACTCTCTTACAGATGTACGGCAGGTCTGAGTGGCACTTCTGATCCGCCCAGTCCCCTATTACCGGAGTGAAACATTGTAGTATCTTCATATCAGGCGTGGTGGTATTTGGTGGCTTTCATACGACAAATTGCTAAGGTGACAAATAAAAAGGCAGGCTTTGGCTTCAGGCTCCCTTCCTACCTTTGCCGGCGGACGCGAAGACACATTTGCGATCTCGGCTGAGTGCGTGAGGCCTCCCCAGGGCCCAGGACACATAGTTGAGTACGGAGTGGTCCGACCAGCTGAAGCGGCCATCGTATGCATAGGTATGAAGTCCCAGCCACCAGTTGTCACCCTCTATCTTGGACATCTGCCATGGAGAGAGAGCTATGGACATGACTTCTGGCCCACAGCTACTAAGACATGTCAATGTTTGGAGACAGTTGGCAAACTGTATGCAGGCCATGGGGTGAGTAATGTACTTAATTATATGTATTTTATATGCAATAAACAACCATAATATTCAAAGCACATTAGTCTGAATCAGTATATCTACTGTACCAGTAGGATCAGCGGCAAAGCCTACAGACAAAGGAGCTAAACATCACTGTATTGCCCAGCATTGCTTGCAGGTATAATGATTATCAACTAGTTAGTTGAACCACTGTTGAGTACCTTGCGCAAAGTGTTGGTAAGGAAGTTCTCCTCTTCCACCGAGTGGACAGAGGCCAGTGAGGCTTCGAACCAGGAGCAGATCCTCTGGGCTTGGTCCCACGTGGAGCGGTGGTCAAAGAATTTGTACTCTGCCTCCTCAAAGCCAATCCACTCTGGAGAAGTGGACACTACAAGAGGACAAAAAAGACTTGAGAGTGTGTTGTTTGTTTCTCTCTGTGAACTTGAAGCCCCTGGAGACTGTAACAGTGATGGACGGCTATAAAAGTAAAGTTGAGTTGAGCTGTGTGTGTTTGAAAACAAAAGCTTTGGTTGGCAGACTGACCTTCAGTGGTTTCTGGCTCTTTGGCCACGCTACCTGAAAACATAAACATGTATCATGTATATGTTACATGATGAATAATTCAAACAGCAAGCTTTGTATTATTTAAATCTATAGCCAAAACGAATACAGTTCCTGCACCTAGCGGTTATTTCCTTAAATGTTTTAGCCATTTGCACTCTGTGGTCAGTTGTATGCCCCTGGTGTAATTTATTTAGTGTCATTTTACCTCTGGGGATCTTGCAGATCCAGTCCAACTCAGAGTCACAATGCATGGCCAACCAGGTCATTGTACCCAGATCGGCTGCAGCACACTGGCGGATGTTGTAGTTGTAGCGCCCAAAGTTCTGGTATGTGTACTACGAAATCGAGAAATATGAATGAAGAGACTCAATGAAAAACAGCTGTATTTAACACATGGATCCTTTTATAAGCACACTAGATGAAAGATGTATCAAACGATGATGTAGTGGCGAACAACTATTCTATAATTCCCTCAAGCATGCATGTGAATGTAAGATCAGACTCACAGCCAGCCCATCACTCCATTTCCAGCTGCCGTTGTCCACAGGGTTCCTGCGGTTCAGGCCGATCCAGAACCAGTGCTGCTCATGATCCTCCGATCTGCAGGCATCATCATCATCATCTTCATCTTCATCATGATTTTCATTATGGTCATCTCTCTCCACATTATTGTATGTAGTTGTTGTCGGGCGGAAACCACATATGTCCAAAACCGCTCCTTTTTGTATTACTATTTAAGATTCAAAATACTGTGGGGCATTTAAAAAAAAGAGAAAAATGGAGAATTTGGATTTATGAGGTTTCTGCCCGACAGCAACGATATCCAGTCAGGTGCACATTACTCACCCAAATGTCTCATGGAGGACCTTCAGGACAAACTGCTCCTCCTCGGGGCCACTGATGCTGAGCAGATTGGCCCCGTGTCTTTGGCAGAACAGATGAGCCTGCAGCCAGCTGAGCTTCTGTTCCAGTTGAAATACCTACACAGTAATACATGAGCAATACAATAATAGCTTAACCTATTAAGACCTGAGGCCGATCTACACAATCATGCCTTCTAAATCAGTTAGTTCACACAAAGATTTTTCCCCCCAAAAAAGAAAGAAAAAAACCCAAACTAAAATACAGATGTACAGCTTGTATATCTGCTACTTTTGAATAGCCAACACAAAAAAAATCATATAATTGACAAAGATCGTGAGGTCGAAACGTCGTATTTCTTCTGCCTGCCTGTCGCTGAATAAAGGTTTGGAGCATCTTAAAGTGAGTTGCGGGCCCCTGCTTCTTTTTATGTTGACTGTCTATATAGTTTTGGTATGTTTTCAGCATACATATCCAAATGGAAAGTGTGCTACAATTGTCGAGTTTTATAAATGGATGACTTTTAAGGCTATTAAAGTTTGAAGCCCAACAGGGCCAAGTTGGCCTTAACTCCAGTACTGAAATGTACCTTGTAACAGTGTCGCAGGTCACTGCTGCTCTTCCAGCTAGCAGGGCAGGAGCCGGTGAGGCTCGGGGTGGGCTGTGGGGCAGGAGGCTCAGGACTCAGCGACGTATCCTGGGTCTGACGGCAGATGAACTTGGCACGCGACGACGCACAGTCCTGAGCCTCCCACAAACCTGTTGCGAAGCCCGTAGCCATGGAGACACAGCCACCCTCAATTTGGACTGAAAGAGAGAGACATGGGGGAGGCATCCCATTAGCCAAAAGGAGCCTGGACCGCAGACAATTCAATTCAATTGGACCGCAGACATTGGTGGAAATAGTACAGTTGAGCCAATGTCTGAGGGAAAGGTCCACCGGCGAGTTGATAATTTTCCATTAAAATGTCGAATGATTAAATAGCAAGTTTTCTATTACTTGTTTTCCATTAATTAATTGTTAACCCAATTAATGAGAAAGTCCACTACAAAAACATACCGAATAATGCGCTAGCCATTTGTGCAGGGAGCATAGGGTTCATAAGAGGTGACATCAATGCTCCTAGCTGGATTTTGACTGTGGAATTTGACTTGTCGTTCAGTCCTCGACCAAGCCTGTTTTTAACATCATGGAGCTCATATATCTGGAAATTGCATGATGGCCCTGATTGATATTACACAAAGCATTTGCTGCCTTTTGCTGCCTTGTTATAATGTGCTGCTGCAAAACATATTTGTTAAAAGGAGAAAAATGTTTACAACTTCCTTAACATATTGGCCCATTTTTGTAAAAAGAGAAAAAGAAAAGAACTCATGCTTCATTGGCTGACTTTAACCTCTGTAAACATTGAGATAACTGATGATTTCTCAGAAACGCATACATCCAGCTAAGTAGGGCTGTTACTGGGCCAAATCTGTATAAGGACCTGCTATTTTTGGGTACAGATTTGCAAACAAGTGGGACGAATCTAGGGTATAGATTTGTCTTTTACTAAGGCGTTCAGCAACTGCTCATCTTTAGAGTGGGTCTCACATTCTGTACCTACTACCTTGTGTTTCATACTATGTCACAGAACATCATTCAAACGTAATACTTGAAGAAGAAGAAACGATGCTAACCTGGCTGGTCTCGATTCCAGTTGGTGTACGACACCTCATCCCCGCCGAGCCATTGGAAAGTCCCAGGACTGCCCTGGTTATGAAGGCCGATCCAGAAAGAGTCTCCAGAGCGACCAAACACTAGGCTGTTGGCGAAGGCCTGCTCAAACCTTCAAAATGTAAAGGATTGTTTAGGGATTCTGGGCCAATACATTTCACTGTAATACAATTGTGTTAATGGACTGCATTTCTATGCATATATAATGGCTGTATCACATGCCTATTGGTAATGGTAACAAGTGCAGCTCCGCTATCTTCACAGGCCTTCTTGGCCTCATCAAATGTGACCTGGTCTTCTCCTACCCAGTAGCAGGCTGGACTGTGCCACTTCCAGCCCTGTTGGGAGATGGAGAGGAGAGGAGAGGAGAGGAGTCAGACACTCTTGTCAAGATAAAAAACTACAGACAATCTCAGTGACTCAGTAGGCTGAGTGTGTGTGTGTGTGTGTGTGTGTGTGTGTGTGTGTGTGTGTGTGTGTGTGTGTGTGTGTGTGTGTGTGTGTGTGTGTGTGTGTGTGAGTGTGTGTGTGTGTGTGTGTGTGTGTGTGTGTGTGTGTGTGTGTGTGTGCGTGCGCGTGCGTGCGTGTGTGCGTGCGTGTGTGTGTGTGTGTGCATGTGTGTGTGTGTGCTCGTGCGACATACGTGCAACATGCGTGCGACATGCGTGCGCGCGTACATGTGTAACCTTCCTCCCCCCGCCCAAGGTAATTTTAAAACATGCTGAATTAAATATGTGGTTTGAAAGAAGTTCAATACAATGAATAGTCTTTCAGAAAATAAAAGGAAAAGACTAAACGAAAATCGTCCACCAATGTTTTAAGTACCAACTGCACTGTACTTACTGTATCACAATGAAGAATAGTCAAGAGAACAAGTTTAGGCGCAGACAGGCAAGTTGCCTGTCTGCGCCTAAACTTGCCTGCCCTCAATTTCTTCTACCCGTTCACATAGTGGTGGACATGTACGGACGAGGAATGCAGCGAACACTCACAATACCATGAGAGGTGAGATTGTGTCTATGACTGTGTGTGTGTGCATGTGTTTGCGTGGGAGAGAGAGAGAGAGAAACACAGAGAGAGAGAGAGAGAGAGAGAGAGAGCGTGCAAGAGACACATGGGTGTCCGATTGGGTGAATCGGCCCCAACCTCAAGCTTTTTTGCACACTTTTTTGGCTACTGAGTCAACTGGCTGCGTCTGGCTGCCTGATAGAAGCCTCAAAGACTTCCAGCTGCTGCTTTGTTGAAATTCATATGACCCCCCTTAGCACTCCCTTCTCTTCCTGTCTCCTACTGCCTCAGTCACAGTGACAATGCTGTAAAAGCGGCATACAACGTGTTGGGGACAGTGCGGTGACTCTAATAATCCATTCTCTTACATCAAAGGCATTTCACACATGTTGCGTCAAGTGTTTCGGAGGGAGACTCAACAACCGCTCGAGGTGAAACCACTACACCACATGGCCACACAATGCCATACTGTGCAATGCCAACTGACCCCTATCACATGACCACCCGGGATGCCCATGCTCCCCAGGGAGAGAGGTATAGTTACATGACACTAAACAAATGTCCTGAACCATACAGAGCCTATTGTTGAAAATAACAGCTGAGAAACAGTCAGATATAAATCAAAGCATAGCAAACATATAGGACTTACAGTACACCGACCTATGACCCACACACAAATCCATGCTCATGCATTGCATGCACACATGTGCAAAAAGAGCAAAGACGCTTGTTGCTTGCATTAGAGAAAACCTATTTTCTGACCACTGATAACCCCTCGTGGGAGGCATAAATTAAAGATAAACATTCCGCCTTTGATATATTTGGAACAAACACGTAGGCTGGCACTGTGAATAGTGAACACCAGTGTTCGGTCAAAAGCAGTATAAGGCTGAACGTCAAAAATGGAGAGTTAATTACTGTGAAATCACACAAGGAGATGGATCCACCAGATGCGATTGGATTAAGCATGTGGGTAAAACCGGAGAGCATAAAAGGACAGTGCCCAAGTAAATGTATGTGTGTGTGTCGTGTGATTAGACACAGTTTAAACATTTAAACAGATACAAGTAAATGTAACGCGTGCTGCATTTCCCCAGGCTGTTAAAGTGTACAGGGAGTTAAGGGGGGTGGAGGGAGTGTGTATGGTGGGGGTTAGGGTTGTCTGGGGCTGTGGCGTCTGCTGACCTTCCTGGCCCTGAGGGGGTGATTTATAGAAGCGTTTCAGACTGGGGGTGGACGGGTGGAAGATAGGAGACCCAGAGCGTCTCAGGGGACAGGGGTGAAAGAACAGCTCAGAGTTTTACAATAACAGTTATCCCCCTTGTGCCACTGCAGTGCTGCTTCTGTGTCATGTCATTTTTCATTCTAAATGTAATATCTTTACACAGATTGTGTTGATGGTACTCTGCATTTACCCCGTAGCATTACTCTTATTATCCTTTTTTAGATGATAATTAACTTGAACCACTATTCTAAGCATATCATGTTAGGCAAACATTCGATGACAATAGAACGTCTACAAGCTAACAACAAGTCACGTTGTGACACGCTATGAGCTTGTAGATCGGTGAAGAGATTTGATGTAGAGGGATAAAGGAGGGGACCAATTACAGATGCGTTGGAGACCCTGGCCAATAAAGGATATAGGGTTTAAGTGGTTAAAGGGGAAACATTTTTAACAGACAAATAGAAAGACAGAAATATAACAATACCTTTTTGCAGTCTTGGTGCTGTGGTTTCCCATCACTTTTTGTTCCTGGTTTCTTACAGATGGAGGGAAGTGTCAGATTACAAGGGCTGTCGTTCCAACGGCCGTCCTGTGCATGCCAGCAGCACACAGACAAACAGAGAGAGAGAACACAGCTGTTTAATCCAAACAAACAGAGCAGACGTCGCTGTGAGGGTCTGTTGCTGTGAGATCGAGGAGGGTCGCCGTCAAGGAGGGTTCAGAGGTCACTCACAGGTCCCCAGATGGTGACGCAGTCCTCCTGGGTGTTGCGGAAGTTATTGGGCTCAAAGGGGTGCCATAATGTGAAGATGACGGGCGTGTGGTCGGTCCACTGGAAGTCCATTTGCATATCAGTGTCATGGAGCCCTATCCACAGCTCCTCGATGTCTGAAAGAAGACATTCATGGATAAGAGTTGAGATAACAATTCGAGAAGGTTGTCGCAGTGCTCTGAATACAAGCGAGAGAGAGAGAGAGAGAGAACCGATCTTAGAACCAATATCATTACAGAAAGTAACCACATGCAAGAAGGACATTATCACAAGACAAGACAAAATTGAGAGTTGAAAGAAAATGCACCAACAAATCACCTTTCTTCAGGTTCCGTATGATGAATTCTAGCTCAGGCAAGGTGTGGATGCTGGCCAAGTTGGCCTCCATCTTTTGGCAGGTCTTCTGAGCTGTGTCCCAATCTATCTTGTCCGAGGTCAGCTTGTAGCAACCTGCCTGGAAGGCCTGCCATCCCACGTCACATTCATACTTGTCATTGTCTGCCCATGAGTCTGTGAAGCACAAAGATAAACCAAATGACCTGTATGTAATGTAATAATAATAATGTTTTAATACTTTATGGAAATCTCACTTATCAATAGCGGAAAAGGTCATGTAACTGCAAATGTTATTAACATTCATTGTGATGATAAAAAAAAAACTTCTGATAGGTACAGGGGAAGGCAAACTTTTGTAGCTGATCTACAAAATCACAGGTTAGGGTCAGGGGCTGTGTCCACAGAAAGCGTTTTTTTTAATCTGACAGTATCTGTCTGCCATGCATTTCTAGCATTTCAGGAGCTTCAAGCAGACAATAGTTCAATATTTGGAGAGGAGCGCCAGTCATTTGACCCTCCTGATTGTGTCTGACAACCCGGTAATTTACGACTCAGTGTTGAATCGTTAGCACAACCATGAGAAGTCCATGTTTACATTGTTTCAGCTAAGCTATTTGTGCTAATAATGCAGAATGTTGCAGGCAACAATAAGCGCTACGTGCAAGTGCTATGGACATGATATCCATAGTGCTCAAAAAAGCACTTTTTGTGGACACAGACCCTCACATTGCGGCATTATGTGACAATAATGACATGCCCAATATAGGCCTATACTGTACACTTAAACTGGTGCAATAGTCATATGAAATTAATTTGAATCCAAATGATATTTTCTATATACACGTACAGTACAAATTTTATTATGGTTTATTTTTCTCCCTTCCTTTCCCTTTGCCCCCCTGGGCCCCAATTTGAAAACCTGTGGGTTAATAGATAATGATATGTTAAAATAGATGGTTTAATCCATTGAGACCTGGAACGCATCCATGTCACGTTAGCGTTTAACCACATTAACCATTAAATGGACCATTATGACAGCCTACAGACTGACCTGTGGTGAATGGGTCCAGAGTGGCGTTGGGCCTCTTCTTACACACATAAGGCAATGCTACATCGCAGTCACGGTTCTGCCAGCGGCCTGATGACTCCGTTCTGATCACAGCACAGTTCTCCTCTTCTGCATGGTTCGGCTGGTCTGGGATGGAGTCAACAGTCAGACAAGATTGTTCAAAGCATTCTCTCACTGCCAAGGAGCTACTGTACATATGATTCTTCAGATTTTCTCAGTCAGCAGTTGAAGGCTGCGAGATAGTGTCAGAGGGTGGAACTGAATGAATTTTAACCCGAGGGCGATTCTAAAAATGTCTTCTAAATCCTAACCGTTTTCTGAAATACGTATGTTGCTATAATCAGTGGTTCTCAAACTTTTTCATGGTCAAGGACCCCAAATTATATGTTTTACAGTATCTAAAGTAAAAAATTAAAGAAAAAAGAAAAACTGAAATTAAACGTGCTCGGTCAACATTCCAGGAGTTTTAAAAACATCATATTATGCAAGGGGATTGAATTTCATAATGTTTATTGAACATAGAACAGGTTGTGTAGGCCGGATAGTAGTCTCACCAGTCTCCCAGTTGAGGTACTTGAGTGGTGAGGAGTCAGCCCACTGCCAGCCACCATTGATGTCCAGGTCATTCAAACCAATCCACAGAGCAGCACTGTAACCAGTCAGTAGACCTAAAACACGTCACATCCTCCAAATTATCATCACATTATCACAAGAGCGAAAGATCCTGAAGATGGAATAAATGTATTTTGGTTTTGGTTGATATTGTGAGTAGAAACATAATGTACAATGTCATTTATATGACTGCATGTTGAGGGAGACGGAGTGAGAAAGTTATGCCTAATTTATTTTAAAAAAGCACACCGTCTGGTTAGTGTCCCACACCAAAGATACAAGCTCAATCTATAAGTTCATCACGGCACGCTGTAGAGCTTGTAGATCAGCTATTTTGGTGCAGGACACTATCGTACGGCAAAGTATAAGTCAGGCTTTTAGGGTTTTAGGGTTAGGGTTTCCCACCATTTTCCTATACTGACTATGTGTGGTCCGGAAGAGGTCAGCAACATCACATACACAGACAGTATATCCATCAGATATATTAGTACTGTAGAATGCACACGCAGTTCACAGCTGGTTCATTTCCATGCGACCTCATGTAAAAGAAGCTGTGTATGTGTTTGTGTGTGCGTGCGTGTGTGCGTGCGTGCGTGCGTGCGTGCGTGGTGAAAAAGTGCTCACTTTTTTTTATTTAAGTAAAAGTATCAATACTGTAATGTAAAAATACTGTAATGTACTTGAGTAAAAGTACAAAAGTATTGGTATCAATATGTACTTAATTCTTTATATGCCAAGTACGAGATATCTCGTACTTTCCCTCTACACCGGTTGTATGCCAAGTACGAGATATCTCGTACATAAAGCTTTATATCAAAAATGAAATGATGTTTCGCCGAACATCAACTTTTAACACTGGCCCGGTTGCTAGGCAATGCCTTGCGTGTGTGTGTGTGTGTGTGTGTGTGTGTGTGTGTGTGTGTGTGTGTGTGTGTGTGTGTGTGTGTGTGTGTGTGTGTGTGTGTGTGTGTGTGTGTGTGTGTGTGTGTACCCATACCATTGATGTATGTCTGCTCATGAAGCTTGGTGATGCTCAACAGGTCAGAGCCCTGCTGCTGGCAGCTGAGGCGAGCCTCGCTCCACGACAGCGTCGCCTGGAAGTTGAACTGGTAACAGCTGTCTGTCAGCGGGTCAGTGTCCCAGAACGTCTCGCAGTCATTGGCTGGAGGTCAGAGGTCAGCAGTGATCATAACGACAGTGAGTGAGAAGAGGACCAGTAGCGTACTATATGTACAGTATGACTCTTTGAACCAGTCTCAAGCGAGAGATGGCATTGTGCCACCGGCAAGCTACTTTATTTCTCCCCTGACCCCCCCCATTAATTCGCTAATAGTTAATTCATAATATACTCCCACAAATCAGTCTGTCTGTTTCTCATTCGCTTCAAGCTGACTCACACCCACCCACAGTACATCAGGTGTTCCATTTAAGCAGTCTCAGCTTGTTCAGATATCGGCGTTCAAATTCCCTCCACCTCCCCGGCTTCCTCCCTGTGGCATTTCGTTTTTGGTGATTCTGTGATTATAATGTGATTAATGGGTTGTTCTATGATATGTGATATTCAGTTCTGTAAGGGACGATTCTGTGCTTATAATGTGATTTATGGATTGTTCTATATTTGATATGTATCATTATGTATCTATGTGGTATATGGCATACAATTGAAAGTTGTTCATGTAATGATCTTTATCTTACTCTGCTCTGGGGGGGTTGTAATCAGATTGTGTATGTTACACAGATAATCTGTAATATCACATGAGCAGAGCCACACCGCCTAACTAAATGCAATATCATTGCAATAAATGGTTAATCCTGAGCTGAAGTGTCTCAATGAAAAATAAACATTAATTTAATAAAATAATCAATCCCTATTTTGGTCATTATAGGTGAAAATAAATGTAAAGGAAATCAAAAACTTTCACAAACATGGAAAAGAGCTGATCTACATTTTCACTAGGGTTATAGTGGGTTATTGATTCGTTTAAAAAGAACGTGCTTCTCGATTATTTTTTATGAATCTAAAAAGTAATCAATAGAATAATCGCTATGAAAATAATCAATGGTTAATAACAGCCCTGTGCGATAGACAGATATTGGCATTGAAGCGATGACTCACTCTTAACAGGACAGAAGCCCCAGCGCTCGTCCTTGCCATAGTTGTAGGTGGTGGCACACCAGAGATGGCCGTCCTCTCGACCGATACTAGTGCAGCTGTGGAACCACTGGTTATCATATAAGAAGGGAAAGTAGCAGGGTCGGCCGTGAGAGTTCCCCTGGATTGTGTAGATGTCTGGGGAGGTGGCACATGACAAACTTGAATTACCATCATGCAGCAGCAAAGACGCCTACTAGCTTCCAGTTATAACAGTGGTTCACAACCTGTGGGCACTGGTGGGCTGTGAGGATGCCAGTAGTGGGGCCCAAAATAATTTACAAAACATTAAGACTTTAATGATAATATAACATACAAAAATAATGTAAAAAGTAAACATCTCCAAACATGCTCTGAAAATGCACGTGTCCACCCATCTGACCACTTAGTGTTAAGTGGTTAGATGGGCCGGACTTGAACACTTTCGAGATTTTCAAGTGGGACCTGATACAGAAAAGGTTGAGAACCACTGAGTTATCAGACTGAACTTTGCTGAACTGAAAAACCTCATGTTGACTTCTGTTGACTCAATTGCTTGTACAATCAAACACAGTGAAAAACAGAGGATGATGTAACGGTTAAAATAGAAAGCAAATCAATGTGTGGGCTTTTGTCAGCAGGGGATATTTTCATAAAATAAGGCATATGCAACAAGTAAAACTAAAGTTATATGAAAAAAGGCCCGCAAAAATAGCTAAAACATTTCTCAAGAAAGCTAATTCCATCCTAGCTATGAAACCACAGACGTGGCAGATATAAACGTATGAAAACAAAATCCAAGACATGAAAATTGGGAACAGGCAAAAGTGAAAAGCTAAATGAACTAATGAACTATATTGGATTGCTATAATTTGACAAAATGCCCAGAGGTTGCCACCGCACCCTCTGCATTCCACTGGTACCATAGTAGGCCCTAGGGTGTGACGAGAGGCTTGACACAGCCTGGGGCAGAGACCGAGAGAGACTGGAAGAGGGTTTGTAATGTTACCAAAACACACACACAGTACCTCCACTAAGGCCCTATGGAAAGTAGGGCAGATGTGTTAAATGCAGGGGAAAGTGTTATAAAATATCCTCTTTGACTTCCCTCTCTAACTCCACCACAGAATGGCTGCTGCAGTTAAGCTGCTCCACAGCCTCTGGGCTGACTAATGTCAGAGGCATTCTGCTCCAACTGTGTTTACTTCACAAAGAAAGTTGCGAGGATTGGCACTTAAAAGTAAAAATGTCATCATACCCATTCCCCTGCCGCAAAAAAGAAGAAGCAAAAGCGCTAAACTTAGGAGAGAGGATAAAGAAGAAAGTAGAGGGAGATTTTCTGGTCTTAAGTTAAAAGCAGATCTGGTTTTAATTGTAGTCAGGGGGAGCCTGTGAACTAAAGACTGCGTGAGTAGGAGTAGTGATGCTGACATTGGACACGAGGAGAACCACTGTGTTAACTATATATATATATATATATATATACACACACACACACACACACACACACACACACACACATATAGGCCTAGTATAAAACAAATACACTTGAGGCATGGATACGGCAGGCAGCCAATTGTCCTCAAAATGCCCTGGGGATGACAATTTGCTGCATTCATCTGAAAACATACTGTACAGCTGTGGCATGCGCAACAAAAACACCACCTGCCTCGTAGGAGACCTCACCCAGAGCCACAGCAGGGCACAGCTGAAAATAGATGGAATAAGGGAAGTACAACATAGTCTGGATCATATGATGAAAAGAAACAAGTGTTTCTTCATTGCCTTGGTGACATTACCTTATGTCAGTAGTATCTTCTGACAAAGCCGTATCGGCTTTGTCAGATGGAGAACTAGTGGAAATGTCATATACGTAGAAGAGAAAAGTCTATTCTTGTTTACAAACACTGATAGAATTTCTGACCTGTCATCTGGATGTCAGGTCTATTGGTATAAACCTGTATAAACTATGTGGTTCTGTAAATCATCATCATACTATAATCATCATACTATAATCATACTATAATCATACTATAATTCTGACAATGTCTGTCTGAATGTCTGTCTGTGTGTCACTGTGACTGCCGTAGCTCCTCACTGCCTGCACCAATCACTCCCACTTTTCACACAGGCATTGACCATAATAATATGGAGGTCTTAACGAAGCCCTTTTTCCAATTTAACAAATTATAAATTAATAATTAATTTATTAGTGAATTAAAAATGCGAAAACGCACCCAGGGCGCAGTACCCCCTGCGGCCACAGTGCCCCCCGCGGCCACAAGGCATGGTAAGGGCTAGTAATAATAATATAATAACTTAAATTTATAATGCCTTTCAAAAACCCAACAGCGCTTTACATGAACAAAAATAAACAAACTCTCTTCTCTAGACTCTTTGGCTATTCACTCTGAGTAGTAACATACTGTACATGCTTAAAGGATTAATAAAAGCCATAAAACAGCACTTATGCTGACACTGCCTGCCTCGTTATTGAGAGTATTAATGCTCTTCCCTCTGAACTCTGTCAGTTTGGTCTCTGAGGTGTATTCTCCAAGGCATGAATAAGGATTCACAGTTTCTTCATTATCAACCACCACAAAATACAATTGAATCTTTACTGTATTGACCATATTCACATGGCGGCCATTTTGCTCTTATGTTTAAGGGGGTGGGAAACGGGGGGGGGGGGGGCATGCAAATATGGTCAGTAGCATACAATAACATACGCACCACGGTATGCTTCACTGCAGAGGTCCTGGTCTTCCCTGTTGAGCCGCCACTTGTGCTCCGTGACAGCGGGAGAGCCCGCAGAGGCGTTTGCTGTTGGTAAAGGAACGGGCATGTAGTTGTTCAGGTTCTCCAGCACCTGGCCGCAGTACCAGGTCCAGCGCACTCCGGGGGGCTGGTGGTCACAGGTATACATGCCCAGCGGAGACTTCCCCTGCCCCGGAGAGCCATCACTCTCTGTGGTCAGGCCCAGGCACAGCGAGGAACCCATGTTGAAGAGGCGACCCCGGCTCACCCATTTCCAGAGCTGGCCATCATCACTGCAAGAGGCCACCACGTCCACGGAGTGATCCCGCACCCCCAGGCAGCCGGCGGCCCCCTCATGAAAGAAAGAAAATACATCCGAGTCCAGTGGCCCTGCGCAGGGAGAGATGAACAATGGCGTCAGTCAATAATGCTGTTCAAAGTGTTCCACATTAGCTTCTGGTGTGAGGAGGGAAAATGCCAGGAGAACAATCAATTTAATAGATTTAGCCTTGGGTTAGAGCTGGCTTTTCAGTTCCTGTGATAACACACCACAACTTATTTTGTTTCTCTGACATAATTTATAAGAGTGTCAAGTTGCATTATAAACATTGCAGCATTTTAACCAACTGTTGACGAATAAACTCCATCTGCCCATCCAAAAGTGTAAATGGGAGGGATGTATTATGTAGTGAGATGTGAAAAGTGGTTACACATGTTTGTTTATGCGGTAATTAATCCAAGTTTAGAAATCACAATAGAATATTTCGCAATGCACCGTGTCTACGGTATTTGCACTATTCCAGACATTTGACCTGGAATGGCCTCTCCTCGTAGTCTAAATCTGAACAGGGTTTGCCTGTGGATAGGCAGCGGTTGGAGGTTTAAGGGACCAATATTGTAAAGTGTAAAGGAACTTAATACATGAGAACTTTTTAGTGAGTCTCTGCTGGTGAGAAAAGGCTTTGCTAAATATATTTTAACAGCCCCTGATTACCCTTTTTCATTCTGCAGCTGGAGGCAGCTGAGGCCTCATTGGCAGACATTACATCAAAATGCAGTAGTTTGAACAATAGTGGCCTGCATGGTTTCAGTCATAGAGCCATGCCACATACACAGTGCACTTCAACCAGACTTTTATTATCCAAAATAAATATAACACTAACAAAATGATGACTGAGCAAAGACGGAGCGTGTGCGTGCGCGCGCGCACACACACACACACACACACACACACACACACACACACACACACACACACACACACACACACACACACACACACACACACACACACACACACACACACACACACACACACACGTAAAAACATTGGGAAAAAATGGCTGAACTTAAGCAAGAGTGACTGGAATGTCGGGAACAAAAACCAACACTTCCCAAAAACTGTGTGGTTTTCTCTCATCACCCGTTTTGTTTTTTCTTCTATGTTTAACCTGCTTTAAGACACTGGACAATGCAGTTAAAAACCAAGCAGTCTTATACCCCGTTTTCACATAGCCAAAGTGCAGGAACTATAGTGGAAATGTTTTAATTCATCTCAAAACGGGCACTCGATATTGTCTGGCGGAAGTTTTGGTGATGATAGGAATTTTACGGCAAGCTTCCTAGTAATTTTTCCACAGTGTACTGGCAAATAAAAATGTCCCTGTAGTGAAAACGTTAGAAATCAAAGTACTGGGATAGTGTGATGATGACGTTGACAAAGAGAAAGAGAGAGCGTCGAGTCAGAGAGTGTTCTAACGGTCTTTGTGGGCCGTGGCTAATGTTTTTGCTGGAACAATTCTGGCACTGTAGTAAAAACAGCTTTGGAGTGTAAATGTGGTAACGCATGTTTATATGCCCTCTGTAAGAGAAAATCTGCAGCAAATAGAAATAGAAAGAGAGAAGGAGGGAGGGAGAGGGACTGGGAGAGAGTGCGTGTGTGTGTGCGTGCGTGCGTGCGTGCGTGCGTGCGTGCGTGCGTGCGTGCGTGCGTGCGTGCGTGCGTGCGTGCGTGAGCGAGAGAGAGAGAGAGAGAGAGAGAGAGACAAGTATATGGAGGGAGCAGCTGTGGCTCTGAATTGTGGTGCCGTTAGAAGTGCAAAAACGAAAAGCCCCAAAACAAACAGATCTGGGATTTAGAAGAGAGAAAGTGAGACCCTCCGCATTCCAACTCCACGGGCTCCTGCAAGGGGCCAGGAAGTGGGGAAGGTGGGAAATATCACTGTGTATTTAGTTGAAAACAGGACCTCTGAGTATGGGGATACTTTAGTACAGTGGTTCTCAAACTCTTTCATGCCATTAATATTTATTTGGCCCACAGACCCCCATCTGAAAAGGGTTTGTGCTAGCCTGGCTTTGACCAGAAACATAATGTGAATTCACTCACGCCTTTGGGGAGGAAGCATGAGTGAATACACGTTATCAGTAGTATGGCCAAAGTCAGGCTATAGGTTTGTGCCAGTTTGTGACCTCCATACACTATTTGTGTTGTTAAGATGTATCAAAGGTAGGCTATTCCAAAATGTTCAAACATTTTCAAGATTGTTTGAAGATAGCAGATCTACAAGCATGCAATGTGTCACAATGTGACACATTGCTATAATGACTTTTATGCTACTACCTACTACCTACTACTAATACTACTACTAATTTTGCTGGGGACACCCTGGGCTGGAACCCCCTCAAGAACCCTGCCCTGGGGGTCCTTTTACCCCACGTTGAGAACCACTGCCTTAGTATACACTCATACAGTGGAACTAATCTCCCACGTTGTATTAACCCTATACACAACCGGGTCACAATGCGACACGTTTTGACCTTTTAGATCTGCTGTTTTCACTATTTTGGAAAATATAATAATAATAATTTGGGGGTGGTTAGGCTCTGAAGCAGCCTGAGAGCAAGTTCTGAATTCAGTTCCCAAGCCTGGCCAAAGAAATTGGAAAAAAACGTTTTTTGTTGAATGAAACATTTTGATTTATTTCGGCACATGCCCAAAACAGGGACGCCAGGGTTAATGCAGTTAATAAGCTATATCCTTTTATAGATGGTGAGAAAATGGAGTGTCCTCTCAAAGCACTACAAGCTCCCTGTAATCTTGAACAGACAATAATCAATGTAGCGGTTGTAGCCCTCTTCTTTCACTCAACATCTGTGGTTGGCTTCTGGAGAACCAGTGTCAAGCTTGAGCGCCACTACTCTGTAGATGTAGTTACAATACAAAACACAATGGTTGTGCGGTTCAGCAAAACAGTATGCCTGATTTATATTTAGTTGCACACTGGTGCTGCACAGCATAAATTGCAGATATACAAGCTCACAACGTGTTGCAGCATGACACGTCGTGAGCTTATAGAGTTATTTTCGGTACACAACAACCGAGTATAAATCACTCTTGAGAGCCCCCGTTGCCAGTGGTTTGTACAGTGTAATCAAATATAATCACCGCCCTGCTGTGCTACATAGCCACCCATCTCACTGTAGCACCCTGTTGTTAGGCCTGTTTACTGTCCACTAATTGTGATGCCAGAAAGGTTCAAGTTGGAAGAACAACTTTTTGCCTGCCAGGGATACACTATACTGTGTGTGTAAGTGTGTGCGTGCGTGCGTGCGTGCGTGCGTGCGTGCGTGCGTGCGTGGCTGCGTGCGTGGCTGCGTGCGTGGCTGCGTGTTAAATCCCATCTCAAAAAGTAACTGACAGAAAGCATCTCTGACATGACATGCATATAATTCCATAATTCTATTATATGGTGCAAGTGACCTTTTTTCTTAAAATAATTGTTAAATGGCCCGGACGGCTGGCATAGATGTCCGAGCACCTAGACTGCCAAACCATTCCAGCCTGACAGCGTGTCACGGGTTTGAGTCCCAATCCCGACGACCTTTGCTGCGTGTCACTCCCCATCTCTCTCTCCCCATTGGCCTTTAAAGAGTGTGCATGCAACGTTTTACGCCGGTCGGTCCAACGTTGCTGAACATTGCTGCTCACAGAAATCTGCCTGTTATTGTGCCACGATGTGGCAGATGTGAAAAATGTAGGGTGGCATTTCTTCCTTGGCCTAGCGGGAATGATTGTTTCAGGGCAATCAAAGGCTATGTGTTCATGATTTAGAAGAGGAATATATATAGTATGTGGTTTGGAACAGACCCATCTTGTCTCTTTCTGTCATAGTGACATTGTCCTGCATCAGATCATATGTCCCTATTCAAATCAGGTTCTCCAATAGCCTCTTCTGTTTTTTGTATTTTTTGTTTTTCTCTGAGTCTCTGAGAGCCGTCATCCAGCTGACCCTCCAAACTTCATATTTCGTGTCAAATGGACCATACAAGCTTTGACTTTCTTTCACGGTTTCTGCTTTGCACACCGGTTTCCGGGATTGTGTTTCTATGGCCACAGAATATTAACCACCACTTCAGAATCAAACTGCATTGGAACAATTTTACTAAAATGCAACACCATTTGGTGTTGCTGGGGTTGGCCCGTGGATGGACACACTCTCTGACTTGGGAATCGGGATCTTGTGGAGACAACCAGATTTCCCCTACCGACTCACCAACGACCTCAGATCAGACGAGAGGACCCGCTGAAGAGGAGGAAAAGAAACTAACAACTTGTGGGTGCAAGAAAAGACAACCAACAACCTCCAACTTCCGTGCTGAGCCAAATTACAAAGGCAGCAAAACCACACACAGAACAAGTGTGTGAACAGGGTTCGCACTTCGCAACTGAAATAAATTGTTATTTCCAACAGCAGCAAACAGCAAGTGTGTTGCACGAGATGTGTGACTGCGGCCTAATGTATACAGGATGTCATGTGACAAAAAACATTTAAGAAAAGCTGTTGTTCGCTCGAGTCTGTCTTGGTGCATTGATAGCATTCTGGACTCGGAGTACTTTATATCTTATAAAAATATCGACTTTAAATAAAGGGCCCAGGGGTAGGGCCAGGCCTTAATTTTCGGGCCTGTTGAGAACTCTAGTTTGAACTCCAGTTCTGGCCAGATGACAGCACCGCTCGTCAGCAGTCTCTTCCGTGAGAGTGTGGAGGTTGTACTGCTGGGGCAGTACATCCGCCTGGGTGACGTCAGACTGCTGGGCGAGTGCAGTCGCATTGGCATGGGATGAACTTTGACCAATAAATCACAATGACCTGGGCACCATATACAGGGGGCTGATGTCACGTGATGTCACGATGCCCTGGGCACCTGGTGGGTGCTTGCCTGGGATGACCTGGGGGCTGATGTCACGTGATGTCACGATGCCCTGGGCACCTGGTGGGTGCTTGCCTGGGATGACCTGGGGGCTGATGTCACGTGATGTCACGATGACCTGGGGGCTTTGAGTTAGGTGACGTGACAGGGATTCTTTCAAACCATTATTTATTCTCGAAAGACATTGAGGTCACCCTCATTTTCAGTGTCGTCGAGATACACATAATACAACATTTCAAAGCAATAAACAAAAACAGAAAAGCAACACTTCTTGTGATGTAGCACGTATGTTTGAATTGTGGGTTAGGTGTCAAAAACGCAAGGTTTCATAGTTCACTGCAACCTCCGGTCGCAATAATATTTTGTGAAATTTAGAGCTGGCACTGGAACTGTCTTTGAACCAATACTCAATTTAAACTCAACTTCAAGAGACAAAGAAAAGCAAATATCAACAGTACAGCATCATAATTATTTCTAAATGTATCCTTAATTGTCGGCTTGGTGTTTGATATGGACCAACTCTAGAAAAATCAGATTGAGTGGAGGATTCCAGATTACCCTTAAACCATTAGGCCTGTGAAATGTAAGACACAACATCTCCCCTGCTGTGATCTCATCCAGACTTACACTCTGTTCTATGCCCTGTCACCCCTTTTCAGACTAAAGGCTGTTTCCTGCTGAAAAGAGAAGCTTAAACTCCAGCCAAGAACAACCAGCAAATGAGCCAAGAGAGGCTGATCTTCCCAGAACCTCCACCTCATAATCAGGTCAGCTTCTGGGCCAGGTTTCCCTGCTGGGAGGAGTGGGTGTTGGGTGTGTACAGAGGGGATGGGTGAAGAACAGGGTTTGGATGACTGATAAACAGCAAGACCATGGGACTTGACTAACTGAACCCTCTGACTTGACTATCTGAACCCTCTGACTTGACAATCTGAACCCTCCTGCGCACTCAGATCAGCCAACGCAGGGAAGCTGGAAGTACCTTCACTAAAAACACCGGGACAACGCTCCAAACGTCCCAAACTCTTCTCCCTTCTGGCTCCAAAACTATGAAATGCACTTCCCATTACAATCAGAACTGCAGACTCACTCCCAATCTTCCGCCGTAGTCTGAAAACACACCTCTTCAGACTCCATCGTGGCCTGTAGCTCTTGCCGTAGCACTTGCCCTAGCCCCAACGACCTTTACAGGCATATGCAAAGGCTTACATTATGTAGATATAGCACTATATATAATATATGCATAGTTTCATTATATAGATATTCCACTGTTACGTGATTCATGATATGATGTATTGCCATGTTTTTGTTTTCTCTGGATTAAGAGCGTCTGCTAAATGCCTGAATTGTAAATTGTAACTGCAGCTGGGTCCAAGTTGATGTGAGGATTTTCATTTTGACTGAATCAGCACCCACTTGATATGGAACCCCCACTGATGTGATGACACAGAGAAGTACGTCTCAGCTAACTGAGCGAAGTGAGATCTGGAAGATTCTTTAGGGGAAATAAATGTTCTTGCCCTGCATGAACCTCTCTCATATCTGAGTACTTTGGGGTTTTACAGTGCAGGATGAAAACGATATGACAGTATGCCTTCATAGATTCTCAAGTCTAGACTACCACCCTTCTGCCAAATCTCCAATTGGGTGTAAAGAGCAGCAAAGCCTCTAGGGGTTGCTAGTGGGGCTTTTAGAAATTAGAAATTGTTCTCTCACGCTATACAACAATCTGGGAATCCTTTTTTATTTTGACATATGTTGGAGATAAAAACAACAACAACATTCCATTAACTGGAAAATGTTATAAAAGCAACTAACAAATAGACAGGAAATTCCAGCCTGTGTTTGTTTCATTTCTGTTCTATGGTGGTCTTAACCTCTGAGATTAAGTGGGTTTAACTTTATCTGAGTTGTAGCAAATAAGAGTTCCTATAAGAAAAATCATTTTGTTGCTGCCATCAGCAACAAAACTTAACTTGGATGATGTGACTGATCACTGCTCACTGCCAAACCACAGTCTAACCGCTTATCTCACTAGAAGCCAGAGAGTTAAGGGGGCGAGAGACAGACAGACAGACAGACAGGCAGGCAGGCAGGCAGGCAGGCAGGCAGGCAGGCACAGACAGACAGACAGACAGACAGACAGACAGACAGACAGACAGACAGACAGACAGACAGACAGACAGACAGACAGACAGACAGACAGACAGACAGACAGACAGGCAGGCAGGCAGACAGACAGACAGACAGACAGACAGACAGACAGACAGACAGACAGACAGACAGACAGACAGACAGACAGGCCCTACGGGTAATGTCTAGATACGTTCATAGGCCTATAGCTACAGATGGTGCATGTGTGAAAGAAGAGTGACAACTGCATACCGTATTGTAAATTATTGCAAAGTTATTCATGCATGGTATAATTGTATTCATAACTGATTGCAGACCACAACTTTTTATTTACTCATAGAATGATGAAATTTATTGAAATTAGTTTTCAGTCAATCCATTTAAAGGAACATCCACTTAATTTAAGATTTCAAGCAGGCCAGGCATTTTAGTGTGATCATGAAAAGCAGATTCAAGGTGGTCTTTATTGTTACGTCTTCATGTGTACAGGTACACAAGACAAGAGTAACATTTATTTTTGATCGGTTCCTCTGTTCAGATATCAGACAATAAACTCTAGTCTGTCCATGTCTGTCCATCTCTCTCTCTCTCACACACACACACACACACACACACACACACACACACACACACACACACACACACACACACACACACACACACACACACACACACACACACACACACACACGTTAAAAGGTCAGACAGACTGTGAGGAATGAGGATTCAAAGACAGTCAAAGCAAAGCAGTGCCAATTGTTTATGCTGATGTGAGGAGATAGTCTGGTATCTTGCCTTAACAGACACTGGTGCATGATAACACAAAGATTCTATTGCCCTACTCAGAAATAAGCTCCAAAATAAGCGGATTGCTTTTAACATATTCATTTCAACAAATGTCATCATTCTATGGGTAAACAAAAGAGGTGTCTGTGTGTATAAAATGTATATACCCCCCCCCCCCCACACACACACACACACACACACAGACACACCGTTGAACCCCACTTGGAATAAACAAACTTTCTCAACTGCTCTCCTTTGTAACCATACAGTAGTTTGTCAATAGGTGACCGAATTCAAACACAACTTCAGTGGCATGTAAGTTATAGTTGTTTTTTTTTGGCAGTGCTTATGATATAGGCTAATTCATCCCCTTGAGTCCGACTCTAGTCCTGAGTCTCCTGACCCATGGATTCAGGCGCTGACTGAGGCTTCACAAAAGAAGAAAACGATGAAATGTCTCATTCTTAACCCCGATGCATTGCAGAATATTCACACCTAGCGCCGGTGACACAAGCATAGTTTCTCGTTGTGATCCCATTCGCTACTTGCATCAACATGGACTGACTGAGTTAATTGCACAGGATGTTAAGGTCACACCAGCCCGCAGGGTGCCAAATGCAGCGTCAGTCCATGATGGCCGTATAACAATGCAAAGTAGGCTAACATCCGGCACTAAAAATAGTACAAAGAAAGAAATCTAAACGAGTTGCCCAATCAGCTGGCTTACAAATATAATGCGTTGTGGAGAATACAATAAATAAATACACAAAAACACATTAGTAAAAACATAAGCCCACACAGACCCATCCCCCCTCCCCTCTCCACATCTGGTTCCACTCAGAATTCGGACTTTCGTTCGTGGCATACCAAAGCATCATAATCTGAAATGTACAGTTTAACAGTTGACGGTGTTATTTAGCAACATATGCAAAGTATGACTGAAAGTTGGTATGACGTTCCAGCCAGATTTAGACTGCACTACTTTTCGAGTTTGCATGAATGAAAAATACAGTACTTTCAACATTTTCCTACCTGAAACGGTCCTCTTAAGTTCCAGACTAAAGATGAATAAATATAAAGTGCATTGGTAAAAATGTAGGCAGTTTTTCCATGTTTTCCTTGAATCCCTGTAACGATCACGGCCGTTGTTTTGCATGCTCACAACTGCAACAAAAAAAACAGTGAGCCGGAGCGACTGGAGTGCTTATTTCGGGACGGATAGATGCAGTAGTGAGAGCAGCATGAATGTCTGTCTCAGTCCTAAATGAATGGGGTAGCCGCTGCGTCACCAGTCTCACGTCAGTGTTTGTACTCTTTGCAACGATGGATATGTCCAACATCTGCCACGATGTAGGCTGCACGCATTTTGTGTCAGAAAAGTCACAAATGTTATCGGGTTAAAGCTTAAAAGTTCAACTGTGAACTGCCCCCCCCCCCAAAAAAAAAAATCTTATGGCCAGTGGCCACAGAAAATAAACGACTTTATGTCCAGTTATTTAGAACTAAAGTACCCCCCCCCCCCCCGTGGATATCTGTGTAATGTGAGAGCTTCTTGGCGTGCCGTGTACAGTATGTGACGATGCATGAGACATTAACGTTCTTCTGCTACATTTCCTTGTCAAATTATACATTTTGGCTACACGTTTTATTTAACAAGGACTCAGTTTGTACTAAAACGGTCAACAGCGGGGTAATTATACCAAGTGATTAATCTGAGTTCCCAGGAGTTTTATTTTTCGCCACTAGGGGGGCGAGAAACCAAGTGATGAATTGAAAATGAAGGATCCTAATATGGAAACAAGCCTTAGTGCTTTCTTTCTTTATTATTTTGTAATCCTCTTAGCAGACCTTGTATACTATTGAACTGCACATTCCTGTGCTTATTCTTCAAACTGTTAAAAAACCTTTTCAATCAATTGACCTGATTAGTATACCTACTACCTAATTGATTAATCAATCAATCAGGTGTCAAAGTAGGGCCTAGTTCACACCTACACAACAAATGTTCGGTCCGTGTGTGATGCCTGATTGCTTTTTGATTGCTGCTCCAATTCATTTTCAATGGGAGTCACATGGTTTGACCAAACATTTTAGTTTGATGAGGGGGGAGCATTCAGCAATCAGCGATCAAACACAAATGTTTGATCAAACCATGTGACTCCCATTGGAAAAGCATTGTGGTGGCCCAAAAAAACAAAAAAACGACCAAACATTGCTTGATTGGTGTTTGGTACGTGTGAATGAGGCCTAGGCTACCCATGAGGATTTTCTGGTGGGGCTGATCAACACAGTTCGTTTTCTATTCAATGTCTAAAGAGCAGCTCCAGCCAGGATATATATGATGTGGGTTTACTAATTATAGTCTTGGTACACCGGGTCTTCAATTAAAGGGATTTAATTGTTGCTGCAAATGACTGAGTGGACTGTCTCAGATAAATAGAACTTCCTACACGGACTTGTTGTGATGCATTGGTGGTGGGGGGCATTTCTTTTAGCCTAGTATCACCAGAAAAAAAAATGCAGTGATATAGTATGGCCATGCAAGGCTACATTACTTTACCCTGAGCAGTGGCTCACAGCCCCAGCCTGATGACCTCAAAAGGCAATTGCCTTTCGCTTAGTGGTAAGATGTTGGCTTTCCATGCGGAAGTCCCGGGTACGATTCCCAGGTGTTACAATGGTTCCGTGACCCGGATCGGGTTGCCCCGTAGGTCAAAATGGGGGTGAGTGTAGCAGAGTGGCTCACAGCCACAGCCTGATGGCCTCAGTAGTAATACAGCTATAGGCCCTTGGCTTTAGTGGTTAAGATGTTGGCTTTCACGCGGGAGACCGGGGTACGATTCCCAGGTGGTACAAGAGCACAGCAGCACCAGTAGATTAATGTCCCAACTGTGATTCCAGTGAGACCTGTGTTGTATGTACTTCCCTCTCCTGGGCTTGGTTGCACATCTCTGAATTACTGTCCCATTTAAGGGCAAATTCACACCGAGTTTGTTTGATTCAAACTGTTCCCAAATACAATTGCCTGGTCGCCGCTGCTTGGCCATGATTCACATTGGCCTTGATTCTTCCGCACCAGACCAGAGTACACTTCATTCTACTTACTGGATTCACTATTCAATGCTTTAACATTGCATCGATCCATATCCGAGTACACTTCAATCGGCCCCAACTTAAGACTACTTCCATGCGGTCCCAGGAATGGATGGGTGATCCGCTCCGGGGAACGGTACACAGGACCTTCTCGGACCAAGGGACTCGGGACTCTTCCCCCGCCGAGTCCACTCGAGTCATGAGTCACTACGATGACGAATAATTTTATTATACCCAATGAGGAGCCCATTCACATTATCATTAATAAGAGCTGTCTGGCACTTATAGACAGCTATCTTTTGAAGTAACGGCGTGCAGCTGACACACCTGCCTGCTCCTGCAGTGTTTTCTGTACCTGTATCTGAGAAAGAAATAAATCTGGTCTCGCCTCCCGTCCGACTCGATCCCGTCCCACTTCAGACTTTTTCTTGACTTTGAAGTCGACTACACCACTAACAGTTAATGTAATATAAATTAAGATGAAACACAAACTTTAACAAATAGTATTTAATGGTTGAAGCAACTTTCTGACAAGGCCCAATCTCCCCCAACAGTACTATGCAAACCAGTCCTTTGCATTTAATTGGCCAAAAAATAAAATTCAAACATACCTAAATAAATATGTGTTATGGTAAGGGGCCAATCAAAAACAATAACAGTTCTAATTAAAGGCAACTTTAAAAACACAAAAAACGGAATATCCCTCCATAAAACTGGCTAAATTGAAAAGTTAAAAAATGCTAAGGGGATCATTCATCAACAGCTTCCCCTTCATTATCAAGTAACACGACTCTAAAACCATTCATTATAAAAACTGAGGTGGAACACTGCCACCAACTGGAAGTTATAAGCTTTGGTCACAGGAGCTTGACAAGGAGATATGGGGAGGGGGGGTAGCTTCTTGCCTTCTTGTCAACAAGTATCTGGGTCTGGAATTTGAGTAGGGTTAAGGGAACGCAGAACTGGGTTTTTTGGATGATGACAAAGTGCCATACATATTTAGGTTCAGTACACCGACTGGTAATCTCGGTTGGGTTGAGGGGTGCGAGAACAAACCAAAGCTTTGAACTTGAGGAGTTCACACTACCTTAGACCAGAATGCTTCATGAGTGTACTGTATGTGTGTGTGTGTGTGTGTATGTGCGTGTGTGTGTGTATGCATCTGGTTATAGGGCCTTCACCAGTCTATTCCATCTGGCCAAGCTGAAGCAGTTCTATACTTCCTTTATTTTCGCAGAAGAAATGTCCCATACACTGAACCCCACTTTTCAAAGCAGTGCCTCGCCTGACTCCATGATTTGTGGGTTAGTCTTCTAGGGCTTTGACCCCCAGAACAATGCCACCCCCTCTTGGGAGAGAAGGACAGGAGAGCTGGGTGGGTGGACGTGGCGGGGAAATGGAAGGCTACTGGCATTCCTCCTTTCACCCAGTCAATGACCCTTCACCCACCCCCTGCCCTTGTCCCAGCTGTTTCTCTTGGGCTTCCGTGAGGGTGGGGCTGGGGGGCTTGACCAGGTATCTGCCCTCCCTCCCTCACCCTCCCACCTGCCCTTACAAGTACTTAGGTCAGTCAGTTAAGGGGTGTGGGTTCAGTTTGAAGCGCTGCTGTTGGAGGTGGAGCTGGAGGTGGAGGCCGAGGCCATGCCCGAGGTGATAGAGGCTGCCACCGACTTGCGGATGTGGGGCATCAGGAAGGGGTCACTGGCCAGTTGGTGTACGTCAATGCGGTCCTCCTTACGGTAGACAAGACAGCGCCTTATGAAGGCCTAGAAGAAGACAGAAAGGGAAACTTAGGTGAGGCAAGAGAACAAACTTGTAGCGGAAGCCAGAGGTGGAAGTAAATACATTCAATGGAGACCAGAGTAATGCAGGCAACCTCTCAATGATGCATAGCCTCCGAGCTAGTTCAGGTAGATGCACTCAATTACAGTGGGCATACTAAATTATGGTTAGTGACGGTGTGGACGAATTCACTGGTCACAATTGGCCTGCTGTTTTAACATAAAGTATGTATTTGTCGCCATTATTATTTTCTTTACTATTATTGTTCCGTTTTTATTTAATTTAATTTGTTTGTCAGTGGGTGGAGGTCAAGCAGCTGACGAATTTGCCCAATTTAGCTCACCTCAGACCTCACTCATTGTTCCTAAAATTGTACATTCCTTATGTGGACTACAATATTCCATGGGGACTACGTTCCCTTATGTCTCACCTCACCTGCATGCTAGACTCCAGACAGACTATTTGCAGAGACCTGTGTCCTATATCAGTTTACTGCTCCAGTTCTCCATCTTATGTATGTACATACGATGGACTGCACTTTTATGCACACATGATCTGAATATATGCTGTACATTTGTAACCTATGTACATACCTACTATACTATGGCATTTATTATATGCCAAATATACTCTATATATGTGGCTCATTCCATAATGGCGAGAATATTTCAAGATTAACAATTTTTATAAAAAAAAGAATTATTGAATAGAAATGATATGAAACTTGACATGACTCCCACTCTCCCCAGCTACAATTTTATACATTAAACTTGAATTAACATGAAATAATCAAGTCAAATGTGTGCTTACGCCATTAACTCAAATCAATTACATTCATTTTCTGTATTATGTGTGTACCTTTAGCAATATGGAGAAAGACAAAATATATATTGTTATATGTTATGCACAATTCTGTTACAGGTTCTATAAAAGGCAAAACAATCTCCAAAGCAGTTATTTATAAAGTGTGTGACCTACACCCAGTGATGTCACTTCTTCTGGCCACAAACATTGATAAGGTTTGTAATGTCATGTCATGCTTCTTCTCCCATTATTTTATAGAAAATGTTTAGGATTAGAACAGGAGATTTAATCAAATCTGTTGTTACAAATTACAAATATGTGTGCCATTTGTAATCAAATTTTCAGACATGCCATATGTATGTGTTTTGAGGTTAGCACATGGACTTAAGGAATACAACTGTGGGAAAATGGCAACCCTGTTAATGGTTTAATGAGACCTGTAGAAGTTACATAACATGCATCCACAAAGTGGGGAGAAATCACTTTGTGGCATAATATCCTCGGAATCATCCCACAACCAACCTCAGTGAAGGGATCTCTCACACAAATCTTTGAAAGTTTATTAACTCACCCGCCGCAAGATTGTCTTTTGACGTCTTTTTTTCCCCCAATGGCGCTCGGTGCCAAGATCGTCTTTTGACGTCTTTTTATATTTTTATTGATTCAGAATGGTCTCGCTGATATCCACCGCATAGCAGCGTCCCCGTCGCTAGGTAACGCCCAAGATGGAAATAGCAAGACACACGATCTCCGATTTACTTCCCATATCTGCGTGACGTGGTCACACGCCTTTTTAGGAGACGCAGGTTGGAGTCTATTCATATCAATGGGAGAATGAACATCTTGAATGCGCCAGAATCTTTCAAAAATAATGACTCTATAGTGCCAAGCAGATTGGGCAGATTTTACTCTGAAAAGCCCCTCCTTCCATTACCCCCCAAAACCGGGAGGCATAATCTTCTGTTACTACCTCGCGCTGTCCCATCTCATCTCTCTTTAGAAGCGTTTATATTCCAAACAAGAAGCTTGGTTATGTCAGAAATTAGGACAGAACATTGCTGTTTTGATCAAAACCATGGAGAGCACCATAGATTTAGAGAGAAGAGACAGTTTAGTTTGGCTGTAAACAAGGAAGTGAATGGCAGTGCGCATGCACATGAACACAGCTTCTGAACCATTCCTTAGCCTCATGGTCACTGAACTAAATACTGGACCCAATCACCATAAGGAACACAATATTGGCCCAGGCGGTGGCGTAACCGTCTGGGCACCCGACTGGTAATCCAGTCGCAGTGTGCCGCGGGTTCGACTCCCGAGCCCGACACGGCCTTTACTGCATGTCTTCCCCCATCTCTCTCCCGTTTCCTGTCAGCCTACTGTCTGTCCCTTCAAAAACCAATAAAAGGCGTAAGCCGCAAAAAATATCTTTGAAAAAAAAACAAAAAAAACACAATATTTCCAAGCTGGGCCTGGGCTGCAGTCGAGCGGTCCAGGCACCCAGGCTAGTAATCCATCCTGACGGCGTGTCTCAGGTTAGAGTCCTGATCCCAACGACCTTTGCCGCATGTCTCCCCCCCCCCCCCCCATCTCTATCCCCATTTCCTGTTGTAACTATAAAAATCAATAAAGGCAAAAAGCCACAAAAAAAACAAAACATTCCAAGATGTTCATACTAAAATGGCAAATGAGGAGAAAATTAACTTTGTTATGGAACTTTCTCTATGCTAGCAACACACTTGTAAGATTTGGGAAGATATCTGAAGAGTCCATCTGCAGTCTGATGGACAACACAGAGGGCTCTGTCCCCATATAAACTGAGATTATATGTGAATATGACGTGAAATCATTATGGACAAGTGTCTTTGTTTGATGGGGGCTGATTTGGGAATCATGACATTCCCAGGGTTCTGGAAACTATATGAATTACATGTATTGTATACGATATCTCCCTGCTCTTAAATAGTTGTCTTCTAATGTGCTGGGCAGGAAGTAATATATAGCAGTTCCTGAACACCAATTATATCATAATATTCAATGCAATTCTGAAATTGACTTAACGTAGGAGGAACCAGATGATTTTCCTGCTCGTGTGTTTAAAAAAGGCACAAAGTCAAATGTCTTGTAGTCACTTGAGCATCAAACTAGTCTGTCCTAACAGATGTGAGATACTTTTATAGTTCCCTGATTAGTTCCAATCATATTAGGAAATATCCCACCCGAGCCCTGACTTTCTTCTAGCTACACGCAAACATACAGAAAACAAACTTATCTTTACAGGTTTGATAATGGCTTTTACCAAGATAATGGCTTTTACCAAACCCTACACCTGTGTGCAGTGTAATGTATTATGGGAAGCTCAGCAAACGTTTGGAGGAGACATTTGCGCTTATAATGGCAATGAAGGCAGTGAGAGAGATCATAATACCTTAGCTTCAGGTGTAATGACTGGTTTGGGGGGATACTGGACTTCTGTGGCTTTTAGTATGGTGTTTTCCTGCAGGATGTCCTGCTGGGACTGGTTATGACCAAAGGGCTGGACAGCAAGAGAGACAAAACGGCAGTCAGCAAAAACACAGACATCTGCCAGTTATGAGAAAGGTGCCCTTTTAAAAATGTAAACCAAGTTAATTAGGCCAAGTGCCCTCTTACCTTGCGGCCATAGAGACATTGGTAGAAAATTACCCCCACAGACCACACATCCACCTTATTGGAAATTTTGGGAGGCTCCTTCCCAACGACAAAACACTCTGGGGGCAGGTACCTGAAAGTCACAGGGAACAAAATTAACCACTTAAAAATGTGCTATTTTAGGTTTTCAGTAAATGTTTTGGCTTATAATGACATCCAACCTATTTTTGCCTATAATGACATCCAATCATAAATAACGCAAATATCTGTGTGAGTGTCTGTTCTACACATATATCGAGACCTAGCGACTACAAACTTGGTGTGTGTATCGCAGAGGACCCGAGGGAGTGCCAGCAGCGAGTCGGTCGGATAGGCGGTAAGGTTGGACGATATGGCAAATATATTGGCAATCTGCGGATAAGTCCAATCGTTGTTTGTTTTTATAATGGTCCGATTTTTGGGGGCGATATTTGTCATTTTATTTTTCAAATTGAATGGTCTGCCCGTCAAGGATTAAACTCTTAAAATATACCTATAAATATAATTTATAGGTATAATTTATGTATAAATATACCTAACCCAAGTAGGCTGGTCTTGTACCCCAATTTTGGGATGCCGAGGTTGAAGTGGTTAACATGAAGATAGCAAATCAAACAAATCAATCAAACAAATCAAAATGAGCAGAGTTTATGTACAATGAAGCTCACCAGTAGGTCCCTGCACCTTGCGACGTAAGCTCCATACCATCCACAGAGTTGTAGCTGTCATCGTCCATTATCTTTGACAGGCCAAAGTCTGTGAGCTTTATCTCCCCACAGGCTGTGCCGTTTACCAGGAGGATATTACCTGAAGAGGATGGGAATTAGTCCAGTAATAATGTAATTTGACCTCAATCTAATTGCAAAAAAACCAAACTCAGCTGATTTTGCATCTTCAATATATCCTGAATAACAGAAAAAAAGTTGCCTGGAATTGTCTGAGGGGAAAGTGTTGAAAACGGCCTGTACAGTATGGCCACCATTGACATCCTATTATAAGGCAATATTTTTTAAATTTCCTTATGCTTTAAGTAGCATGTGACATATCAAACTAGGGGGTTTTCATGATGCTGAAGCCATTTCAAGCATTAGTTTTGCACAAAAACTTGCTCAAATGTGACATTTGTCACATAAAAACCATCAAGTATCATTGATTCAAGCTTGTGTGTGGGGGGTACATGTATACATATATGAACTATATGCATATACCCTGAAGGTATGTTTGAGAATTAAGCCTGCAGCATACTCCAAACAAAGTGAAATGTTTTCCAGATCCACTCCAGCAATGTATAAAGTGGGCGGGGACTAACACAACAGTCATTGCATGTAACCGTTACATTTAAAATAGCTCAAAAAGCAATATTTGAAACAAACCATCACTGATCACATGGTATTAATAATGAACAGGAAGGTAGACCTAGGGCACAACTCAAAAATAGTTGTGTTCTGGTGCATGCAGGCACCCACCAGGTTTAAGGTCATAGTGGATAATGGGCGGTCTGATCTCGTTGAGGTACTTTAGGGCGTTCACAATCTGCATGATGATGGAGCGGCCTTCCTTCTCCGACATCAGTTTGTGTTGCTTCAGGTAGAAGTCCAGATCGTTGCCCTCGCAGTACTCTAGAACTGTGCAGAACCTGCTCCAAAACCAGGGAGGAAAAACTCAGGAGTCAGCAGTGCTCACCGCAGCTAGCTTAAAACAGACAAGTCACATTCTATGCTTGTGGAATAAGATCTGCAAGCTGGCTTCCACCCGAAATAACTTTTCACTGTAATGAGCAGGTACATGTTTCCAAAGGAAGAAGAAAAATGCATTCACAAGGGATTCAGGAAAATGGTAGACAGCAGACAGATACCACCTTCTGGACAGCACAGGAAAAACAAACAAAGACAATGGCAGGCATGCCATTTCAGAAGCTTTTCAAGGTGGTGTTATATAATTCCAAATTTCCAGGTGTTATTTCACTAAGATCATTAGCCTTTCATTATAGATTGGTCATTTTTTCTCAGTATACTGGTACAGCATATTTTACTGTGTACTATATTGTTGATACAGTATTGATAATTTCCTGGTTTGTACCGTTACGCCAGGGCTCCACCGGGCGCGTCAGCGTCACGTCTCCGTCACCGTCAGGGAATGTTCCCTTTTTAATCAATGAAGGGTGGCTCCACTGCCCGCGTTGCGTTGCGTTGACGGAGACGCGACGCGTGCATTAAAATTGAACCGGTGCGTTTTTTGACGCACGCGACGGAGACGCAACGCGTCCGGTGGAGCCCTGGCGTTAGCTGCATCTCCATTTTTTCCCTTCTACATCAGCCCAATGACATTTTATGCCGGCCTCTCTTACTGCTCTCGTTCACTAAAACGATATGCAGATTATTATCCACCGACTGCCTGAACCCATGAATGCAGCGGAAAAAGAGAAAGGACTTACGAGTCAGTGTCAAGTGAAAAGTAGTCATAGAGTTTGACTATCCGTGGGTGGTCCAACTCTTTATGTATTCTATATTCCCGGCATGCGTGTCTGAAACAAAGAGAAAATGGCACACATTTTGCTCAAGCTGATGGTTTAAAAAACAAAAAGAGAGAGAATTCACTTAACCCAGAAGGGTTTTGCACAAAGAAAAACTCACTTGTGGTAGTTTTCCTTCTTCTCATCCCTCCAGTTCTTGTTTAATTGATGGATCTTTACTGCAGCGTACCTTTGCTCCGTTAGGTCAAAGGCCTGGAAAGAGAGCATCACTTCCAAGTTAAGAAATACATGTGATTTCAAAGTTCTAGGTTCATTCATCTTATATTTCCCATACAGAGATTAAAGTAAACTTTTGGTTTTGTACTACTCTTAAAATTTGGCACGACCATTTAATTCTAAATATTTATGTTGAAAGGAGCCCATGTTTCCCATTTTGCGGAAATCATGGAATGCAGGCTGTGTGTGTGTGTGTGCACATGCATAAATAAACAGATATTTAAATATTATGATAACATCATTAAAACGGAAACAAAGTCTGGAATCTGATTAATGCTCCCATGAACATTTATTGTATCCAAAACTGATACACATTTGGCTGCAAGAATAAAAGGTTTCACAATTTTTTAAGATTTCTCAAAAACATTCAAAGATAACCGATGTACAAGTCACAACTCAACATGAAGCACTGTGAGCTCGTAGCTTAGCTATTTATGAATGACCAAACCATAAAATATGGTATAAGTGGTAAAAACAGATTTTTATGTTATGTTAAGTCATTTTGTTGGGGACCCCCCTGGAACCTTGAGGGGGCTCTGCGCAACATACCTTGTAAACTTCACTGAAACCTCCCCGTCCAAGTAAATAGAGCAGCAGGTAGCGGTCATTAAGCGTAGGGTGGTCTTTGAATCTGTGTAGAAATCAAAACAGTGTAGTCATGAGAACCCATGAACTCTCCAGCATACAATACTGTAGGAGTGTTGTGATGGTAAGAAGGGCACGCACTGGGAATTATCTTCATTGTGGATCCTCTTCAGCTCACGAATGTGGAGGTTTCGCACTCGCTCCAACCTCTCCAACTCTGCCTGGATCTCTGCCTCCTCCTGGAGAACACATTGTTGATAGATGGACAAAAGACAGAGTTAAACTAATGCCAAAACCAAAATTGATGGTTGATTAGATACACACGATCAGAGCCAAAATAAACAATATTTGCTTGTGGGAACTGCCCTACTTGGACTGATTATATTATATTATATGGATAATGAAAGCATTACCTTCTTAAGATGACACAGTCTTAGCTTGAAAATCTCTTCTTGCTCGTGATACTCTGCCTGTGTCAACCTGTGAGGGCACACAGAAACAGTGTGTGAGAGAAAGAGAGAGGAGAGGAAAGAAAGACACCCAACATCAAGGAAATAATATGAATGCATACACTTCGCTCTCTGCTCCATTGGTCTTGCTCTTGCGCTTGTTTTGCTCTAGGCTTGGAGGCGGCGTCTGAGCCATGGACGGTGGCTTGCGCTTGGCCAACAGCTTCCTCTGCCTCTCAATGTCCTCTCGCTGGGAGTTTATCCTTTCTTGTTGCCTGGAAATGCACAAACAGAGAGGTGAGGAGGGGGGAGTCTTCTAGTTTAGTTCAAGTTGCTAACAAGTCACAGAGGAAATAAAAAGGGAATTTCTGTTGGTAAACAGAAATGGACAGAGCGGAGGAAAGTTAAAATACAATGTTGTGACTGGAGTTGAAGCATGACATAAAACACGGATGCTCACTTGATGAGATTCTGAAAGGCATATCCATCCGTCCACTGCTCTGTGAAAGACGCCCCATGTCTTACTGTGGTGAAGTGACCAAGTCGCAGTCGATCCTGCATGCTCTTATCCCGACACGCCATCTTCTCCTGCTTGGACTGAGGGTAAATAAATAAAATGTGTCAAATCCCATGCATATATTTGTCTTAAAAGTTACAAAAAAATCCCTTCTCTTTAAACTGATCGTTTTAAATGTTATATTATTATTATTATTATTATTGCAACAACATACTTTCTCAATCAGCAGCTTCTTGGACATAGCCACACATTTGTTTAAGCGTTCCTTGTATCGCTCCAGCATCCGCTGCTGTTCATCAATCTGTCTTCGCAGATCACAATTTGCCTGAAGCAAAACATACAAGTACAAATGTGGATTACAAACCAGCAGGTATGCCGATATAAAAATCCAACATGAAAACTACCATGCTTTGGCGGAAACAAAAAGACTTGTTAGTCCCAAGGGGAAGAGAATAATTATGGCGTCTATTAACGCCATCAGTACCCGCAGTAAGTCATCTATTCGGCCCTCTTTCTTCTCCAAGTCAGAGTTTTTGTTGTTCTCCAATGCTGTTAATTTCTCCATGGTAAGGTCGGACTATAGGGTACAGAAGAGAGGCAGGGGAAGGGCAGCAGTGAAATCAAAGCAGAAAAAGATTGGATCAAACTTTAGATTACACAAGGCTAAAGCTTTATATACAGTACAGATACAATCAAGTATCAATATGGTCTGTGCATAACTGTAGTCCCAGGTTTCATGGCATACCCGTTTCTTGTTCCGGTTAAATTTCCTATAGCTTAGTTTGATTGATTCGGCAGTAGGGCTGCATGACTGACGATTCTCACACAAATCTTTTTTTCTCCACAATAATTGAATAAAACGGGAGTGGTCCCACAAACTGTCTTAACTTACAAATGTTGACTTATGGAGGAACGTTTTGGTTCGACTTAATCAGGTAACTTAATTGTTCAACGTACATAGCAGGCAATAATGCAACTTGCGAGAGGGCATTAGCACATGCCCACCTTCTTCATCATTATCATAAACATAAAGTCCTTGTTTTGAATGGTGTTGATTGGAGCCACTCTTTATCAAGAAAGTGATCGTTGATTGTCTTATGTAATCTCTTTGTGCCTTTGGAAACATATATGGTGATGCATTTTATTAAATACGTTATTGAGGTCTGAGTGATCTAGTGGCTGGTGTTTTGTGATGTCGTTATTTTTATTTATTTTTGTTAATGCTAAATCATATCATATTGGATTTATGGTGACGTTTGAATTGAAGTCTTAGTGGTTGTAGTTAGCCGTAGAGTTAGGTTTCAGAACGATGCCGATGCCAAAGCACTGCTTGCAAATTATGACACATTCCATCCACACTGGAATGTGCTTGTTTTTCAGTTTAAATACATCACTCTTTAATTAAAAACACCTTCAATATTTTATTTATCTTAGAAAGTTAATCTTTCACTCAATAGGAAAAACTCCTGTCACAGGTTGATGATGTCATTTGCCCATGTGTGGTCCAGCCCTATGGATTGTGCTAATAAAATGTGTTAATAAAAAGTATTTAAAATATTGCTTTGATGCTCATATTAACCGTAGGACATATTAAGTCGTTTTTTTTATTAGCACATGCATTCCATAGGCTGGACCACACATGGACATATGACATCATCAACTTGCGACAGGAGCGGCTCCTATTCAGTGAAAAACATACTATTTCTAGGACAAATAAAATATTTAAGGTGTTTTTCATTTCTGATTTTAGTTATAGAGGGCAAGTATAATGTTTTAAGGCATACAAGTCTTATTAGCCAGCGATCCTTTTAAGTGTGACGGATATTGCACAGAAGTCTAAATTAGTCAACATGTGAATGCAGTGTGATGTCAATCGTCATTATCCGGAACAGGAAATGGGTATGCCACCTTCTGCTACACTTCTCCATAGAGCCTATAACTGTTTTTCAGGTTTTAAGACAGACACACTGCTAGAAATAAATACTAGTATAGGGTGTGATGTACCTGTGTGCCTTTGTGTAGAAAATGGAGCAAGGTGGGCTTCAAAGAGCACAATGAGTGCTCCGTGTTGACCGAGCTTATAGAAGAGGGGCTTCCCTGCTGCACCTGCAAAAAAACAAAATAACTTAATGACACTTTATGACATGCACCTAATCTCATAAAGTCGGACGGGTGCGCAGTAGTGGACGGGTGCGCAGTAGTGTAGACGGGTGCGAAGTAGTGTGTTGTGAGGTATAAATAGAACAAACAACAAAAGCGAGACAGAAAACAAGGAAGCCAAGCATGCTCACCGTGACAGGTGGGTTGGAGAGGGAATGTTGTGGGGAAGAGCGAACCACTGGAGGGATCCCCCTGGCAGGACTGGTACCAGGACCACTACCTCCCGCAAACTGACAGATCAGACCAATGACACAGGAAGAGAGGGTGAAAAGCACTTTTAATGGAAAGACTAAAAACTAGAGTTAAAACTAAAAGGAGGACATACTGTGTTTTTGTTAGGACGAAAGAATGGAATGTTACGTGCCAAAGTCTGAAGCAAACGTTCAAAAGAGCTTCAACGACGCTGAACGGACAAATAAGCACATACATTGAATCTGTTGCAACTCACCTCAAAATAATCGCTAATCTTGAGTCCCCTCGCTCCTGCTTTGCCTGGAATACAGAGATAGGGAGTGAGGAAGGGTTTGGCTTTTACATGATGAAAACCTGTCAGTGGAGGAATGGTCTAAATCACCTTGGCTTCCGTCAAAGGGGTCAACTTTCCGTTTTCTTGCTCTCTGGTCATTAGCTTTTTTCTCTGGAGTCTGTTAAGAACATCAACGGTGAATAAATTAACCGACTCCACTGAATGCACAATAAGACGACAAAGTGAAGAGATAATGCATTCATTTATATTAGCACATTTCTAGTCAAAGTCACAATATATGCATTGTGAAATCGAAACTTCCGGGAAGCGGCAGACCATCGACTGACCTCCAGTTCTCTGTCACTCAGAGAGCCCACGCTGCATAGACTCTGATTAGATGACTCATTCTGCCCTGAACCCTGTTAAAGACCAAAAAGGAAAAGGAAAAAGGAAAAAAGCAACACACAAAAACAGAGCAATTAGAAAATACATAAAGGCAAAACCTATGTATAGACTAGACTCATACAAAAGTATGTTATAAGTGTGTGGTGGACATCAACCATTGAGCAGTAGATGCGGGTGAGTACATTGGGCAGTAAATGTGAGCATTGGCATCCTTGAACCGTGGTCGAGGAGGCAGTTGAGTTTTAATGTTGAATTTACAAACCACAACCAACTTTAACTTTCAGGTTTTACACTAAATTGTACCTCGTGGGCATTTGAACATGCAGTGCATTTCAACCTAATTTGAGAGAGCAATCAGAAAAGTGAGAAATTTGAGTTAGAGTGGAGGAGGTTCGTTTATTTACACCATCAGCGGCACAATGCATCTACAACTATAAATCGGTTCTAAGGTCAGTTCCTTAGGTGATGCCTGGCTGTCAGTCAAATGAATTACATCAGAATTCAGTGGGCTCTGTCCCGTCAGGGAAACGCACTTAGTCATTCAGAGCACACTAGAGCGCTCTCGTTGAACCATCCCAAAATGGCCGAACATCAGGCATGCTGGTGGGGGTATATTCATCCCCCTGGCTGTCACCTTTAGATAATGTCATCCATTTTGTTCCCTTTCACCATTGTCTCACTGTTCTTTTCTCTCTGGAGAGAGCTAATGAAAGATGCTTTGCCCGAGCCAAGAAAGACAGACAGGTTGTTCTTTAACTGATCACATTCGTAGGGTCTTTGATCAGTCGTATTCAAAAGGAAACACGTTTGCCAATACTCTGAGCAGGACCTGCAAATTCCACCAACTTACTGTAGGTGAGCTAGTTCTTTGTCCTCACAGGATATCAATTCCCTCCTTTCTCTCTACTTTTATGCAAACTCTAGTGACTGAAAAGAGAGCAGCAGAGCCTTTGGGCTGTTCAAGGTCAAGGGGAATAACAGCGTTGCTCTATGGTATCCTGGGGCTTTTAGATCACTAACCCATACCTCGCTCTGCCGCTAATACACTTTTCTCTCTACACTGCATCCCTTGTCATAGAAGGGTGGCTGTGGCACGATGCCTTATAGTGAAATCCGCCATTTTCTCTGCGGCAGCAGCCATGCCATGCTCTGGCTCAGCTCTGCCTATGGCTGGCACAGGGCCCACTCCTGGCACAGACTCTCGCTTCCTCACTGTTCCAAGATCACCTTCCATAAAAGGAAGCTCTGTCATCCCTGTACTAGACTAGAGATGTAAAAGACAAATATAATAGTGCCACCTGCACCTGGTCAAGGACAAGGACCATTTCTACATTCCTGCCCTGGCCTTCCCTCTTCCTCCCAATTTGGTACCGTCTGTCTGTGGCCTTTTGGCAGGCATCGCCACTTGCATATGCAGCCACTACATCATGAGCCAAGAAGAGATGATACCCATGCCATACCAGCCAAAAACACAGACACAGCTCAACCTTCTCCAGAGACAGAGACGGAGAGAGAGAACAGGAGTGGGGTATTGCATGTGGCAGACCAAGCAGCAAAATAACACTGAGGCGAAGACAAAGAGAGGAAGGCAGACAGTGCCAGACACAAAAGAAAATCTGTGATCAGGAGAGTCGACTCAGTGGCGACAAGTTCTTTGATAGGAGGAAGGTCCTTCGCTTCCACAACAACAAGTGTAACACAAACCTTGGCCACGCCAACCCCAGTGAAGCGAGCCTCCAACAGCTCCTGCCGCCGGGGGTCCAGGCTATGCAGTTCTTCCATCATGGCTACTAGGCTACAGATACAAAAGAGAGAAGATTAAATGTTGTGGCATCTGCAATATTTAAGTGGGAGTGACAGATCACTGCTTCAAATGTAGTAGTATGTACTACTGGTTGTGATGAGTGAGTCATGTTTGGTTTTTGCTATATGGATGTGGAAAATTCCTCATCCATAGTCCTGCAAAATGTTTCCCCAATATTATACATGGCCAATAAAGGACTGTTCACAAAAGCACTCACAGCAGTGTAAACATAAAATCGGTATAAAGTTTTAGCCAGTATATTGCTTTTCTTATCATAGATGCAGGCAGAATTCTTCAATGCCTGGCAAAATTGTAGCATCATCATCATCTGATGCTCTACCATTATGGCGCTAGTTATAAGTCACTATTATGGAATTGTCAAACACACACACACAAATATATATATATGTGTATGTATGTATATATATATATATATATATATATATATATATATATATATATATATATATATATATATATATATATATAGCCTATAAGTACGTTAAAGTGCCTGTCTGTCGTTATAGCCTGATCAGAGCTTACACACCCAAGCCTGACTAGTGACTGATGCCAGACATGTCTTTTAAAGCCACAAATGTGCCATTATAGAGTTACAGAACATTTAGAGATTCATGATGATTTTTCGTTATCGCCGTTTTCTCAAAACAGCATTGGGCATGGTGGTGGCTCTAGCCACCAACAACATCCTCTGTCAATTATCTGCAAACAAACTGACGAGCTGGGTTAGCTAAGCTAGTGGAAATCTGCCAACCAGCTTGTCAATGTTAGCCAACAACAATTAGCATTCCAGTACTGTGGCTAACGACTGCTAGCAGGTTGATTAGCGTCCTAAAGTTACGTTAACTCATTCAGTTAAAGGTTAATCATGTCTGGTCAGTTAACCATACAGGGTCAGTTCACGAAAGGTGGTCAATAGAAAGTATGACATTTCACACGGTTCACAGAAAGCAACGATTTCACTAGACAGCCAGGAGATCCAGCCATCATTAACGTTACCGCTAGTTGCTAACGGTGTATAATATCAAAAGCATCTCTTCGATCCAGTGTTGTCAAAAGACACTGCGTCTGGGGTGAAGTGCTTGTAGCCAAGTTATCAACGCTGGCATTTTATCGGATAGCCCGTCAACTACTTACTGTAATAATACAATCTCTTCCACGGTCCTCCCGAGGGCTAGTATTTGCCCCTCGGAAAAAAATAACAGTCCCCGTTGTCTCCGCTTTGCTAAAGCAGACACTCCCCGTCCCAGGCAGCGAGGCCGCGTTCACGTCCACGCCTCTTGCCTGCCGATCGTCACCGCTGCAGAGCCGGATCCGAGGAGCACAGCGCTGCACAGTCACACGATGGAGGATTTCCCTTCCGAGGCCCGCGGAGTAGAACCTGGGGTATCCCTATAACCCGCCTTTCTGCACTCCTCATGCGGGTATCCCCATGATCACACTCCTTTAATGGAAGACCATAGCGTCCCTAATGTCGGCTGTTGTGCCACACAATGGCCACCAACCATCTAGTTAGCCGTTGTAATTTGGCATAGATTGACTTTATTTTTTTAAGCGACTCCTATCTTTCTTTCTCCCGTGGTGTCTTGTGAGATGATGGATTCGGGTCCGGTTTTGTGCTCGATCAAAAACAAAGTTCGGTTCCAGTCGCCCTCCTCGCCCCAGGAAAAATAATTCTGCTACGGAAGTTCTGTTGTTATAATCATTTCAGTTTAATCCGGATCGATTCGGTTCGGTTCTCATGTTTTTGCAATGTAAACAATAATCAGTAAATCTCATATTTTCTCGTGAGATTGTTCAAGTTCAAGTATTTGGCTCCTCACCTTCATTCAGTCCACGCCTGCCCCCAAATATCTTGTATGGGCCAATTACAATTCAAGCATATAATTCAAGTCAACAACGCCCCCAACCCCCCCATATTATAAAGTGACCATTTTATTTATCTGCAGTCAATGTAATACCATGAGTCTACATACTGGCAAGTGGCAAATTGTGACATCACCCTGAAAGAAGAATGACATTATTACATGCCCACAGATGCTCATATTAAAGCCTAAAGCAAAAGATATGAAACAAAATATGTGCTGTGTATTATGGGGTGTTACATTTTTTTGGTCAAATATCGTGACTGGGACAGCAGTGCACAAGACACAGTATAGTAGCGTTCAATCCTGCATGGTGTCTCTCCACTGACGAGTGAATGTGCTTTGACTATTTGATCAGGCTTCAGCCAAGGCATATAAAATAAAACTTAGATCAGGAATTAGACAGCGTTTTTAGAATAGGCCAGTCCTAAATGGGTTAAAATGTCTTTCCTCTGATCTGTGTACTATGCCACAATTGTGACTGTAGGCCTACCTTACAAGTATGCAAAGTTGCAAACAATGGAGCAGACTTGCAATTGCTGTTTTTTATTATTCATTTTCAACATAAGCCAAAATGGAGACATCTTAAAAAACACATTTAAATTAAAAGTTTAAAAAAGGTCATTAGAAATATCAGTTGGTTGATCATAAACATTTCTGTGAGCTTAGTCCTTTTCCATTTTGAGTGGGCTAGGACACTGGCCATAAACCACATCCATCAACATTTGAGCGACTGAGTTTTAAGACCAGTACCATACCAAAGCCATTCTTCAATTCTTGGTGACAATCCCTGTGGCAACTCTCTTGACTCATAATGGACAGCACCACCATGAGATCCACTCCCAGCTTTTATTGTAGTTGAGGTGGTAAAGCACCCAAGTCCTCTTCAGGTGTTTAAGGTTGCTCAGTGTGAGCCTTGCGGTACTTGCATTGGATCCAAACCCTGTACATGGTTATCTGTTTGCCTCTGTTCACCTGTAGCCTCCTGTCTACAAGATTCTGTACTTTCTCAAGCCCTGCATCAGTGAACATGTCATGGAGCTCATCTGGAAATAAAACACATTTTTTTTATTATAAAAACATCCTTGCGACATGGACATGTACACATGTGACAAGTCGCTAACTTAATTTTATTTTTTACCTTGAGTAAAGAAATAGACTCGTGTTCCATCACCACGGACATAAAAGTTTTCTGACAAACATCTCCCTAAAAGACAGAAAAGTAAAAGACAAAAAAACACCATCAGACTAATATACAACAAAATTGAGACCTCTAAACCAAATGTTTCATTTGAGGCATTGGATATGTATTTCTGTAACCTTTCTTGAAGCGCAGCTGTGCCATGTCATAGCGTCCATAGTCCCTGAGCATCAACACTCCCCCTGGCTTCAGCAGCCGAGCTAATCCGTTAATTGATGCCTGCATTCTGAGATGGAGAAGGTTTGAAAATATCAGCACTACATTCAATGACACAAAAAGGAGAAGAGAGAGAGAGTGCACTTACTTGTCAGGATGCAAGGCTGACATCACAAAGATTAGTACCACAACATCCAGGCTTCCATCAGGGACAGGGTAATAGGCTTCCACATCACTCATGTCATGAACAAAGGCATGGCAGCGCCCAGGGTCATACTCCGTATTACTCTAGTGACAAAAAGGCTATGTTCATTTATCATTTCACCCAAGATTATTCTGATCATTTATCGCCACATCACCCTCCCCACTTCCGTTAACTTACCTTAACTAGCTCCACAGCAGTGCTGGAAAAATCACAGCAGTAAACAAAGAGTCCCGGGTCACTGCGAAAGACAATCATAAGACACATGCTACTCAATCACTGAAATTCTGCGAGTATAATTTTAACTAGAAAGGTGTGTCAGTCGAGCGCAAATCCCTATCAGGTGATATGCGCTAATAATAGCGATGTATGCATTTACATGTCTACCTACAGCTGTGAAACCATAGCACGGCATGTGATTACCAGTTGTCATTTTTACTGTTCTTCTCCCAGGTTGTCACAATGAGCACATGCACACAAATACAGCACATGCTCGTGCAGCAACTGTGATTTCAAGAGATATGGGCCATATGGCACTGTATTAGGGTATATTAATTATGTTGCATACCTTTGCTGAGGAGCTCTACACCCTGTAAATGGGGTTAAAAACGGACTCAATAAAACTCTTGAAATTTGGGGGTTTGAGAGTATATTGTCAAGTTTATAAATGTGTTTTTGGTGTTAATTTAATGTCGACTCAAAACTTGCATAGTTTATGTGTGATTGGCTATTTCTAGTACACATCCCATAGCCTGGAAAGAAAATGACATTGCGATAATAGACAAATTATATATTCGTCAACCTTTTTGATAAATATTCAAGAATTGAATACAATATTGGCCTACTGTCTGTGGTGCGGGGCACAAGAAATACTACTCAGCCTAGTAGTATGCACGATTAGCTGCAGACAGACACACACAGTGTTGAAAGTTCACAATCACAAGAGTTCACTTTGATTTCTTGTTTTTATTAAATGAGCTGCGCCAAGCTATTATCTTTCTTTAGAACCTCCTCCTTCGCATTGTTGGTATTATTGATTGAAAATTGTATTAACAGTTTGCAGAGTAAGCAGTTCGAGGAAAGCACAGGTCAATACACAAACACACAAGACAGGGCTGAACGCATTATGTCCTGTTATTCTCTTCATACTGACATACTCACTTGTTAGTCTTCAAAATCGGAAAAACTGTGTTGCCCACGCCACAGCCAACCTGCCCGATGAACATCAATTTGGGAAGTATTAATGCTTATTACAACACAACCTGTTGCACAGTATAACAAACAATGTACCAATTGTCTGTCATTTTCACAATAATAGATCAGTAATCTTAACTTGAGCAACACTGTGGCACAGCTTGCCATTCAAGAGTTTTTTACCATCAATGTGTACAGTTCACCATGTTTGTATAACTAATGATCACTGTGCCTTGTTTAAGAGATCTGCAATAAACAATGTTCTAACCTCCAGAATGCGGTATGTCGCAGAGGAGCCTGGGAATTCACCAGCATTTGGAGACAGAGAAGTGACCTCCTCTCCTTTTCTTTGGTCCTGGTGATCGTCAATGGAGACTTCAGGATGGGCTTCATGGTTGAGACAACACTTTGGGGCCAGCTCTGGGAACTCAGTGAAGAGCCAGTGACGGTCTTTGAAGAAGCGATGTTCATGGAGTGTATAAAAGTCATTCCAGTACTCATTTGCCCGGGAGTCATATTCTTCTGTAAAAGTAAGAAAGTAAGCCAGTTTGAATTTGAGACAAAACTATTTCCTCATATGAACCAACCCCATAGCAATAACATGCGTTGAGTATCCTAATACTATTTAACTACATGGACCACAGCAGCATCCCTACTCTGGGCATGTCATAAATGGTGCTGGGTAATTAATCACACCACCTGCCAATTGTGTGCCCAAAACATTTGTGCTTCCCTGGTCAATTTGACATGGATATGAAACTAGAGGACTATATCTGACTCCAAGTCTTAGGAATTATTGAATGGGCGAGTACACAGTTACACACGGAGCACCGATCACATTTATGGCACGCAGCGAACCGTAAACAGATGGCTGTGTTTTGTGGAATATATGAAATATATGTAACATCAGACATTCTAGGGCTAGGGTTCTACCTAGGGTTGTCCGGATCCGATCACATGGTCGGAAATTGGGGCCGATCATATCATTTTGAAATGATCGGAATCGGATCGGGAGTAAAAAAAACTTGATCGGGACATGTATCAACATCATAATATTAGACTGTATATTGTCTGTGATTTTGGATATTGTACTATTGTGATTCTATAACGTGTTCTATAAAAATATATAAATATCGGCTTGGTATCGTCAGATACTCAAAATCAAATGATCGGAATCGGATGTGAGGAAAAATAAATCGTGATCGGGACATCCCTAGCTTCTAGTTCTACCCAATTTATACTGATCATCACAGACAGTACAACTTGGTGCTTGACTCCTAAACTCCTGAACAATCTCACTGAGATATTAATGGTCATTGTGGGCCATGACTTAGCTCCTTTCGGAACCCTACGTTAAAGTTTCTGACATTTTGATGACTTTACGTAGGGTTCCTTATCATCGACTTCAAGCGACATGGGATGCAATCTGATTTACCCTGACTTACCCCTGTGCTGCGGTGTGGGTGTCACGCTGACATATTCCAAAAGAAGCATATGAACGCTATAGGAGACAACGAACCTTCTGACCCCCCCCGCGAACGGCTCAGAAGCCGTTAAGTATTTTTAATGTTTGTACGACCGTTTTGGCAGCTCTGAAATTCTCTCTTGTTGACATCCCATTGTACCGCCTCCAGCATCTCGGTTGGCTAGCTGCGCCTCCCTACGCGCCTCGTAGGCGCAGCTAGCCAACCGAGATGTCAACAAGGAGGGACCGAAGAGAGAATTTCAGAGCTGCCAAAACGGTCGTACAAACATTAAAAATACTTAACGGCTTCTGAGCCGTTCGCGGGGGGGGGGTCAGAAGGTGCGTTGTCTCCTATAGCGTTCATATGCTTCTTTTGGAATATGTCAGCGTGACACCCACACCGCAGCACAGGGGTAAATCAGGGTAAATCAGATTGCATCCCATGTCGCTTGAAGCCGGTGATACCGGACCCTACGGGTTAGGGGTCCAAAGGAGCTCAACCCGGGGGGTCCGGAGACGGGCTAGCCATGACTCTGAACCTAGAGTATATATTCTAAGCTCTGAACTACCAAAACACAACCTTGTTTCTCTGCAGGAAGTGGGTGACTGTTCTCTAGAACCTTCTTCTTAGCAGCTGCCTCTTGTTCATCTGTCCATTCCACATTGTCCCTGTAGATAGAGAATTCAGCAGTTATTACTAGCCGCAATTTGCAACTCTAGATTTTTTTATAATGGGATGAATCTAGAGTTGCAATACCCTCCATTGACTCCCCACTCATCATTTTGCGTTTGCGATCTGCTGGTCTTAAACGACGTTAAACTCACCAACATTGCAGCTGTAGTCCAAGCTTGAATTGTTCTCTTTCAATCTGCAAAGCTTGTTTTTCATAAAAATCCCCCGTAGACATGTTATGAGCTACTTTCTGTCAAGAAATTCTGTGCAAGTGATTCTTTTTCTAAGTGCTGGAGTTTGGAAGCGCTCGTCGTAAGTCACTGAACGTCCCTGCATGCATCTGTTTCGCATTTGCACATAATGCAGGAGGCAGCAGCGCGACCCCTTAATAAAAACGAGCGCTTCCAAACTCCAACATTTCTTCTTCTTGACAGAAAGTAGCTCATAACATGTCTACGGGGGATTTTTATGAAAAACAAGCTTTGCAGATTGAAAGAGAATAATTCAAGCTTGGACTACAGCTGCAATGTTGGTGATTTTAACGTTGTTTAAGACAAGCAGATCGCAAACGCAAAATGATGAGTGGGGAGTCAATGGAGGGTATTGCAACTCTAGATTCATCCCATTATAAAAAAATCTAGAGTTGCAAATTGCGGCTAAGTTATTACCTGCTGGTAAAAAGGGACTGGATGGGAAACAGCAACTTAGCTGTTTGTGCAACAATGAACTCTCAAACATGTTGCCATAAACGTATTATTGAAAAACCATGCCAAACAAGTAGGCCTATTTGGTTCCAAAATGTAATAATAAATAACGTCAAAGTTTATCTTAATGAAATGTATATCTGCTATCACTGATAGACATAAATAGCATGATCCATGATAGCCTAAATATATCCACATCAGCAACATCTGTCTTACTGTGGAGCTCTTTTACAAACCATGCGTTGTGTTGGAAGACTTGACGTGGGTCTGTCAAGAAACGCGTGCCGAACTGAGGGCGTTTCACATCTACACTCGAAGATTCTGGTACAATTTGCCCAGCTTCCATGCTTTCCTTCTCCACTGCTATCACAGCATCAACGGGCGCTGCCATGTTGGATTGACTGACGCGGCGGAAGACCATAGAACGAAAGACCAGAGAAACCAGAGCTAGAGACTAGAGAGAGAGCTAAGCATAGACCTAAACGAAACAGAACGCGTTCATTCACAAATGAGCTCTTAATTAACGAATATTTAATTGTGCTTCTTGGGATTTACTATGTTCGATTAGACTGTTAACACCAGATATTTTCATATTTATAGTTACTTGTCTGACTGTAAAATTACCTAACCAAAGGCACAATGTTATGTATGATGACGTGATGTGTTAGGTTTGAGGATCAGTGCGCTATTTTCACAGCAGATGGCGACATACTCCAATATTAACTTGGACAGTAGTAACGAGCCAGGCCCAGGGGGTCAGTTAGGTTTGTTTGATTGATTGATTGATTGATTGACTGAATGATGAATTGAACATGGTGGACCCTCTTGTAAACAAGTGTAATGCTTAATTGGGTCGTCCACTCACAGTTAACAGTCTTTGTATTGAGTTTGTGCATGAAATGTACTGTAATTCTGCAAACTGTTAATAAATATTTCAATCAATCAATCAATCAATGATTGATTGACGTATTTATTAACAGTTTGCAGAATTACGGTACATTTCAAGCACAACTCAATACAAAAACTGTTAACTGTGAGTGGACACCATAAAGCATTACACTTGTTGGGTCCATCATTTTCAATTCATCATAACATTTAAAGACATACAAATATACACTTCTATATAGCCAAAAACAGGAAATCATCATAAAGGAGCTAAAAAGGGGGAAAACATATACAGTGAGGGGGGAAAGGGGTGGGTGGGGATTCAGATTTTACGGGGGCCAGTTTCGAATTGCAGCCGTCCGTAGGTGCCCTTTGAGAACGGTTTTGAAGGAGTCAGTGTTCCGTTCACCTCCACCATCTGTTCTCTCCCCTCCAGGTAGGATTGCATACAGCTTACTGATGTGCTATCAAAACCAATTGCTTTTAGCTTGTTAACCAGTATGGAGTGGTTCACGGTGTCAAAATCCTTTTGGAGGTCCAGCATGACCATGCCGCAGTAGGTCCACCTGGAGGGGATGATACTAGTGATACTATAGTTGGTTTTGAAATTTGAAAGAGAAAAATAAAAAATATGTGATAAATGATAAATGTGTAACAATTGTAAGCTCTATATGCAGACTGGTTTAAAGTGTCAGATGCAATGGAACCCCTTCACCGGGATGAGGTCAGTTTGGTGCCATTCCTCCTAGGTCAGCATTAGATTGTCAGTTTTAGTTAGGACTTCTCTCAGGTGCTGCTGTAAATAAAGAATGATCAATGAACCGTACTCCTGGCATAATCTTTAATACCTTCAATATGAATTGGCAAAACATTTTCACACAATTACAACAATATCTCAACATGTGCTCCGTTTGAAAACAGACAGACAAATGTGATTGAATGAAAACAGTAAATAATAAAAGCATCAAAAAAGCAACAAGTGCACATTTGTTTCTTACTTGGCCATGAGCATTGCCAACGATGGAATAGCATCCCTAAACAAATCCCCAAATGATAGATTTTCAAGAAGAAACACATTTCCCTAACTCCACAGCATGTTTTTGAAAACATCACAAAGTCAATGTTTTTTTTTTTTTGATAACATACAGTACCTGACAAATTCAAACACAATCCAACAAACAGATTCAAAACATTCATTAATATTAACATTACTATGATGAAGTTCATGATGATGATGATGATGATTGTTTTATTTTATTTAAATTTTTATCCCACGATTTTGTAACCATTTTTCACCCATGTGTCAATTATCTAATGTGATCCTGGGCTCTACACACCCTCCGCCAACCTGGGGAGAGCAACAGACTTGAACTCATGCTTCCTTCATGCATGACTGTCCAAGTCGCTCCTTTACACCTGACAGGGGGGAGTTTCCCTGGTTGGACGTAGCGCCCTCCATCAGGCCAGGGGGAGGCAGTTTAGAGACCAGGATTACTGCATGTTTATTATTAACTATTAGCCACATAGCATCTGGACGATTTGAGTACAGTTATGCCATAATGTTCAATCATAGAATGCTACACTTTCAAATCAAATTAGGCCCACAGGCTATAACCAAGCAGCTCTTTTATGAGCCTTTTTATTTTTTTCTTCTTCTTTTTTACAATATGTACAATTGCAGCATATTGTTGACAAATATTCAGAATGCATCTACAGTAGCTGGTCACATGACAGTGTACAGGCTTCTTCCCACATTTGTATGTTTAACTACATTGCATCCGTCGCAGACCCCTGAGTTTTTCTTGTTGAAATTGTTTATAAAATGAGTCCTCAGTTTCCTCTGTGTGCTACGTTGGTGAAAGTAGACACTGGATCTATGTACAATAGATTGTTTCCTTGCAAACAAGAAGACGAACAATGAGTCCTCAGTTTCCTCTGTATGCCACATTGGTAAAAGTAGACGTGGCTCCTTTGTACAATGGATTGTTTCCCTGTAAACAAGAAGACAAAACATAAAACATAAAGTGAATGTTGTCTTGGAATCAATGTCACACTAATAAACAGCTTTTTTTGTGTTTCGTTATGCTGTCAATATTTGTATCTCACCGTGTCCCACTTGGCATTGGCTCTCTCTTCCTCAAATTTGGCAAATTCTTTGCGGTCATTGATGGTGACCAGTAGCTTCCAGATGAGCAGGCCAGCCAGGCCCAGAAACAGAATGGCTCCAACCACTGCCAAGAGCACTACCAGGATATCAGGACCCTTAGGACACTCTGACAAAACAGAGACAAGGAGGGACAGCGAAAGACAGACAGACAGACAGACAGACAGACAGACAGACAGACAGACAGACAGACAGACAGACAGACGGTAGCATAAAAGGAAGAGTCAAGTGAAAATCAACAGTCCTACACAGTACTAATGTATTCTACAGTGTTCTCATCAAGTTAACTAATTGCTTGTTTTTGACAAGCAACTAATTAAGTGTCTAACCAGCTGACATGAACACACATTGTTCTCATATGTGTGTTCATATGAGAACCCCACACACACACACACACACACACACACACACACACACACACACACACTTACCTGGTTCCTCTACCACATACAGAAATGCTTTTCCGCTTTCATCCTCATAATACTGAAAACGCTCTATGCAGTCATTTTCATCCTTATATGTGCAGTTGACAGCATTCTTATCACGGAATTCTAAGGGGAAAAAAATGGGATATGGATTAGACAGGAAAGTAAGACAAATTAGGCAGCTAAAGTGATTATACTGACTGAGTTCCTTCTGAGGCACACTAATTTCTCAAGACAGATTTAAAAGTCCAACACCGTGGAACTTCCAGTTGAACATGTGATCGGGAGAGACGCATGAACGAAACGCTCCCGAGGATACTATTATAACTTGGACTAAAACCCAGGCATTTTTTAAATTATACTCAGTATTTTCTTCAAAATATGCCCTGACCACGCCAGCTGACAATACCCTTAGTTCCACCTGATTTGGACAAACTCTGGTATATTTTAATTGCGGAGTTAACTTCCACGCTTACCACCACTCTGAAAAAGGCCATTGATTTGGCACTGAAGCCGTTTAATGAAACACTGGAGGAGTTAGAAGCCAAAACGACCACCCACATTGAGACTTGTTTTTTTCTGCAGATGGGTTCCCAGATTGGAGGAGGTGGTCCAGAGTTGGACCACATAGGTCATTCTAATATGGTCCCAATAGGACCACACTTACATTCTCTGAGTCTATACCATAAACACACTACGGGTCGGCTTGCAACATACAGTTTTTGGTTGACATTTTGCAAGTGAGTCTTGCTTTTTATCACTGATAAAGGTCTTGTGCAAAAATGCACTTGAGACTGTGATATTATTGTGGTATTAAATCATGGCTATTGGTTATTTAGCGAAACCTCTATCTGTGATATAGGCTACTGTAATTATGATACCACAGCCTCTCATGGATTATTTAAGCAATAACTCAGTCAGGCTTGGTTGTCATGCTGAAAAGCACTGTGATATAATGGCATAGATATTAAATCTCATTGCCTGCGCAAATGTTAACTTTTCGATTTTTTTTTGGAGTGCCTGGTGGTTCAGCCAATTTGTGAGCACGACACAGTTTAGAATGTGACTGTCTTGACAGGAAATCAAGGGCAGAGAGAGATGAGAGACATTCGCACCGCAAACCCTTGATTTCCTGTCTCTCTACATCTTTTTAGCAGTTGCAGTTCCCCTTAATGTTTGTATTTTGTTTGGTTCCAGCCAAGTGTTTCTCCTCAGCCACGGTGATATAGAACTGAAACACATTTGGCTTCATTGCCATGGTACATGGTGTATGCAGTTAAAATACCATACTATCAACACCCAATCAGATTGAATGATTTGACCTACCCCATTTATCTTGGTTATCTGAGGTATACTACAGCACAATTCAAAGTTTAAACAGCACTTTAGAATGATCAAAACATTATTCATTCAACAACAACGATGTTATGTAATAGTATAAGAAGTATATAGAGGTATTATAATAATAGAAACATAATCTCTCACCCAGGTCCTTCACAAGGCTAATTTCATCTCTGCACATTCTGGTGCAAGAGTTAGCATCATTGAGCGGTCCTCTCTTGAAGTGCTTACACTCTACACAGTCCCTGCAAACACAACACCAAACCATTACCCATATATCCATGAACCATTAGCCATAGTCACATATACCCATATATCCAATGTATCTCACAACACATGACGCATTGTGAGATTGTGGATTGGCTATTTTTGTTGAGTGTTTGCCCCAAATCATAAAAAGTAACCAAGTAAGTTTTTACCTGACTCACTTGTGTAGGTCAATGTTTTGTTCTTATGTGCCTTGTTTTAACTTGATTGTTTAAATTGTGGTCCATTGTACTTTACTTAATTACTTAATTACTTACTTACGCTAGAGTTCATTTGGTTAAGTAATCCTGATAAATTAATCTTGAGCATAAAGTAATGGAATTACTTCTTGATAGTGCAGGCATCAGGGCAGGTGGGGCATTTGTCACAGGTGCTCCCATAGGCTCCAGGTTGGGTGCACTCACAGATCCCACACACACACTGGCCCCGGCCGCTGCACAACATGCCCATAGTGGACTCGCATTTGTCGGTACGTGTTGTGCAGTTACAGTTTTCTCCTGTCCAGCCAGAATCACAGCGACAGAACCCACAGTCACATTTTCCATGGCCTGCACAGGATGGAAAGGCATGTTATGGTCAATACAATGTCATCTCTAATGCTTATACAAGACTTAATTTGATCTCCCCCTCTGTCTTCTTGGTCTTTTGTTATGCACCTGACCAGGTTTGTTGATGTACATAACATAATCACTTTGGTGGAGCTGGACAGGCAAAATCTCCGTATACACATTATTCACGGTTTTGCAACAGTGAATCGTTGCTTGAGAGTGAGTTTTCCAGAAGACTGGAAAACCACAGACTTCCGTTACAGTCCAGCCAATCAGAGGTTTACCTGACCTTTTGTGATTCAGACCCTCAATCTCTGGAATTGATGATGTAACAGGTCGGTCTGACCACTTGAGCCTAGCTGAGTCAGTTCCCTATTAACACAAACATGTCTATAATGTATTGTGCATGTCTAGAGGCAGCCGTGTTTACGAAAGGCTGTCGTCATCGCACATGAATCACCCATAAATTCAGACAAACGATATATTCTGTTGTGAAAAATACACACTGATAATCCATGTAAAGTGGGATCCCCATCACCACAGACACGCGCACGCACGCACGCACGCACGCACGCACGCACGCACGCACGCGCGCGCGCGCGCGCGCGCGCGCGCGCGCGCACGCACACACACACACACACACACACACACACACACACACACACACACACACACACACACACACACACACACACACACACACACACACACACACACACACACACACACACACACACACACACACACACACACACACACACACACACACTGAACAACTCTCTCTGAAAGAATTTCCTGAAGGAAACTCTGCCTTTGTAGCAGGAACCATACTTGTAGTAGATAAACAGGATCACAGGGAGAAATCTCCCATCACAGGATCTGGGTGTGCTCTTATACCAAGGATACGGTCAAACTGCCCACGTTGGCATGTTAAGAAATGTGCCAGACACAATGGCCACACAGCAGCCCAGTTCTCACAGGAAACAAAACACAATGTTTGGCAATGAATGACTAAAGAGCGACATAACTGAGTCACACACAGCTGAGCTGGAGCAGAGTGGAGGAGTGGTGGGTTAAAGGGCCACTAATCCAAGAGCTCTGGGGAATCTTCTGGCCAGTGGCGTGCACAGACATTTAGAAAAAAAGGGCACCTTGTGCAAGTTAAAAAAGGGCACCTTGTGCAGCGCGTGGAACCGGCCGGTTGCCTTAATCCATTTTGGGGCGGGAACCCCTTTTGGTGTTAGCATTATGTTATGCTTTAGCTATTGAAAAATAGCAGATCTACAAGCTCATAGCGCGCCACAAACAAAAAAAAAAGTTCATTTTTTTTCAAAAGGGCACATTGCCAAAAGGGCAGGGGGTGCTCTAGCACCCCCTAGTGTCTATCTGTGCACGCCACTGCTTCTGGCATTGTTAATGTCACGTTAAACAAACTCCTCCATCCAATTCCATCATCCAGTTCCCCCAGTTACCTCCCTCTCATATACCCTCACTGTCTCTCTGAGCTAAGAGAGTCCTTTTCAGAGGAAACCAGCTACTGTACAAGTAGCTACAGGTTAGGTAGTCTCACTGGTTAATGGTTAACAGTACCTTTACATATCACAGCAAGTGGTTGAAGCATAATATAGCACAAACCAAAGAAAACATGAATTCACTAGCATATGTTTAAGCAGTGTATGGATTATTTTTATGACCTGCATAGTTATCTCAGCCAAATAAAGATAAAGCTTGACATTAGCCAGTCCTGCTCGCATTGCCTCATTTGTTGTAACGTTGAGTCACAGACATATGAGGGAGCGTTCTGGCTAACATCACCTCCCTGTCTCTGAGGCTGCATAATAATCCTTCCCATTAATTACATTCCTGGACGTCAGGGAATGTAAATCTTGGGGTCCATGAAAGAGGGAAGAGCAGGAAAATATTTAGATAGCAAACGATACTGTAAATAAATTAGGAGAGTGTGTGTGTGTGTGTGTGTGTGTGTGTGTGTGTGTGTGTGTGTGTGTGTGTGTGTGTGTGTGTGTGTGTGTGTGTGTGTGTGTGTGTGTGTGTGTGTGTGTGTGTGTGTGCAGTCAACCCGGTCTCTCAATTCTACAATTCTGTACATACAAAACCCCCCAAATCTGTACGTATTACACTGAAATCCACTCTATTAGCTTCAATACGATGCACGGTGGCCTGACAGTGTTGGAACCTAAAAGTGCGTTAGTAGCGATATATCTACAGTATATAATTTCATTTGTATTGTTATCGCAGACCAAGTAGGCTGTTATGCACGGACACCAACTTGGCTATAATGACACCGGCGCCACATTGTGCATCATGTTAATGGGGACATAGTGTATAGTGTATGTACGGAAATGCAGTTTGCCAATCCGTGTTATTTCACCGTGTTGTGGAGAGACCGGGTTGTTAAAGTATGTGTGTATGAGACAGACAGACAGACAGACAGACAGACAGACAGACAGGCAGGCAGGCAGGCAGGCAGGCAGGCAGACAGACAGACAGACAGACAGACAGACAGACAGACAGACAGACAGACAGACAGACAGACAGACAGACAGACAGACAGACAGACAGACAGACAGACAGACAGACAGACAGACAGACAGACAGACAGAGGAATGCTAACTTCTGTTCTCTCTTGCGTCCTGTTTATGGACCCTGGGGACATGCTTGTTGAATCATGCTCCTCCCTTTCTCTCCTTGTAGAGAAAGAATAAAACGCCGACTATTTATGTTTTTTTTGCTTCAGGGTTCATGGGAGCTGGGGCCCATAGGGAAAGAAAATCACATTGTGACCGTACAACTTCAGTCATACAGGAAGTCACAGTGTTCTGTGCGATCTTAATGCAAATAGCTGTCATATCTATATCATATCATCCAGTCTTTAAGAAAACAACACACATTGAGATTATTATTTACTCCCTTTACATCAATGCAGACCCAAACCCCCCACACACATGCACATACACACTGTTATTATGTTTGCATGACGCTGGTTCTTTGTTTGAACTTAACTAAGATTCATACCAAATGTGGAAATTTATTTAGGTAGTGAATCATAGTGCAAGATACTCCCTTTCAACTCCCTTCCCACTATTATTCATGCATGATATTGTGAGTCATAACAGCCAGGGTTTTAGACTCAATCAGCTACATTTTCCAACTACGATGAAATAAGACAGCGTGTACAAACATCAAAGCTTGGCCGGTTTAGGGGGATTATTTCTGTTTGATCGATATTGATCGATCAGCTCGCTCCTCTCACGCCTTAAATATACCAGAAGGTCCACACAGGTGCAACACTATTGCATCAAATTGCTTAAAGGCAAGAGTCAAGAACAGTTAAATGTAATAGTTGTGATTGAGTAACTGTACTGTGGTGTAATGTAATAACAGGGAGTGATGCCAACTCATGTCTCATCACAGTTTGTTAAGATTAAGAACATTGATATATAGCCTCGGAAACCGCAGGCGTTTTGTTTTCAGGGGGGGGAGCCTGGGCGAGCGAGGAAGGAAAAGTGGCATAGCAGTGGTGTATTTCGCTAAACCAATAACAGCTAGTGCAGAGGGGCGCCGCGTCTCTCCAAATGTGGTGACGTCAGTGTTATCCGCTGCGTCCTACTGGGGAGGGGAGGAGGAGGGGAGTGGGGGGACCAATAGGAAGTCACCGCCAGTTTCCAGCGCTAGTTTGTTCAGCCCCTCTATTTCCAAGAAAATAATAGGGCTCTTTCAGGCCAATTAAGATAAAGCTCTAGCAACAAGAAACAGTTGCTGTTTTCCACTCGGATACTTGTTTAGAAATTTACACAACACACAAAACGTATGCAAAGGAAGCCGGATGAGTCATGTTCCATGCTAACACTGAACAGCATGTACAGAGGCTCTACAGAGCATGGAGCATCGTGGTAGTCCCAATGCTCATACACTCTCCAATTACATGAGGCCATTATCCTGATTAATCTACACTATTTAAGCAGACCGGTCACTCACTCTAATATGCTCAACATATCTCGCCACTAGCCAGACGAATCTGCCACAGGATTTGTTTTAAAAAAAGGAAAAAAGCCCATCTCGCCGCTACTGATATTGCCAGCTGTTCAGTGATTAAACTCCCTCAACCTACCCAGCCTCCTTCTGTAGTAGCATTTAGGTCTTCACTATGTCAGCATGACATTCAAAGTGGGATCACATAGATTTAATATGTTCTTTTAGTATCCGAGTGTCTTTAGGTTCTGCCCTATGAGGAGTTCATATGTCTATGATGTCCATGTGATATCCATGTATCTTTAGGCCCTGCTTCCGGATTGTTGTGATTTCAGAGACCGTGTCATGCTTCCACAGATTGCATCACAGGAGCAGAGCCACATAATATATAATGCTCATATTGATCATTGCAATAGATGGTTTTCATGTTGATCATGCGACTGTCTGAATGAATTGGGTACAAACAATGGTAATAATAATAACACAACTCTGCTTATTGGCATCTGCATTTTGTAAGTGTTCTATACAAGGTCATTCAATAGGAACAAGACAGTGTTTAGTACCAAGGTACCTTTTTATAAACATCTGCTCACCTGAACACAGTTCCCCTTTGAAGCGCAGGCAGTTGAAATCGTCACATTCGCAGTACTTGCCCCAGACTTCTCCAAACTCATTTCTATGGCAGGAGCACTCTCCACACACACAGTCCCCTCTCCCACTGCAGACACGACTTTCCGACTTTGGGCTGCAGTTAGCGTCATCAGACGGACTGTAATCCCCATGAGCGCATTCACAGCGTGGGCCCAGACGCCCCTGGTGACACTGACACACGCCGCATTCATATGTTCCATTGCCTTGGTTACAGATGGGGCTATCAGCTTCAGCTTGAGCCTCACAGTTACACCCGCAGGCAAACTCCACGGTGACCTCCAGGGCATCCTTGAAGCCCCGAGGTTTGATAGTAAACGTACGGCTCTTCTCCTTAGGGCAGCCACGCAGCCGAGCCTCCACACTGAATGTCACCTGTAAGGACAAAATGTGTTTGTGATCTCTTAGTCTCGTGTAGCCAAACAACTATTCCACAATCCCCGAATGCTATATAAAGTCTTGAACTACACCTCCCGAAATCCGAACAAGGAAGAAATATCTTTACATTTAACTTTTTAATATCCATTTCTGCTAAGCAGAAAGCTATATTATGCATAGATGATTTCTATTCATATTAGGATAAATGTGCGCAACTGTAAAGACGAAACGGAAGTGGGGAGGAGGCTTCACTTCCGCTTTATCGATTGCTCATGATCAGAGCTTCCGTTCTCCAGACTGTATGACGGAAGCATTTGAAAATTAACTGGCCAGCAGTGGCCACGCAAGACTAGTGATCTCTGGGTGTTTTGTGTGGATGTATGTAATGTTAACTACTTTAAGCCTAGCGTCCCAGATATTTTCAAAACATTTTCAAGAATAGCATATCTTGAGGATCGCAGCGTACAGCAATGCGACACAATGTGAGCTTGTGATCAGCTATGGTTAGGTGGTTACGAATTTCACCTTCACTTTTACCTAAAAGAAAGGAAAAAAAAGAAAAGAAAAAAGATAAACACACCGGAGGTGTTTGCTAACAGAAACAAAATAATTTGGATACATACTGTGTCTCCAATCTTGAGGTCAGAGCAGGACTTGAGCCCCGGGGTGACCACTCCATCCAGGCAGGATGCGTTAAAGGACAGGGATAGCTCTTCTGGGACATCCACCAGCTCCAGTTCCACCTTAGAGCGGATCCTCTGTTCACACAAATGATATAAGTGAGAGGTCACTGAAGTTGTCAAGTAATAATTCAGCAATGTTTTGCTAAATGTAGCCACAATGTAGTGTACATTTAATCTTACTAGAAATGTATAGGTAGACAATTACTTTGAGTAAGATTTTCTGATTTTCTTACATCATACGCTTCCTGAATGAGTTCAATAACATTCCCAGAATCGGACTGGAGTGTCCCCACTGTTGAGCCTGGAATGAGTTGGCTGAAGCTCTGAACAGAGAGATCAGTGACGCATGTCAGGAACAAAGAGATCATTTTGTTTTTCTTAATGATAACACATACTATGACACATGCTGTAAATCATCTTTACCTGGTAGAGGTCCATCATAATGCTGGTCACAGCAAAGACCAGGTTGATATTATTTTCAGACATTTTCTTACTCATGAGTGCCAGAGAGGGGTAGTCCTGAGAAGAAAGAAGCAAGTGTTGTCATTGTTAGTCCTCAAAAAGTAATTCAAGACAACACCTAAAAAAGGATTCTGAATTTCTGAGGCAAACATTCCTGACCAGCACAGTAGACTTGTTATAGTTGCTGTTGCTATCAAGGTGACAAAGGCCATCATTGGGTTGGACCAGCCCAGCGATGCGTCCATCCAGTGCAATGTGAGTATCAGCATCAGTGGTGAACACCAGCAGGTGGGATGCATCTGGACGCCAGCCGATCTGGTCCTAAAAGAGATTGAAAAGAGGGATGAGAGAAAACCATGAGCAGCCTCTTCTCATGCCGTAGTTATGTCCACCAGCCCAAAGGCAGTTGGGCTGGTGGCTAATCTGTCCGGAGCTAATCTCACAAACGCTGGGCCGATCACCGATCAGTGTCACATTTCTTGTAGACGTTGCCAGTACCTCCACACATTAACCTTATGTTTAGTATCATTTTAAAGATGTAGCTTCCATTTTATTATGGAAATTAATAGCAGGCGGATCAGCCTGAAATCATGTGAAAATACTTCATAAATCAAAGATATGATATGGACCAGGCCCGGATTAACAATGGAATTTACTGGAGTTTAAGCGTCAGGGCCCGCAGTTTACATGGCCCTGATGATGACTAATTTAAATAGGTACAGCTGTTGCTTCCGTCGAAACCGTATTCATAGGTTACCGATTTCAATGTAACGCAACACAGGAATGGAGGAACCCCAGCTAGTGTTTTTGTCAAACAGTTTCTTAACCACTCGGTGGGAGTACATTAAAAAATAGCAGATCCAGCGTCGGGGAGCAGCCTTATAACTCTATTGGGAGCAGCGGCGATAGTGCTGGCGGTGCGCTGAACGTGTCCATTCACTGACTAGTGTCGTTCTTGATTGTGTTACGTGCACGGCTGCACGCAAATCACTTTTGCGCGTGTGCATGGGGCCTTTTGATTTGGTGTAGCGCCAGGGCCATCGGAGGGGTTGATTTGGCACTGAACCAGACAGCCTGGCGGAGCTGCAATGCACTCCATTCAGAGCATGAACCTCTCTAGTTCACTGTTTCCAAAAGTTTCCCAACATGTGTGGGTCATGGACACATTGTTATGGGCACCCTTAGTTTTTGTTTCCTACATTTGAATTGTAATTGTTATTACAATTTAAAAAAAATCCCACTGATGTCATGAAGAAATAAAAGAAAAATCTAAGAAATTCCATAAATTAGAACAAATATTTAAGAAGTAACAGCGTGGCGCGTTGTGAGCTTGTAGATCGGCTATTTTCACTAGTTTGGGTTCCGGGCGAATATCTAATTTCTGTTTTGGGTCACGGGCTGAAAAGTTTGGGAACCACTGTGAGTTGCCCTAAGCTGCAACTTGGGCAGGTACTGTACTGTACCTTTGGTGCACACATGCTGACTCCCTCGCCTTTTGCATTCCATGTTGACGCTGAAGGAATGCAGATAATTTGCAGATGGAATGAAGATTACGTGGTAGTCCACCTACTGTAAACCTTGTCCCAACCCAAACCCTTACTTTAACCATTAGCTAGTCTCATGTAGCCAGACGTTCAGAGATCTCGCCTACTGATACATCTGGTACTGTACATCTGAATTCAATGAATGGGCTACAACTGGGTGGAACAATTCAGAGATTTAAAAAATCACACCCGTGTGAAGTGAGGGGCGCTCTTATCATCGTACATCATCATCGCCGACTTCCTACGGACTTGAGTTGACTTGAGAGTTGAAAGACTCCTATATATACAACATATCAATGTTTGTCTTACGCAATGTTTGTGTTTACACTATGACGTAAAATTGTCCCTTCATTGTCAATGGGAATTTAATGTTTGTGTAGGACAAATTTGTGCACGCACACTAAAAGCTGGACATAGGAGTGGCTAGCGCCCCTCAAAGATTCACACCTGTGTGAAGTGAGGGGCGCTCTTATCATCATACATCATCTTATTCTGGCCAATCACAAAATCCGTCTTCACTTTTCGGCCCTCATTTTTATCTTCAATATGTACTTTGCTCAGCCAATCAAATCATCGCTATAGGGTGACCAGCCAATCACAAGCCAATATTTGTGTTTACACAAACCCGGAAAGCTGGACATATGAGGGACTGGGTGACGTGACGACCACGAAGAGTGTGGTGACATCTGGAGAGACAGAGGACGGACGGAGAGATCTGGGGCTGAGAATCTGAGAATCTGGGGCTGGTGGTGATGGTTGGCAGCCCAAACCACTTCCTCCGTGAGAAGGAACCAAAAGCTACAGATTGCAGTAAAACCTGTAAAGAGGGTTTAAAATCAGCCTCGTATGGTGCCGAGGCTGAGATGTGTGCTGTTTGCCGCACAGAAGGATTCTGCCAGGACTTCTGGTCAGACGAAGGAGGAGCCAGGCCCGGACGCCCACAGCACCTGAAGCCTCTTAGTGTCGCAAGAGACAGTAGGTGTATGTTGTAAGACCCAGAAACACCCAACGATTCTAGGTTTACAACACTGATGATGTGTTCAAGTTTGTGCATCAGTAGTTTAATTTACTGGGACGGTATCTGGATTGGTTTTCAAAGCAGTTAGGCTTGTTAGTGCTGATTTTCTCCACTATCCAAGCCCATTCAATGAATTTATTTTTGCCAGATGTAAGTCTGATCTGAGGCAACATGAGACTAGGCATAACAATACACCACCTTACCTAACCTTAAGAAGGTTACCTTATTTGGAATAGTGTACACATCTGCATTCTTCTGGCATCAACATAGCATGCAGACAGTTGCCTTTGGCATCAACATAGTATGCAAAATGTTAACGTAGTGCGAAAGGTTGCTGTCTGCAACATACTGTAGTTCCAAAAATGTTGGCATCTGGATGGCAAACTTTTACCTGCCATATAACACGCAGAAATGATAACACTGTGTGCAAGTGCACAAATCTGTTTTGCTTATTTGTGAATATGAATACATGAGCATTTAAGTGTGAATGTACTGCGCAATTCATGTGCAACTCTGCATGCACACATTTTCATACCTTGCACACCACTGCCTGCATGACAGCATCAAAGCCACCCTCTGGTGTATCTCTGTTTCTGGATATCTGCTCCTTGTTCACCTCCTCAGTGAAGCGTTCCACCTTCTCTGTCAGTGACAGCACATGCTTGAATCCAAACTGAGCCCTGCATGTAGTCGAAATTCTATACAAAGAGACAGGGGTATGTATGGTGGTGAAATATCTATACATCATAGATAGATTGAATAGAATAGTCTCCACATAAATGCATAATGATCATAATGAAAATATAATTTGAGATAAAAATGTGTCATGGTTGGAAATTACAGTAGTGAAGTAGCCATGGTCCTGCATATACCTGTATGGGTGTATCGGTTTGTTTATGTCTGAGTCAGAGTGATGCGACCGTGGTCTTCCGGCCGGCCCGCCCTCCCATTAGCCAATTTTAATGATCATTTGCAGTGGCCAGGATATTATGAAATCTAGTATTCAAATCCTCCTCCTACTCCTACTCTACATAATGTGTGAAACATGATCAACACCTACCCATAGCAAGGGTTTGTGACTGCTTCCTTAGGGGCGAGGTACATGTATGGTGACACAGGTTTGTCTACAAAGGCTCCAAAGCCCATGCGCAGGTTACTTGTTTTCTTGGCCATGGCTGCAGCCAGCCCTTTGCCCAAGGTGCGAAGACTAACCAAGTCATCCTTCATAGAGAAAGAAAGGTCCATCAGATAGTAGAGATCTACTGGGTAATCCTCAACCTGCTTCACTGACACAGTGAAATGCCTGGCATCATCTGAGAAAGAAATAACAATGAGGAAAATGGTAAAATAACATGTTATAGCTACAATTAAAGATTAAAATTAGAGTTATGATCAACAAATTGTCACTCTCAGGTCGTAATACAATGACGAGTTGGGGGCGAAGGTGCATGTGTTTGGTCCAACGTCAGTCCGACAGGCATTAGTCCGACACCCTACCCAAAACCCAAACCCTAAACCTAACCTCGCAGGAAGCCACAGGTTAGTTTTAACCTACCACGGGTTAGTTTTAACCTGCCACGGGTTAGTTTTAACCTGCTGCGCATGTCAGGAGCCACGTGTTAGTTTTAACCTGCCACAGGTTAGTTTTAACCTGCTGCGCATGTCGGGAGCCACGGGTTAGTTTTAACCTGCCACAGGTTATTTTTAACCTGCCATGCATGTCGGGAGCGAAGGTGTTGTCGGACTAAAGCCTGTCACTGTTAGTATGTCTAACCAACGTATGCACCCCTGCCACAGGACTCTGCTGTCACGTTGCTTTTTAACATTCCCAGTAGGACTCGCCCACTAGAATATGGAAGTGCCGTTCTCACTCATAATAGACTTATGCGCCCACTAAAAACTGTTCAAACAAGGCAGGAGCTGCTAAGTGTGTGTGTGTGTGTGTGTGTGTGTGTGTGTGTGTGTGTGTGTGTGTGTGTGTGTGTGTGTGTGTGTGTGTGTGTGTGTGTGTGTGTGTGTGTGTGTGTGCGTGTGTGCGTGCGTGCGTGCATCATGCGTGTGCGTCCGTGCGTGCCGTGCAGTGTCTGGTACCTGGTCTCAGCACCATGTGGACCTTCTGAGGCCTAATCTGAGTGACATGAGCTGTCCCCGAAGCCTTGTCACTCAGAGGCGTGTCCTTCTGGACATTCAGGGAACTGAGGGGAAACTCCACGGCCGTGGCAGCACAGCCCCCATCCAGCAGGTTCTGCTTCAGGTCACAGCGCGACACACTGGAGCCCCCCTTTCCCAACTCCTGCACCCATGAAACACAGCCAGGTCATGTTGGCACAGCATTATCAGCAATGACACACATTACATCTTAATTAAGTTCAATGGAAGCGGAGAAGGTAAGGTGTGTAATGGATAAAGGAGAAAGCAACAGTATGGAATGTTGCAGGGGGGTCATGTTCAAACACGCAACGCTGAGCTAAGAACGAGGTACAGCCTGGACATGTGTGTGCGTGCGTGCGTGCGTGTGTGTGCGTGCATGATATTCTCACCTCCTGAGAGCACCAAGCACAACTAGGGTGAATAGCCAAACATTGACGACAATTGCTCACTCCTCTTGATGTACAGATGTTGGAGCCTGAGATAAACACAAACATAACATAGCATAATAAACATGAAAACACAAAGATAATGCATTAACAACCCATAATAATTTAATAACTACTTCTCCTTTAGTGTTTTAGACTAGCATTTAGACAAGCAGCACTTTGCATGTCATCCATTAACCACATTTCATTTGAGGTTTCCTTAGTCTTTGACTGAGAAATCCTGTTTAGATCAACAGATAAAGCAGGTCACAAAATAATGTTCCGCACAAGGAGGGTTCTCTTAACAAACTGTGGACCCCCATTTGAAATGTTTGTGCCAGGGAGGACCCCCATTAGAGAATTTTGTTGTAAAATTCCATTTATGACAGTTATCTTACTGTAGTATGTGTAGGTGGGGCGAGTCTGCATTTTCTACTTCTAGCCAGTGAAATAATAGTGAAATTAAAATGCATTTTGCTGGAGACCCACCATGGGTCCCCAGACCCTAATTTGAGAACCTCTGCCATAAGAGCCTTGCAAGAGCAGACATTTAAATAAATACTTAAATGCAATTTATACAACCAATTATAGTAGCCCATGACCAAGGGAATGTCCTAACCTAACCCTAACCCTAAGTAATTGTAAGAGTTCATTTTCATAAGCTATACTCCATTGTAGCCTATGATATGATTCCCAAAACAGAATGTGTTGTCGGTGCAACGCATGTGCAGCAGGCTAATAGGTGTGTCCCATGGGGCAAACAAGTGGGATAGTCTGTCTACAGATCCCGTGTATTTTCACTCCCTTATAAGGTAATACGAAAAAAAGTTAGCGAGATTAGCGAAGAGGATAAATCTTGTACTCACAACGTTTTTGTAAACGATAAAGAAACATACATAAACATAAACATAAACTTGGGCTATAATAGCAGTCTGCAGCTAATACTTCACCGTTTAAAAGTTTTTAGTAGCCTGCCTAGATACATTCGCACAAAAGTTTTTTATTTATTTTTTATTTTATCACAACCGAAAGAATAAAATCCCACTTACCGAAAGCATTTGAAGCAACTGATAATAATATCGTCAATATAACTAGTCTGTCTAATAAAGTTCCCATGGCTGGAACACAACTCTCCTGCCTGTTGTGCGTCGGATGTTCTGACTCTGCTGAAGTTGCCACACCACAATTTACCTCTGATCATTCTTGCAAGTTGCAAAATCCATGTACCGCCTGTGGATACATGATTGGGTCATAGCCTAGCCCTAGCCCTATAGCCTTGCCTATCCGTTTGGAAATTAACCCCTTAATTTTATTCAGAGGATTATTGTGCCATTAATTGATTGATTGATTGATTGATTGATTGATTGATTGATTGATTAATCAATTAATTAATTCATTAATACATAAATAAATGTTTATTCTCAAATGACAGTAATTTATTTTACTAAGCAATGCGATAAATCAGGCTTTAGTTTAATATCATTTTAGAGTTTAGACCCAACTAAAACCTTTGTCAGATTCTCAGACAGACAGACAGACAGACAGACAGACAGACAGACTGTCTGACAGAGTTGTATCAAGAGAGCTGCCAGCTTGCAATAAGGATGTAGATGTCTCAAATTCAGGTAAGTAGTATTGGAAGTCCCTCTAGTGGACAAATGTGGACAGTGGCTGCAAAATTGTGATCAGGGACCATTTCCTTGTCAGATTCAATCACTTTTGTTGAAAACTGACAGACATGAGAACCAGTCTAGGCAGGACATGTCAATATATGTGTCTGAAGCAGTTCCACTCTTTAATTGAGTGATAGAAGTCCCATGGTAGTAGTGGCTTTTAAAACAGGAAAAAATAAATAAAGTCATGATGGGTCATGAAAGCAGATGAAATGAAAAGGGAGCAAAAGAAAAAGATCATATCCATTTAAATTCACCGCTCCCATTTCTGTCTGGACATCGCTGTGCAGAAATAGACCCGGGTGGTGGTGAGGGGGCAGAGGTAGGCATAGCAGGCAATGCTTCTGATCTCTGTATTTGACCATTTATTGAATCATTATCCTCCCTCTTTCCAACTCTTTCTGTCATTCTCTAGTTGGTTGCTAAGCTACTGTCTCCAGTGTTCAGGAATTGTGGAGTACAAATGACAAAAAATGAGAACAAAGAAGACAAGCTGATACTCGGCTATTTCAGTAGTATTAAGCTCTGATTGCTAATTCGTTTAGTTTAGGTAGAGAATGTATACCCCACGGACAAATTAAGCCCCATGCACACACTGACACACATACGCACACACACAGCAGTATTGGCATCTTTGTTAATGATTGTTACTTCAGTTCTGACTCCCCTGTTGCCTTTTGAAGCTTCCACCCCCATGAACAATGGCATTTTGGACAGGGCATGTGGCTGGATGTGCCGAGTAAAGAACTGCAGTCTAGGTCAGATGGCAGCCAATTAAGACTGTGAATAGGATGGATGGGGGAGGCTGGAGGGAGGGTGACAGGAGGGAGGCCTTGACCCGTGTTTCCGATCTATTTGTGGTCCTTCGAGCTTCTCACTATGTCTGACAATGCAATCATTCATGACTCGCCGCCAACTTGCCATTTTGATAACCAGGCCCAGCTCAACCCCATAAGCTCGATGGTTTTGAATTAATGCAGATCATCTGAAGAGTGGTATGGAGGTGGAAGGGGTCAAGTGGGGATGTGAGTATCTGTCTGAGGTAGGCTTATGCCCGATCCTCTCTTGTGTGGGACGTCCGGTATCTGTGTTGTGATGCTTTCCCATTGGATTGGCTCTCAGATTCTCAGGCTCCTCAGGCAAATATTTATTTCATTTCCTCACCAATTGTTTTTTCAATAAAGTGCATATAGCAAGGATAGCTACATCATGCTGTGCAGCCTGCTGTGAAACATTACAATGAGAGCTGGCAACACAGAACAACAGGGAGGCAGCTAATGAGGCAAATTGTCTGAATGTAGTCAGTTGAGAAAGAAATAACAATTGAGACAGAGTCAGAGATCTGTTACTGAGATAATCCTAGTTAGTTAGGAAGCAAAGGAGGATGACGGCATTTGTAATGGCATGACACAAGAGTTGGTGTTACTTCTAAATAGATACAGAAAATGTATGATCACTACCTGAATATATAAACAAGTAATCACACGCACGCACACGCGCACGCACGCACACGCACACGCACACACACACACACACACACACACACACACACACACACACACACACACACACACACACACACACACACACACACACACACACACACACACACACACACGACTGATGGATGAGTGCTGTGGTGGGGTGCTGTGGTATAGTGTGGTGCTCTGCTGTGGAGGTGTGTCCCTGGAATCTGGCAGTGTGTAATTAAGGACTGTATTTGCCTCTCTGTGATTAATAGTCTCATTGGTGACAAACCCCTTGAAGACAAAACGGGACCTCCATCTACTGCCTCAACAGTTTGTGCTTACAGTAACTACCGTTTAAAATCTAAAAGAACACTCTGTCCTATTTCTTAAAACTATCTTCCTTTATCTGTCACTCCCCCCTTGCCACTGTCACCGTTCAGTTCAGCATTAGCATGTGCATGCATGCATACACACATGCAAAGGGAGAGAGATCGAGAAAGGACTAGCTGTTCCGCTCACTGTTCTGACACTCCATTGTGCGCTTTGATCGGCTAAAGAAAGAGATGTTATTAAGAGGAATCTGTTAGACTAATTGGAACTGGAGAAAGTTCTGAGGAGGTGCGTCCCCACCGGACAGGATAGGATGAAGGCGTTTAGTTGAAGGGGTCTGTGTGTCCAGATGATGTCATGCCTTATGGATGGAGTCCCTGGAAACAAGTGGAGGCAGGGGTTAGGAGGGGCGGGGCCAAACACCACCGCCCTGTTGCTAGGGGATGTCTTCACTTAGTTAGTGTTGCTAGGCTGCCAATTCCCTCATGCTAAGTGGAAGCATTTTCCCATATCCTCAGTCGAGGCGCCTTGTGTCTCCCTCCCTCCTTCTTCTCTAAACCAAAATAACTTCACCAACCATCTGTTACTATGCTCACGGGTCTACTGTTGCTTAGGAACAAGTCAGGGACACGTATTCACGTCTATAAGTATCTCCATATATGTCCTCATATAAACAAGGAAGAAGCTGAAATTCTACTCGGCCCTATAAAAGAAAAAAAAAATGCTGTTTAATATTCTGGGGAAATTATCTTATATAATTAGATAATAACATGTAATCTTATTCATAACAAGTCCCACATCTAAAGATGCTGGAAAACTGTGCCTTTATTTTAAGTCGACTTGACAATGCACAATGCACTTCTTAGAGACTTCAGCTCCTTCAAAACTTGCCAGCTCAGCTATTAACCAGGACCAAGAGGAGAAAACACAGACGTTTTAGCTGCTCTGGACTGGTTTCTTGTTCCGTTAAATATTTGCATTGACCATTGATTGATTGATTGATTGATTGAAAATTGTATTAGCAGTTTGCAGAATGGGTACAGTTCAAGGAAAGTACAGGTCAGCCAAGTTGGCGCAAAACCTGGTCTCTCTTGCCCCAAAATCAAGCCCTTCCTATCCACCCCTGACTTAACTAAAGTAATCCATGCCATAATTTATTCATGTCTCGATTACTGCAACTCCCTGTACTCATCTCTCCAACAAATCCATCAAACGTCTACAACTACCGGTAGTTCAGAATGCTGCTGCCCGAGTCCTGACCGGTACAAGAAAATACGACCACATCTCACAAATCCTGGCATCCCTGCATTGGCTCCCAATCACCTTTAGAATTGATTTTAAAATATAATTAATAACTTTTAACTTAAGGCCATCTCTGATCTGGCCCCATCCTACATCTCTGACCTACTCAAGCCCTATGTCCCACAGCGCACCTTAAGGTCCTCAGACAAGGCGCTTTTAGAAATCCCAACTTCTAAGTTGAAAACGTAGAAGTTGCCGCAGTGTGATTTACACACTGTGGCACTGCCTATTAATTAACTGCTTCCAAAAGCTAATATAATTATTCTATTTATTATTATTATTCTATGGCATAAATGTTCTATAAAAACATAAATATCGGATCGGGAAAAATCGTTATTGGCAGATACTCAAAATCAAATGATCGGAATCGGATCGGGAGCAAAAAAACATGATCACGACATCCCTAATAACAATAATATTGATTCAGTAAAGACCATGTTTATTTCCTTATCAACACTTGGCTTTATTTGGTGACTTGGAGGTGACTTGGAGGAAACATTGTCCAGGCTTACTTTTAGAGATGTCTGTGAGAAATTACTCAAAAATAATTCACAATCAAGTAAATGATTGACAATTCAACTGATGCTGGGAAGAAAGTAACTAAGAAATAAGAAAATGCCCAAAATAAACAAAAGTGTGGTAAATGAGGGGACACAATTAAAAATGCTAAAATATGTTAAAATATCCACTGACAAATTGCAAGTAACGGGTGACAGCTGAAGACGTGCCCTGGGTCTACATTTCTTCCTCTACAACACTTTGTATCGGCCCTTGCTGGTTGGCTGGTACGAATTTTGTAATCGTATGAGCTCTTCCTTGATGAGCCTGGTCATTTCTGCTTTGGCCTTCTGTACTGCCAGTTAATTTGCACTTTCAATAGCCAGGTGATGTACCTTGGCAAGACGCAGTATTTCAGCACAGTCAGTATGGCGTGCTATGATGGTCCTATTGGCGGCTGACCTGGCTTTGGTGCCGGCTGGAGGGTCCTACTGTATGTGGGCGGTCCACCATCACAGCCTCATCAAACTGGAATGCTTTCTGTAGAAGTTCTGAACAAAGAGAGGAGAGCTATGCTGTGGGTCCTTAGGGACCTCCACGATCCTTACGTTGTTACGTTTAGACCTAGAATCTAAATCAGCACATTTATTCTGCAAGGATTCAGTCAAAGTACTCAACCGTTTAACCTCAATGCAGCAGCCCTGTGACGTCATCAGAGCAGGCTGACCAGCTCTTCTCTGCTTCACCGAGGTTATTGCGTAATTTGGCCAAATTAGTATTCATCTTCGTCTTAAACTCTTCAACTCCTGTCTTGATTGCATTAACCTCCTTTCGAAGCGGCGTCATTTCCTTTTGCATCAACTCAACAAAGTCTGAGCAGAGAGATTTGAGTAACTCACACTTGAAATCCTCCGTCGCGAGAGCTGCAGCCGCGACCCCAGGCCGTACGTTGCCCTTATCACTCGAGGCCAGGTATTCAGTTGGTGCACCTGGTGAAGCAGGCCTCAACGCTGTGGACCGTGGTGCTTGTAGTCTGACGTCTGCCTTTCTTGAAGGTCATAGTTTAGGCTGAGTAACAATCCAAATATACAATACAAATGTTGCAGAAAAATGGTTTTGTGCCATTCTAGTAGCCTATTGATTACATGATTACAATTGATTACATGTTATGCAGAGCTCGCAACTTCACGTCTTACTCAATGTTGACTCAAGAGCACCCCCCGTTATAGAACTAATACATTTTTAAAGGATCTGAAAAAGAACTGATAATGCACTCAGGAGAAGTATTTGTGTATAGAGCTAATCTTTGTTTGTGCATTTCTCAGTTGGTGGTTGAAAGCTGCTTACAGAGGCATCAGGAGCATTAAAATTGAATTACACTGTTGTTTGTGGACAAACAGAAGCTTAGAATCTGGTGGGCTTTCCTGTCAAGTCTAGTGAAGGATTTCCAAAACAAGGGTTAATTGTTTTATAGATAGATTTTTATAAATTTATCATTGCAAAATTAGAATGTTGTATAAATTGTCACTGCAATATTCATAGTTCACATGACATCTATTTAATGCAATAAGTGTATATCAGACATATTATAACAGACAGAGACAGTATCTAATGTATTGTTTCACAAACATAATTATTAGTATTACATTTTCAGTGTACATTATGTATAATTAATTGTACACAGTATTCATTATTACATTTTCTAATTTAACTATCAAGTTGCTAGCCCAGAATATTTCTGTAAGATATTACAGTTGTGTTGTCCGAGACTTCAGTTTTATAGGCAAGATTATTATTATCAACTTCACCGCAGGACCTGTAGATTGTTTAAAGGTCATCTTTGCTTCTCTGACCTCATGACATTTTCTTGCTATTACTGTCAAAGGAACTGTATGGTAAATGGTAAGCAAAGGGGAGAATTTTGCAGTTCAGCCTTTGTCCTCAATGCAAAGGAATGTTCCTCGCACCACTAGAATGACAAAGGTTGTGGGTGCACACATTAAACTTTCTTTAGCGGCAAGTGCACTACCTCATAAAGTACTGTACACATGTCATAACTACGCACTGAAGTACAGATTTCCATGATCAATATACAGTACGGATGGACGGACAGACAGACTGACGGACGGATGCTGGGTGGATTGAGACAGACAGACTTTCTTGAGCCCAAAGGAAATTTTAGGGGAATGTTATGGACTGTTGCAAGAATGTCTAGAAATGTAAATGGTACATTGTGTCAGACATTGTAGGAAGTAGCATAATACTGTGTGGTTTGATTCAGGAGGAAAGCTGAAAACTTAATCAAATGGAGAATCCTGATCTGAGAGAGAATACATTTATATTGATAACAGATATTAAAAAAGATAATTGTTATATGGTTTGTTAATGTACTGTCATGAGACCTGAATTAAGCCGCGGGTGATTTGAAACCTGCAGCACAGGTCGGACTAACGACTAACTAAGTTCTGACTTAAGGGCAGTCCCCACAACTAATTATGACACCAATCGGCTGATTTACAGGATAGGATTTATGCTTCCTGACCTACACCATTCAAAAAATATACTCTTAAGTTCATGATTACAATACTAGACAATCCGACAATCTCCATCCTTCCTTTAGCCGTACCACTCATAGCCAGTTCTCGATTAAAGACAGAGGTTCTTTACTCTGGAATACACACATACGTATTGCCAACTCCTCATCTTCACTCTGTAACTTTAAACATAGATTGAGGGCCAGCCTCATGAATCAAGCCCCTCCACTTGCTTCTACCATATAATGTTTTAATTCAAATTTTAACACTGACATATTCACAACCCTAAAAACAAACAAAACAAAACATTACAAAACAAAGATCTACGATCTCATACACAATACAGATACATACAACTCGTTACAGACATCACCCAAAACAATTGAGAGGTGGGGGTGAGGGGGGTGCAGTATGGGTTAGTGTTAGCCTGGCGCGGCCAGACTTATAGCGAGGGTTCACTGATGTTCAGTGAATCCCCGCTATGAGGCTGGCCAAGCCAGGCTAGGTTAGGTTAGTGTAGCCTCGGAAACCCAGACGTTTTTATTTCCTGCAGGGAGAGGTTAGTGTGGTTCAGGCATATAGTCTGTTCTCCAAATATGATCTAGAAGTCCAGGGTCCATCGTTCTCTCCATGGTCATATTCCGAGAGGGTCGATGCTGCCCGCTCCATAGTCAACAAGTTCAAAAAGTCCTTCATCCACTACCGAATCAGTTTGGCTTGCGCTCTTTCCAGTTCATCATAATGGTGCATTTAACTGAATCTAATGTAATAATGTATTGTTTAAGTGATATGGTGTGGTATATGTTCTACCTTAGTGCTTAAAAGACAGACTAGTGGATATTGTGGTATTTCCTCCTCCAGAATAACAGACAGTGTGGCAATAACCGTATTCCAAAAACCTTTACTAAGGGGCCACAGCCGTGCCAACATAAGTGTGTGAGATTTTCTTGATTATATATGGCGTAATATACGCCCTGTGCATAATTGTGATTTGTATTATTTTTATTTTATATCTTACACATTTGAATACGGCTGTGGTGTTTATTTGTTTATTTTAGGTGAGAACCATGTATAAGCCCTTTATGGGTTTCTTTTCTTCACCTGCACTTATTTTTATCTTTTAATAATGTTACCTTTTTCTACTGTTTTTATTGTGCGAATACATTCTTTTTATTTTTAAAGGATACGTTTTACAGACTAACCACCCACATTTTCTGGACCAAGTGTAACACCTGGGATTTGAACCCAGAGGGAGGGAATCTCCTATTCAATAGGAGATACCCAAGCTTAAAGCTTACCAAAACTTACATACAGCTTATGTTATTTAGTTTAGTAGCCTATATTGTATATTATAGAACAAAAATGTCCTGGGGACTTGTTTACATATAGGACCACAATGGAAACAAGTCCCCAGGACTTTTTTGTGTTATCCTTTTAGCCCAAATGCTGTTTGCATTTCTGCCTAATGAAGTATTAAGTCAAACACTCAAAATGCCCAATAAACTTCAAAAGGGCATGGCTCAGCACACGAATAGACCAAATTCAAGGAATGTTCGCATGATCACCACAAAACTTGCAGTAGGCTATGGGCTATCTAACCGAACGTTTCATTCAACTGAGGGTGGGCGGTTGCCGCCTTTGAGTGGAGTATGCATGGGTCTGCTCTTATTGTAATGATTTGGTGCCTATGATAACTGTATTGTCTGCCTTTTTAGTATATGTATTTATATACTGTATGGATGTATTTCCTGAATGGGAGTCTATCAAAACTCAAAAGCCACTTATTGTCATTATGGTTCATTGTTCTTGCCATGTCTTTGTATATTCAATCTTTTTTATTTATAATGGTGTTGTGCCTGAGCTGTTTTTATTTTATTTTATTTATTTTCTTTTGTTGTTTGTTATTATGTTCTTGTGTAATGTCTGTTTGTTGTCCTTAAATTTGTTAAAACCAATAAATATTCTTTATAAAAAATAAAAAATAAAACAGCGTGGTCACATGGTTCATGTAACTCGTTTGTCACTCTAAAGCCCATATACTCCAATGCAATGCATTGCAATGCGAGGGCCCAGGTAGGGCCGGGCTTTAATCTTCAGGCCTGCTGAGAACTCTAGTTTTCGCCGGCTGCCGGGAGCGGCTGCACTAATAACTTTGGGGCAGGCCAGTCTAGGGTTTAAAATGACGGTATCAGTCAAAAGGGAGACATCGAAGAGTTAGGATGGATGGGGAAGGATCAACATATGGAATGTCAGAACAGGTCAGCTCCATATGGAGATCTAAGGTTTGAGGTCAGATGTAGAGTTGCTGGACAATATTGATGAGATCAGGGATCTCTATATGGGCTTAATATTGATGACATCACGTGATGTCACAAAGCATGACCATATACTGTACAGGGTTGTTACCAACAAAACAAACAACTGACGGAAATGCACGATTCCATATAATGCGACCTGTGGTCGCAACAAAAGTCCATGCCAGTTTCTCAAAAACAACAACTTGCTTGGATATTATAAATCTGTTATGTCCCCAACATTGTTTTGGAATTGATCAAAACATATCTCTCAAAAAGGATGTGGCCTGCAACAAATCTGGCAATAAATGAACGAGCGTCATGAACAAAAAAAAAGGCTATACTATAGGTATCAGCAACTATCAAACATTTACAGCCTCGCAGCTTTCAACTTTGGTGGTGCTTGCCTTCACCCCCAAATTGCCATTTTGTGGCTATATTTAGGCAATTTAGCCAATCTTCATGATTAAATCTAGGCCTGCCGCCTACATGCAGACAGATTCCAGAGCATGTTTCAACAGTTATAAATATCTTTGATGTGATGAATGTATGAAACTCATTATTATTCAGCCTAGAGAGAAAGCCTATGTTGTTTTTGTCACACATTCTATCACACATTCTATCGTGTTAAAAATAGAATCTATAGCCTTATTGAGTCTAATGGTCTATTGTTTAATATAATACGTTTTATTAAGTTTGTAGCCTATAACAATGATGTCTTAATTAGTTTGGCTAAATTAACTTTGGCGAATGGCATATCACAGGAACACTTGTGAGTTTTTAAAATAGAATGCTGTTTCTTCTATATAACAAGAAAGTCGTATATATAGGATCAATAAATGTATATCCTGGCTATACCTCCCCTTGCGCTGAGCGATGGTGTGGTCCACGGGGAACCCATCATCACTTTAAAACGCACCAGAGACTTGGCACAATAGCGCGCACAAGAGCGAGCACAGCACAGGTGCACTCTTATTATAGGCTAAGGCAGGCATGGCATGGAGACACGATTTGCGCCGTCTAGACTGTCGGAGACACATTGAAGCCTAAGAAAAGTGGACAGTGACTGAGCAGTAAACATTTCTTCATTTGGTATAAAAGCAGAATGCAAAATAAGAACCCGAGGCATTTGGTTTGTACTTTGCTTAGGGATTAGCCAAAGAGCATCGACACGCACACACGCTTAATACCCTTTTACTTGCTGGATGTTTCATGTTTGGACAGTCACATGACGCAAAGTTTTGCTTGCAGTTATCCAGGGTTTGTACTTTGTGGTGAGTGCTTTTTGGAACCGCGCACTTTGGTGCTGCTGCTGCTGCTGACCACCCACGAGGAAGCATGAACATCTCTCTCCTCTTGAACTACACTCAGGGTGCGATCCTAAACGGGAGTCAAACTCTCGCCGGCACTCTGGTGACTTGCTGCAACGGCACGGATGTGGCGACCAGCGACGGCGGCTCGCTCGTTCTGCCGCCGGACGAGCGGAAACTCTTTGTGTCGCGCGTGGTGCAGATCGCGGTGCTGTGCGTGCTCTCGCTGACTGTCGTGTTCGGCATTTTCTTCCTCGGCTGCAACCTGATGATCAAATCGGAGAGTATGATTAACTTTCTAGTGACGGACCGGAGGCCTTCCAAAGACGTGGAGGCGGTGATTATCGGACTCAGATAGACCAGGCATCGGACATGGATGGAGAGCGGCACATGTTGCACGAGTCTCCATGCATGCATGCACCACGCATCAAATACGGTGTCTGCGTCTTGGTGAGCAAAGAAGATATGCAAATTGTTACACTGACTTCCAAGAAATGACCACAACAAAGTGGTCAAACGACCAACGTGTGTGCGTAAAGTTTGTGCGTAAAGAACCAGCAATTGTTTACTCATGGCATGGGGTTGAATTTGATATGTACATTTTTGAATGAATGTATTGTTGCCAACCAGAACAAAGTAACGAAGATGTTTACACGTTGTTTACCTAAAATTATTTTGATATTTTTTAAATAGTTATTAATGAATGTTTTAAAAACTGAACTGTCAAAAAGCATGACTGTGTGCGGTTTCGTTTCTATCAGTAGAGTTGATGATGGGTGCGGAGAATATCCTCCAACAAATAGTATTTTTCTTGATCAAATTTCTTTCCCCCCTGATGTACAGTACAATAACTGCATTCAAAGTTCTGGAATGTTGCACGTTTATCAACTAACTCCACCTTTGCTTCTTGGAGTGTTTCTGTTCAGCATGCTTGCTTCAGTCCAACTTTCTATGTGAGAGGATCCTTTGGACCAGTTTTGCACTTCAGAAATCACCAAATGCTGCATGCATGATTTTTGTACCAAGAAAACTTGAAGAAAATGCTGTGCTATTAATAAATATTGACATTATAACATTTTGTCATCTCATCTGTTAATTGTAACAATAGCACCATTACATACTAAGAATGCATAATTCACATATAGGTCCGTCAATAAAACATATTTGCCGTTTTGGGCTTTTTTATTTCGTTCACACTTTAATTTAAAATGTAGGCTATTTCATTTAAAAAAAAACGTTTTCTATTAGTTTTATTAATCTGAAACAGTATAACCAACATTTTAGATGTTATCCCTGGACCCCCCCTCCCCAACAAAAGTGACATTTAAAACCTCTCCACATTGACTGAATGACACTGACAGTGACAGATGTGGCTGATTCAAAATGTATACGCATGTAAATGCATACAAGAAACAAAGCCTATCCACACTCCCTTGAGTGCAAATATATATTGCATGGCATATCCACCTTATTGTCTTGTTCAGACTATATAAAGACGACACAAGACATACATGTATGTCTTGTCCTCTGAATGATCTCATTCATATCAGCGTAAACCTGATACCTGCATGTGGATCTAATCAACACAAATTTTAGAACACATGTCTTCCATTTAGCTATAGTAAATATCAGTGTTCATTTTATACTCCGAAAGTTGTAAGTACTGTAGAACTATATTGCTAAGCAATTTGTTGTTGAGGAGTGTGATGGCTGGAATACGTTATTAACCCATTCAAATCTGAGGTCGATTCTACAAATGTCTTCTAAATCCTAACAGTTTTCTGAAAAACAGTGGTTCTCAAGTTCTATTTATTTGGCCACCGATCCCGATCTCAAAATACCTTTGAAATACGAAATACGAAAAGATTGAGTTTAAAAGGTTTGCATTAAAAATGTACACACATTTTCATGATTTTTCCTACAATAGCAGATCTACAAGCTAAAGTGACTCGCTATATGAGCTTGTATATCTGCTATTTTTGAATAGCTAAAGTATTAAAATATGGATTATATCTAAAATTACACAGATGCTTTCCCGGTCTTGATGCGGGTATTATTGGATTTTAGAGCTTTTGAGCTGAACTCTCTAAGGACTTAGTGAATGTAATCAAGAAGGACCCTTGCATCCGCACTTCCCAGGGGGGCTAGGTTTATTACAGGTTCCACAGAAATCCATTTTATTTTACCACTTTGCATGTGTGTGTCATACAAAGCTGACACAAGGACATCTGTCAAGTGAGAAGGAACTTGTTCTCATTACATGGTCTGACTGTACAATACACCTTTTTCAAAATCTATACCAAACTGCTGTCATTGTTCAGAGCTAAAAAAATAAATAAATAAAACACTTGGGAATTATGAGTAAAACAAACAAAAGCAAGACTGAGTTAAAAGAAGAATATGAGGTAATGGAAATTAGAGACTATATAGCAAACCTATAGAGACAAGCAAAAACGATACAAATAGAGGCTAAATGCAAAAAACTATACAGACTATGATGAGCAAAACATAAATAGACTATGAGCAAATAAACAATAGCCTGTAGTCTATGATTAAAAAAATGTATATGAGCAAATAAACAATATAGAAATAAACTAAAGATATGATTAAAGAAGCAACAACGGATGAGCAACTACAGATAATGAGCAAAGAAACTAAACAGAATGTATGAGCAAATAAATCAAACTAGATTGTGCTAAATAGGCCTAAATAAATAAGTTTATGAACAAAAACAAATCTGAATATGCCACAGTTTCTCACTTAAATGTTCTATATACAGTGTAAAGATTTACCATGCATACACTCTTAGTTAAATGAACACTCTGGATTTAATTGTGTACCTCTGCTGCTTTCTGCCCTCCTTCCCTGTCCCTCTCATTCAACCTACTCAGAAGCAACGAATGTTCTCATTATTATTTCAGTACTTGTTAGGAGAGCTGGCCAGCTGGGGTAGATGTAGCCATCTTTCCAAACACACCCATGCGTTCACTTGCCATGTGCACATACACAAACACATAGTTTAATTTGACTCCATCAGAAAAAAGTACACAGAACATATTAGCTACTGCACTTAATAATTGTTATTTTTATTTTTTTTACAACAACCAGAGACCCATTATTGTCAGGCAAACTGTGAGGGTGCATATTGATGCAATGTACATACAGTAATTACTACATGACCACAGATGTATGACCATTTCTTCTATTTATATTATATTGAAACAAAAACACACATTGTCCTGCATTGTTAAAATGAAACAAGGAGGAGAGGAGTGAATAATCCAAACATTGTTATTCATGGTGGTAAACAAACAATAAAAACTGGACCTGTCCTACCGAAAGCCACTCCCCTAAAGGATGAAGGATTAACAGGGATGCAAGGTTAGCAGAGATTGATTGATTGACTGCTCAACAATTGAAATATGATGACTAGTCGAACATAAATTGTGATGCAATCAATGGTAATAAGTCCACTAAGTATGTTTAAGAGGAGTCAAGTTAAGTTAGGAAACAAAGAAACAAATTAAGAAACGTGCAGTGGTGTGGTGCATCACGGATGTTAACCCTTCTCCCCTGAGCAACATGTACATGTTATGTAACCTTGCGTTGTTGAAGTAGCCTCCATAGCCCTCCATAGAATGTTGAAGTAGCCTCCATATCCCTCCATACTAAGTTGAAGTAGCCGCCATAGCCCTCCATAGTATGTTGAAGTAGCCCTCCATAGTATGTTGAAGTAGCCCTCCATACTAAGTTGAAGTAGCCTCCATAGTATGTTGGAGTAGCCCTCCATAGTATGTTGAAGTAGCCCTCCATAGTATGTTGAAGTAGCCCTCCATACTAAGTTGAAGTAGCCCTCCATACTAAGTTGAAGTAGCCCTCCATACTATGTTGAAGTAGCCTCCATAGCCATCCATACTAAGTTGAAGTAGCCTCCATAGCCCTCCATAGTATGTTGAAGTAGCCTCCATAGCCCTCCATACTATGTTGAAGTAGCCTCCATAGCCCTCCATACTATGTTGAAGTAGCCTCCATAGCCCTCAATAGTATGTTGAAGTAGCCCTCCATAGTATGTTGAAGTAGCCTCCATAGCCCTCCATACTAAGTTGAAGTAGCCCTCCATACTATGTTGAAGTAGCCTCCATAGCCCTCCATACTATGTTGAAGTAGCCTCCATAGCCCTCCATAGTATGTTGAAGTAGCCCTCCATACTAAGTTGAAGTAGCCTCCATAGCCCTCCATAGTATGTTGAAGTAGCCTCCATAGCCCTCCATACTATGTTGAAGTAGCCTCCATAGCCCTCCATACTATGTTGAAGTAGCCTCCATAGCCCTCCATACTATGTTGAAGTAGCCTCCATAGCCCTCCATAGTATGTTGAAGTAGCCCTCCATACTATGTTGAAGTAGCCTCCATAGCCCTCCATAGTATGTTGAAGTAGCCCTCCATACTAAGTTGAAGTAGCCCTCCATCATATTATGTTGAAGTAGCCCTCCATACTAAGTTGAAGTAGCCCTCCATACTATGTTGAAGTAGCCCTCCATACTATGTTGAAGTAGCCTCCATAGCCCTCCATACTAAGTTGAAGTAGCCTCCATAGTCCTCCATAGTACTATGTTGAAGTAGCCTCCATAGCCCTCCATACTAAGTTGAAGTAGCCCTCCATACTATGTTGAAGTAGCCCTCCATACTAAGTTGAAGTAGCCTCCATAGCCCTCCATAGTATGTTGAAGTAGCCCTTCGGCCCTCCATACTATGTTGAAGTAGCCTCCATAGCCCTCCATACTATGTTGAAGTAGCCTCCATAGCCCTCAATAGTATGTTGAAGTAGCCCTCCATAGTATGTTGAAGTAGCCCTCCATACTATGTTGAAGTAGCCTCCATAGCCCTCCATACTATGTTGAAGTAGCCTCCATAGCCCTCCATAGTATGTTGAAGTAGCCCTCCATACTAAGTTGAAGTAGCCCTCCATCATATTATGTTGAAGTAGCCCTCCATACTATGTTGAAGTAGCCCTCCATACTATGTTGAAGTAGCCTCCATAGCCCTCCATACTAAGTTGAAGTAGCCCTCCATACTATGTTGAAGTAGCCTCCATAGCCCTCCATGCTAAGTTGAAGTAGCCTCCATACTAAGTTGAAGTTATTTTTGGTCCTCTCAGTTCAAACACCACCTTCATAGACAGGTGGCCCCCTGGCATCAAATGTGACCTCTGTTGCGAGAAACCTGGGTGTCCAGTTTGACTCGGAACTCCGTTTTGAATCCCAAATAAAAAAGGTAGTACAGACTTGCTTTATGCACCTCAGAAACATCTACAAGATCAAATCTTTCCTCTCTTCGGATAACCTCAAAACTGTTGTCAATGCCCTGGTCTATTCTCGCTTGGATTACTGCAATGCCCTGTATTCTGGTCTCAGTCAAAACCTCATTCACCGCCTACAGCTGGTACAAAATGCGGCCGCTAGGCTCATCACAGGCACCAGGAGATATGAACACATAACTCCGGTTTTAGCTGCACTTCACTGGCTGCCAGTATCCTTTCGAATTGATTTTAAGATTTTATTATTAACTTTTAAAGCTCTTAATAGTCTAGCGCCTAGCTACTTATGTAACATGGTAGAATTGTATGTGCCGCCACGTACCTTAAGGTCATCGGGTCAGGGTCTACTGAAGGTGACCCATAAGGCTAAACTGGTCACTAAAGGGGATCGGGCTTTTGTGGTTAAGGCCCCAAGGCTCTGGAATAGCCTACCAGAGGAGCTGAGACTAACCCAGTCTCTAACACATTTTAAAACCCTCCTAAAGACCCATTTTTATAGAATAGCCTTTGCATCTCCCTGATTTGTATCTGTGTTTGTTATTTTGCATTTTCTATTCTATTGTTATTTCTTTTGCACCTGTGATGTATTCTGTTATTGTTGTCTGACTGTTCAAAGCACTTTGTAACTTTGTTTAAAAAAGTGCTATATAAATAAAGTTTTATTATTATTATTATTATTAAGTAGCCCTCCATATTCTGTTGAAGTAGCCCTCCATACTATGTTGAAGTAGCCTCCATAGCCCTCCATACTATGTTGAAGTAGCCTCCATAGCCCTCCATACTAAGTTGAAGTAGCCCTCCATACTATGTTGAAGTAGCCTCCATAGCCCTCCATACTAAGTTGAAGTAGCCCTCCATACTATGTTGAAGTAGCCTCCATAGCCCTGCATACTACGTTGAAGTAGCCCTCTATACTATGTTGAAGTAGCCCTCTATACTATGTTGAAGTAGCCCTCCATACTATGTTGAAGTAGCCCTCCATACTAAGTTGAAGTAGCCCTCCATACTAAGTTGAAGTAGCCCTCCATACTAAGTTGAAGTAGCCCTCCATACTATGTTGAAGTAGCCCTCCATACTAAGTTGAAGTAGCCCTCCATACTAAGTTGAAGTAGCCCTCCATACTATGTTGAAGTAGCCCTCCATACTATGTTGAAGTAGCCCTCCATACTATGTTGAAGTAGCCCTCCATACTATGTTGAAGTAGCCCTCCATACTATGTTGAAGTAGCCCTCCATACTAAGTTGAAGTAGCCCTCCATACTATGTTGAAGTAGCCCTCCATACTATGTTGAAGTAGCCCTCCATACTATGTTGAAGTAGCCCTCCATACTATGTTGAAGTAGCCCTCCATACTATGTTGAAGTAGCCCTCCATACTAAGTTGAAGTAGCCCTCCATACTATGTTGAAGTAGCCCTCCATACTATGTTGAAGTAGCCCTCCATACTAAGTTGAAGTAGCCCTCCATACTATGTTGAAGTAGCCCTCCATACTATGTTGAAGTAGCCCTCCATACTATGTTGAAGTAGCCTCCATACTATGTTGAAGTAGCCCTCCATACTATGTTGAAGTAGCCCTCCATACTATGTTGAAGTAGCCCTCCATACTATGTTGAAGTAGCCCTCCATACTATGTTGAAGTAGCCCTCCATACTATGTTGAAGTAGCCCTCCATACTAAGTTGAAGTAGCCCTCCATACTATGTTGAAGTAGCCCTCCATACTATGTTGAAGTAGCCCTCCATACTATGTTGAAGTAGCCCTCCATACTATGTTGAAGTAGCCCTCCATACTATGTTGAAGTAGCCCTCCATACTATGTTGAAGTAGCCCTCCAATAATTCATTGTCAAGCAGTCACCACTGACCTTTTACAACAAAGACGTACCACATGCAGCGACTGTATTGAATTGAGCAGGAGCTGAGAAAACATGACAGAAATAATGGTGATTTAACAGCATTGGCATTTCACACTTTACAGAAAAAAAACAAGCAAACAAACAAACAAACAAAAAATCCCAAGAGACAACACAGCGAAAATAATACATTATAGTATTGAGGTGCAGTGGAAGGGGACGGAGACAACATCTAGTATAAAAAAAAACTCACTTTCTGTGCGGAAGCAACAATGTCCTGCGATGATTTAAGTGGCTTTTCTCTCTCTGATTCAAGTCAGATCTATGGGGGTTGCATCTTATTCAAAGGAGATGATGCCGCAGGGACAGCAATGGCAAAGTATAGGAATGGAAATAATATAATCACATACTGTATACAGTATACACACGATTCACTCTTCAAAACTGCATCAATTCCTGATTGCTTACTTTTATAAGTTAAACAACATGTTTTTTTCAATAACTTTATTTATTTTTAATATTAAAAAACGGTTTTAATACGGTTGTTGGTGTGTTTTCGATGAATCTAACATGGTTATAATGGAGTTTGAAGTTACAATGGGTTTGTATAGCAAGGTGGCATGTCTGATAAAATGAATAACAAATATCTAAATACTGAATGAAGCAACTTAAAAACACTCTGGGGTGCGCCCAAAAGAATGAGTAGACGTTAAATTGAGTTAAATGACCACAAGAAAATTTGAAAGTGAAATATCCCTTTAACCTGTGCCATCCGGTCTAGAGCCAGCCCACTCCAAAAATAGCTAGGCCGGTAATTTCCACGCACCTATGCATGCGTACAGATCATTTCAGAATCTGCTGATTCTCACTAGACTGGATTTGCAACCTAGCAAAAATCGAATTCATCCCTGTCTAGGCATTTATTGCATTATATTTTACCATTGTATATGATCTGTTTGTTGGTCAAACTCATTAGCCACGTCAGGAATGCCATATCCACAGTGGTGGGCTGAGACCTTATATTTTGGAATCCTGACGGGAGATAGCAGTGATGCTACTCCGTAGCGACTGTGTGGAATGCTGGGTTAGCCTGGCTAATAAGCCAGACTCAAATCACACTGTCGTGTGGTATCCGCCGGCAGGCAATTTTTATTTTGCCAACGGCTGATTCGGTCTGGCTTATTAGCCAGGCTAATGCTGGGTAGTATTGGCTGAATATGTTAAGTTTACCATCTTAAAACTAGAGGCCATTCTGTAAACAATAAGCCATACTTCAGATTATTTCCACTTGGAGTTTATCTATTCTTATCATTGACATATACAATGATATAATAGAACAATTTATTTTAGGGCTGGCCTGGTTCACAGGAAACAAAGTCGTGATCGGCTCAGAGACGGGTGCATAGGCATGGATCAGGGGTAGAGAATAAAACTAAATTACCCACACTGGGCCACACACTGTCTGCACTTGCACAATAGGGACACAATTTCGGTCACAAAGACCTTCTTCAGGCATCTGAAGGTCTATGTGACCATAAATAAAATTGTCCCTATTGTGCAAGTGCAGACGGTGTGCGGGTCATTTTATTTTAGGGCTGGTATAAAAGTCTTTCATAAGAATGACAAGGGAAACGATCAGGCACAATTTATGTCTTCACAAGTTCACATCCTTTTTTGAGATCACAATCCAGATTCTTAGCGCCTCTGATTGGTTTTCCCAGTGCAAAATCATCCCAGCAATGAACCCGTCGCTGCAAAGAATTGTTTTTTCTCAAAACATGCAACTCGTTTCTGCACCCGATGCCCTGGAGTCTAGTGAACTAGCAGGAGGGGCTCTCAGTCTCAGGTACCCCTGAGGTAACCCTACTGAGCAGTGTTGGGTCAGCTACATGTAGATTAACTTGCCCAACACTGGTTTTAATTATTCATTTTAGTTATTTAATTATTTATTTTATGTTTTTTAGTTAGAACAAAACATAACTATATTATTGTCTCCACCAGGCCGAAGGCATGGGGTGAGTATAGCCTATTAGCCTATGATTTGCACTCAGTCCGTGTGTCTGCCCGTTCCGTGGGGAATTGGAGATAAAAGAGACTAAAAACGTACGTGTGTGCGCGTACGTGCACGCGCAAATCAAGATGGCTCAGTCCAGTGTAATGGCTAACAACAGATAGCCATCCGAAGCTAATGTGAGTGAATAAACGTAACTTGCGTTTATTGGCGCTTGCCGAGACTAATGATTAACGTAGGTTACGTTTTTCGGCGGGGAAAGTATTAAGAAAGAAGAGAAATTAAGTCAACGCCAAAGCCAAACAAATAACAATAATAGAAGTAATAGACGTCATACAAAATAATTGTACTGTCTGTCTGTCCGACAGACCGACCGATCGACCAAATGGTTGTCGACTAGTTATGGGGAGGTTTACCCAGAGTAGTATTATGCTCTAGTTGTCTACACTACAGGATAAGACCAGATGGAAGCTGATAGTCACAGCCTTATTTTCCACAGGGAAGGGAGGATTAAGTAAATAAGTAAAGTACCAAGAGTGCATATTCATTGTTCCAGATGGGGAGGCATGCATAAGGGAGGGATGTCTTTTTAAACTCCCAGCTGCCACACAGGTTAGAGACATTATTTATTTGGATTGCAAAGATGCTAACTGTGAAGAGAGTGGAAGTGCCAGCTAGGGGCTCTCTGTTGGCCTAGTAGAGGTTTAGACCTGCTGTGCAAGCGCAACATGTCAGTATTTTTCAGGGACATGGGGAAGGCCACAACAATTCATCTAATTAACGGGAGACGAATGAATATGAAAAATTCTGTTGTTATAATTTGGGTAGGAGTATCTGGACAACTAAGGCCTTATTGAAGGGCAAGGGTTAATTAGGCACAAGTGAGCATCACTGAGCTACCCTGTTTCTCTCCACCTCTAGTCCAACGTTTGGAGCCTTGATCATGTCAAATGCAAAATCGACCCCTCAATCAGGCAAAATTAATTAATGGAGAGAGTCTGAAAGGTACCGATCTGGTAAAACTGCTGGATCCAATTTGGGTCTGACTCTGATGCGTTGCATTTCTCCTGCTGCATTCACTGAAAAAAAGTGTAAATGTCCCCAAAACATGTTTTCAACAATGCTTCATGGAAAAGTACAAGCGCCTGGAGTTCGTCTGGAGTTCCACCAAGTCCCAAAATACCTCTGGGTATGCTTGGATAGAGCTGTCCTTTTTGTTTGGAAGCCAAGCAAAAATAAGTTGTACTCTTATGTACCTGTACACAAGATGTAACAATAAAGTACAACCTTGAACTTGAAGATGTGAGGGCCAAGGTGACATCAAGGTGACATATCCGATGTCTCGCTGGTACGACCTGGGGAGCTTCCGCCAATACACTTGACTAAGCCCTGGTCTTCTCTGCAGCTGAATACTATGCCCCAGTCTGGTGTAGGAGGCCTCATGTCAAGAAGGTATAGACACCGTAATCAACAACTCTCTCCAAATCCTCTGTTCCATATCCTGGCTTTGACCTTTTACTGTGGCCAGTTTTGAATTGCAGTTGAATGCCTTGTTTGAGCCAAATCTGGGTTGAACGTGATTAGTGGAGCTCCCTCTGGTGTTGTGGACGGCGTTGATGTTTTGGAAGTAGTTTGGTACACATGGGTGTCTTTGTGGTGTAGTGTATCTTGTAGACCAGACCCATTGCAAGTTGCCCTATAAGATTAGCTAGCCATAGTTGATTAATTGTTTGCTTTTCAACTAACATTAACCCGTTATCTTTTCCCCATGTTTCTTCCCTTTCAAAATGATTACAGGTAAACCTGTCCAGTGAATAGTTTACCATACAGCATTTTATACTGTGTGATTGGAGAATTTGTATGTTTCATCAATGACTTTCATAAAGTTTTTAAGAGGGTAAAAGTCTGTATAATCTCGTTAGGTGAATTATACTTTTGAGCATAATTGAAGCGGCATCTCCAATCTTCTTTTTGGAAGGGTTATGCAATATCTAGAAAACCTGCAGAGGATCTGAGCTAAGTAAGGCCTTGTGAAGGAACATAAAACAACAGGGAGTCTCTGATGTAAGCTGGCTCTAACGAGTTGAGAGACTTTGACAGACACATGGCAAACACTCACACACAAACACTGCAGACTTTCATTTAGAGCCTGTGTCTACATTGCGTTTTATGCGTCTTAACCTGTCAGTGGGTCCTAATTCTATAGCAGAATATTCATTCATCTTGGCTTTTTTTCTGTGTTCCCAGGAGATCTTCTTTCTCCGACACCCATTAGCCAAAAACCCATTTGAAATCACACAGTACAAACACATAAAATGTTTACCGTTAAATTATGTATGAATGTGGAGTAAGTTCAAGAACAAGACAGCCACTGTGATAATTGCATGTGGTGTTTGGTTGAAGCTGCACTGCTGTGACTCCTGTGAGACAGGAAAGTAAGAAAAGGAACAAATGAAATGGACACATTGCAGACAACATAGACTAAATCTTGCGAATGAAAGGAAACGGGAAACGATTTTCCTGTGTCTTATTCATCTCTTGGAGAATGAATAAGACTCCTCCTCTGCACAAGGAGTTTAGAGGACTTTTTTCTGAGGGCATCAAGTGTGGTTTAATATAGACAGACTCACTGAGTTTGCAAGTTTATCTCTGATACAATTGTATGCCTGTGTAAGAGCCCAGTGAAATATTCAGAGGTAAATTATGCCTTCAGTCCAGTGGAACATTAAAGAAAACCCCTAGAGCTGACAGTTGTAACACAGGTGGCACTTTAGCCTGATTCTAGACGGTGCCTTTGGGCTAGGAAGAAAAATATACCAGAGGTAAATTAGTCCATGACTCACTATTGATATCATCTTTACCCTGTGCCCAACCTCTCATTGGGGAAATCGTACACTATTCCAAATGTAATTATCAGACAACACTAACCAAATGAAAGTTTAAGATGGAGCATGATATTGCCAAATCTCATTTTCTGTGCAGGCCTTCGGCGGTGAGGTTAAATCTAATCTAATCTATTTGTGAGGGATGGGCAGTCATACACTGCAATGAACCAACTTTCACCTATGTTTCTGTATTTAGCCAAGGATCATTTTCAGGTCAACATCACACCTGTATGTACACAGATTTACACTCAAAGGAAGGAGGGGGATGGAAGTGTGGTGCTGGAGATGTCAGATAAGTGGAAGAAGAGAGTTTGGGTTATCAGTCATTGTCAAAAAAAGAGTAGGATAAAAACTCTCGTAGAAGTAGATAAAACAATGTCTCCATCTTCGCTGCTGTAAATAGAAGAACCTATCACCATGGGACCAATCAAGCCTATGAGAAACGGAAAGCGAGCAGGCGTCAAAGAGTGGGAGTTTGGCCTGTCTGAGACAACTGGCATTAAAGTTGCTTCCTCTAATGACTGCGTCCTCTCAGGAGAACCAGGGCATTTCATCCAATTGATTTCAAACAAAAATAACCTGTAATGAATATCCACCAGCGCTGACAGGAAGTAACATTTACTCATGAGGATATAGCTGTGTTCGATCTATCCACATGCACCGTTGCCTGTGACAACCGTGCCCCACCCACCCACAACCCCCCCTCGCCACCTAACCCGCCCCCACAGTGTCCACTTGTTCACTCTCCTCAACCACATTAAATACACAATTGGTGCCTGTGGCTTACTAGTTAACCCATTGCATTAACCCATTCAGGCCTGACGTCGAAATTAAAAAAAAAAAAAAGTTTTCTAAATCATGACAATTTTCGGAAAGATTTGAGGCACATTTTAACGATTTAAAAAAAATAGCAGACCTACAAGTTCATAGCGCGCCACTCGGTGGCGCGCTATGAGCTTGTAGATCTGCTATTTTTCAATAGCTAAATTATAACAATGTTTAAAACACCAAAACGGGTTCCCGCCCCAAAATGGGTTAATGGTTAATGTGGTTAAACGCTAACGTGACATGGATGCGTTCCAGGTCTCAATGGATTAAGGAACTCAGCGGGCAAGGACAGATGTGTTAATTGGCACAGGATGGTGGTGGGTTACTGCACCCAACTAAAGGCACAGTTGGGGGGAGGGATGAGGCTTGGGGGAGGAGGGGGACATCTGTCAGTCAGCCACTATCCTCGGGGAGTAGAGGAGAAGAATAAAGACAGAGAGAACAGGCTCTATCTGTCTTCCTCTTACTGTCTCTATGAGAGACTCACCATCAGTCCCACCATTCAGTGCCCAACTTCATAAAAGTTGACGTCTGTCTGTCTGTCTGTCTGTCTGTTACCATTATTGGCCGCTGTGGAGAAGACTGATCTATTGTTAATTTGTTATATGTGTGTTATATGTTCATTGTTCCTACTTCCTATCCAGAGACGCATTAGTATTCAGATGCAGGGCTAGGGTAAATAAGGAAGAAATATCAAACAGACACAAATTTGTTACATTTCATTTTGTACGGTTGTCGTGCATCTAATCTATGCTCACTCAGGCAATGCATGTTTTTCTTATGAGAGGCGGAGAGAGTGAGAGGGAGGCGAGGAGGACAAAATTAAACTTTTAATAAATTGATGATACTCTTTGCTGACATTATCCAAACAAACCCTAGAGTGCATCTTGGCAGACACGCATGCCGCCCGCCCCCACCACCACCACCACACACACACACATTGCAACCTCCACATAAAGGCTGCAGGAGCAGGGTGGCGTTGCCATAGGAACTAGGAAAGGTAATGGCCATGTTCTTGAGCTCATGCCGCAAGGGTTGAGGGGCAAAAAAAGAAGGGAGGGGTGTGTGGGGGTGTATGTGTGTGTGTGTGTGTGTGTGGGGGGGGGGGGGGGGGGGGGGGGTGTGAGGTGAGTCAGACTTATGAACTAATGATGAGAGGTTTAACTTCCAATCCTCCATCTTAGTAGTTAGTACCAATATCCAAGCCAGCATCAGATTGATGGTGGCCTCAATTCTTCAAAACAGCACTGTGTTTGCTTTTAATGCATCCATGATTGGAGGGTTCACCTAATGTGGCTAATGGTGTTAGCTTTGATGAAGAGTGGACTGCTGGGCCTCTTTAAGCGTGGCCTTCCATCAGCACTCCTGGGGCATGATGAATAAATGATCTCTAATGCAATGAACTAACCTTTCAGTCAAAGCTATCGCCACCCATCTTTGTATGTATGCGTGTGTGTGTGTGTGTGTGTGTGTGTGTGTGTGTGTGTGTGTGTGTGTGTGTGTGTGTGTGCAATAAGTGTGTGTGTGCATGGGGGGGTTGCAAGAAGATGCTGAGAAATTCAAATTATTTAATCATAGGCTCATTCGCCTGGACCCTACAGTTCTTTGGCTCAAAAGGAAAGGTTCTTGGATGCCATTAAGCATATTAATATTTATGGTCAGCGAATAGAGGGTATGCGCATGACATCATCATCATACCTGGAAGTTATGTGGGAACGCATACTGAGTGGCAAAAAAAACAACTTTCTGGCCTTGACAGCCTATACATCCAAACAGAAAAGTGATTGCATTAAACAATGTTAAACAACGTTAAACTCACTTTGCCACTCGATTTGACACTCACTTTATGCATGCACATACCCTCTATATATTGCCACACACATAGCCTACTCAGTCTATCTATCGGTAGTCTATTGGCTACAAACAATCACATTCATCAGCCACATATAAAGTGTGTGGGCTTGATTGGATAACTCTTGGTTGCTTTGCCAATTATGCACCGTTTATTAATTTAGCCTACACGGCATTCTGCTCTCTCCCATCAAGCTGATTATCACCCACATTTCCTCTCAAGTCTCTCGTCGCTGTTGTCCTTTGTTTCATTTTTCCCACACACGGCATGGTTTTTATAAATAGAGGCGATCCTCCCAGATTATAGCGCAGCGTATTTTAATTACACCATTTGAAATGCAATGGGGGCAGATGGGCCTTTGTGTGGAGACATGACAGTGAAATAGGTGGGCTGCACGGGGATGTGAGAGGCAATGGCAGCAGTAAAAGAGTCTATACGCTAATTGGTGTATTCCACCATAGGAAAGTTAGATTAACATAGCCTATTAGTTTAATTTGGAACACGCTGACAAGAACAGTATACTGGCCATGCACCTGCATGGTATACGGCTAGGCTATCCCAAATATGGACATGTTACTATGTTTGACCACGTCTTACTCAAAACATTGATCATTGATCTAAAAAAAAATAAAGGAAAAAGAGAGAGAGAGATCTTTGTCGAGCTTTGTCACCCTAAAAAGCGTTCCATTCAATTTGACACAAGGGTCTGCTATATAAACTGTTGGAAAGTGGCATTATAATGAATTGCATTTTTATAGCGCTTTTCCAAGTGCTCAAAGCGCTTTACAATGGTTCATTCATTCATACATTGGGAGGTGAAGCGGCGAACAGTCGACGCCAGCGTCCTCACTTCCCACATTCACACACCAATGGTGGAAAGCTCACACAGACCAACCCATTGGAGGCAATGTAGGGTTCAGTGTCTTGCCCAAGGACACTTCGACATGTGGACAGGAGGAGCCGGTATTCGAACCGCCGACCCAGGGATCATTGGACGACCTGCTCTACCTCCTGAGCCACCGCCGCCCAATTATAGTCAGAGGATATTAATAAAATCTGGGAATACATTTCTTACCAAGAATGTTCTTCACCAAAATGTTTGTAAAGGTATCTACTAACATATCTGGTTTCTATTCAACCACCCTATATACTAGGGGACAGCTGCTGAAAGTTGGGGTACTGTACATCAACAACCATTATAAGGCAAAATGTTCTAATTTCATTATGCTTTAAGTAACATGTGACATGTCAAACTATAGGGTTTTCATGATTCTGAATCCATTCCAAGCATTAGTTTTGCACAAAAAACACTCCTTGGGCTAAAAACGGCCATAGCAGTCATCACAAATGTGTCAGCACCTTTAGGCACATTTGGACAAGTGGCTATGGCAAAACGAGGGGGTCTGTGGCCAAACTAGTTTTGCACGAAAAACACTCTTTGGGCTAAAAACGACCACAGCTGTCATCACAAATGTGATGAGTGGCTATGGCTGAATGTTGATGTACCACAGCAGCTGTCAAAAATTCCCCTAGGGTGGTTGAATAGAAACCTATATGGGATATGTTAGTAGACACCTTTAGAAACACATTGGTGAAGAAAATTCTTGGTAATAAATGTATTCCCAGATTTGACATTATTCTGATAATATTCCCTGACTATTAGAGGAAAAACCTATGACATCATGAAATCAATGTACATTAACAACAAATGCACTGTTGAGAAAACACACATAGGCCTACTTTTCCCCCCAAAGCAGGTTAGACAGGGATGCAGCCTGTGTCCAACCTTCTGCCACTAATGAAAAATATTGGAACTATCTACAGCACCTGGCATCCCCGAAGCAGACACAGATGTCGAATGCTTACCGTTGCAGATGATGTGGTGCTGCCGTCTCCAATCAAGGAAGGATTACAGCAGCAACTTGATCTCCTGCACAAATTTTCCCAGATGTGGGCCCTGACAGCTGAATCTAACTTAAATTATTTAAAACAAAAAAAAGGAAAAAAGACTCAGCCGTCAGCACCAGCAATTATTTCTAAACACAATTGCACTGACTAGAACATACAAAAAAATATACCTTCCTTAGCCTAAACATCAACACAAGTACGGTGTACCTTCAACAAGGTTGTGAACGACCTGAGCAGCGCAGATCTCACAGAAAATAGTAGCCCTAGAACGGCTCTTGTTGTTTCATACAGTATACGGTATTTCACATACATGAGCCATAGAACGGTCGTCCTTACTTTCTGTTCGGGTTCCAAATTGGCGGCCTAGATAAATGCTCCGTTTGTACTCACCCATTAAATAATTCCAAAGACGTGGAGTGAAATATGGTCCTCTAGTTTTATATCCATGTGAAAGTTCTGGCACAAAACGTGTATTTAGTCAATTATCTCCACTTTTTCAAGAGATGCACACAGACGTCTTTCTCTCCGGGCAAAGGGGCCCGGAATGATCGATGGACTGATTTTACGAATACGTCCTGTTTATCGCAGACGTCATCACCAATTGACCAGGGAAACACAAAAGTTTGGGTCACACAATTGGCAGGTGCCTTGCGATAGGTGCTGGGTAATTAATCACACCACCTGCCAAACAGATAAGCGTTCTGAATCATAGCCACGTTGACAACGTTTGTAATAAACCAACCCGTTAAGATCCGTCAAGATTTGAGCGAGCTATGACTGTTTTTGTTTGAGCTGCCATAGAACATACTGTAGCCCCGAAGTAAGATGGCCGCCGGGTGAACTACGTCAGAGATTCCGCCTTGAGCCATCTAGCCTTTATGGCCTTGCAGGCAAGAGGCAGAATACAGTTAACTCATTCTTTACTTAGATTCCAAAAAGCAGAACAAAAGTCAATACCATAGCCTAGGTATGTAATCAAAAGGCAAAACAAGGCAGGCAAGCCAAGGGCAAGGCAACATAAGGCTAAATTAAAAAAAAAAACAGGCGGTCAATGTCTCAATCAGGAACAAACAGGAAAACGGGTGGTGGTTCAGGCTGGAACAGAAGATGGCAACAAACTGACAAATGGTGATGTTGAAGCTCACTCAAATATATAGCCTAACTAATTAGAGAGCAACAGACAGCAGGTGAGTAGAAACAGGCAATTGGCTAGACTGATTACTAGGAATGCAAGGGGGCGTGAACTGAAGGGCCCAGGTCTAGGGAGGATTCCTGACAAAATGTATTCCTTTTGTTATCACCAACCAAGTAAGTTTCTTTCAATACTGCATACATGGACAGGAAATAAACTCTTTCACACATTTATGTAGCAGCGTCACATCACTATCAGTATCTTGGCCAGTATCACGTCACAGGGCTATGACAAGGCTTGAGATCCCTGTGACAGGTCTGTGACAGACTGTCACAGCCCTGTCACAACCCTGTCACAGCCCTGTCACAACCCTGTCACAGCCCTGTCACAGGTATGTCAAGGCCTGTCACTGGCGTTCAGGCCCTATGACTGACCATGACATCCCTGTGACAGGTAACATGTTACCATGTTATGTGGTAACATGTTACTAGGGTGACGGGTGACAGGCCTGTGACAGGGCCATGACAAGAGCTTGATGTGACAGGGCCTGACATCCATATATAATTCTACTTATAACAAGCTTTCTTTTTCTCTCCATGGAAAGTAGGCAAATCCTTACATGAAAAATGAAAAGGGAAAAATTTACATTACAAACCTGAAAGCTCTCACCTACAGAGAGAGAGAGAGAGAGAGAGAGAGAGAGAGAGAGAGGTGTTTGTTGTTTGCACCTGCAACCCATAGCAACCTGCGAGCGTCTCTTTGATTAATACCATGGTGACAGTAAATAACATGTCACCAATAATCATAACAGCTTAGCTTTTTAGATAGGTAGGCTATAATGGCATGGACTGAAGTTACTTACCCACACTTACAGCCACACGAAACCCACAGCATGCAAACATGTTCTGTAAGTACTGCTTGTTCATTATTTTAGCTTGGATATGACATGTTATTATCTGTCAGCTCAACAGGTAACATGGGTGCGATAAAAGGTAAATGTATAGCCTATTAGCCTGCCTATTATATTGACTCCTGTGTCACTGTCTGAAATACAAACTATTCTATGATATGATTTAGCTTTAATCACTATGTTAATTACTCAATGGTTTTTGGGATGAGTTTATATAGGTTCAGTAGGACAGGTAGATTTCCTGGCATTGTGCCGACGACAGGCAGAGACGCTCATGACAGTCCCTCCATGTGTCTCCCCAGGCTCTCCAACAACCCACCACTATTTTGCAGATGCTCCCAGCAGCCATGATGGCTCCCGGCTCTGCTCCCTCCATTAGGACTAGTGGTCATGTCAAGGAAGGTATGGCAGGCTGTCACTGCACACGCACACTAAATCTCAGGATTTCACAATCCTAGTTATTCTTTCCTGTCTGTCACATTATAAGTTTGCATGCATGCACACTAGATTTATTATTTATGCTGCACTCTTGGCTCCACAGAGTGTGTATGTGCACATAGGCACGCACACACGCATGCACACTCTGTCACTGTGTGTGTGTGTGTGTGTGTGTGTGTGTGTGTGTGAGACGTGTGTGCGTGTGCGTGCGCGCGCATGTGTCTAAATTTGTCAGCAGGCACCACTTATCCTTGCTTAGCCATCCATATTTAGATATGAACTTTTAAAGATATCATCCTGTCAAAGAAATGTTTCCTGGAATAAGTCCAATATGAGGGATTGTATTTGAAACTGGAGTCAGCAAAAATAACAATTAGCATTCAAAGACAGCAGCAGCAAAACTAACAACAATTTGAAGATGTTTTCCTGGATGACCTGCTTTCCATTTTGGGCCCCACAACATTTATTTACATATTAATGATGACCTACCGGGTATTCTATTGTTACCAGCAGTGCCAGTGGCCCATCTAACAGATGTGAGCAGGGTTTTTAGCATAATATTCATTAGCTACGCGGCTACGCCTACAGGTTGAAAAATACAGGGACCTTGCAATCTGAACCAGTGTTGTTTTTGGCAGCAAATTTTTATTTTAGTTTTAGTCATTATAGTCTCTTCAATAGTTTTCATTTAGTTTCAGTCACATTTTAGTCACCTGGAATGTTTTGTTAGTCTAGTTTTAGTCGACTAAATATCATAAGATTTTAGTCGACTAAATCTACAGTTGATTTAGTCGACTAAACTGTATTTTGGCGGGCCTTGATGCCGTCGTAATGAAAATAACCGATCTACAAGCTCACAACGTTATGAGCTTGTAGATCTGCTATTTTAAGCATGCAACCAAGTATAAAATGACTTATACTGGACCTCTTGTCCACTAGTCCATTCCTAACATTTTAGTCTAGTTTGTATTTGTTGACGAAATTGTCAGTATATTTAGTCTGAACGCATGTTGACAGCCCAACCACCACTGACCACATCATGTCCCATCCTGCTGAGAAAGGATCTGGTCATGATCCTGTACTGGTCTCTGACTGTTGCTTCAGGGACTCGCAATAACGGACATTCGTTTGTATTAAACCTGATTTGTCCTTCGTTGTATAACTAAAATAGGCGATCTACAAGCTCAAAACTGTGACATGTTATGAGCGTGTGTAGACCGTCTATCAGTGGTGCAAAGTAACTAAGTACATTTACTCAAGTAGTTTACTGCAAGTACAATTTTGATGTACTTTTACTTTCCTTGAGTATTTCCAATTTTCAACACTTTTACTTCTACTCCACTACATGTCAGAGGCAATTTTACTTTTACTCCACTACAATTTACAAGCTCATACATGTTGTGAGCTTGTAGATCTGCTATTTTCTAAAATATTGAATACATGATGCCTTGTGAAACGGGATATTCTGCACAAAGAGTACTTTTACATTTGGTACTTTAAGTATATTTTGATGTCAATACTTTTTTACTTTTACCCAAATACTTTTACTGGTAACAGAGTATTTCTACATTATATTAAGTAAAAAAAATGTAGTACTTTTTCAACCACTGCCGTATATTTTGCACAATAGTTGCATGGCTATTATCCATGCAGCTGACAAGATGGATAAATATCACATCTGATTATTGCATCACTCATCGGTATATGTACAAACAGCTGAAGTCAAGGGGTATAAGGAAATCAATAATTTAGAAGAGTGAGTCACTGCCCAACAGATATTGAGTGAAGGAGAGGTTAAAGAATGGAGACCGCATCTCATATTCAATTCATCACCTCAGGCTGGCATCAAATAAGTTGAATCACCTTTTGAATTAACCCATTCTGAACGCGAACCCCTTTTGGTGTTTTAAACATTATGTTATAGTTTAGCTATTGAAAAATAGCAGATCTACAACTACAAGCTCATAGTGGCGCGCTACGAGCTTGTAGGTCTGCTATTTTTGAAAAATCGTGAACATATTTATTTCAGAAAACTGGAGGATTTAGAAGATTTTTTTTAAATTTCGAGGTCAGGCCAAAATTGATTAAACACCAGTCGCATGGGGACATGAGGAAATAAGAGCAGCGTAATGAAGTGGATATATGACATCAATGATTCCCTTAGGGAAATATGATAGAAATCAAAGAAATGGGGCACTCTGGCTCAACCAGCTGTACTCACCATATATGACTGTCCATGATATTTCAAAAGGGGAAAAACACACAGCAGTGAATTTGCACGGTATACATCCAATATAAATATAAATCGATAATGTAAATATTCTATTTTCAGTGTACCAGTATATCTAACAAAGAAAGTGTGTGTGTGTGTGTGTGTGTGTGTGTGTGCGTGCGTGCGTGCGTGCGTGCGTGCGTGCGTGCGTGCGTGCGTGCGTGCGTGCGTGCGTGCGTGCGTGCGTGCGTCATATCAACATGTAGACCTCGTAGATTTGATGATGATCCAGAATGCCCAGATGCATCAGGTCATCATGAACAACATGACCATGTCAGCCCTCAGCTTGTTTGGGTACAACAACCCTCCGCCCAGAGGTCCAGACGAGGTACTGTACAGTTCAGTCCGTGACTGAAGGGTTCAGGTTCAGATTCAGTTTGAGTACTATAGGCAGTTGAGGACTCAAGTTGAACTGTAGAAGTGAAATTCAGGTGCTCTGAAACTTTGAAAAAGTTAATTAACACACCCTTTGAATGTTCTCCTCAAAAGTCTTCAATGTGAACGTATTTCCTTACTTACTTAGACTTAGTTCCTCCCGTTCGTATTGGAACATTGGGCAACGAGTCCCCTCCATTTGCTTTGGTCCCTGGCGACCCTGCATGGCGTATTTCCTTACATTCCATTAATTTTCTACCTTGAATGAAGTCTAATTAGATTCACAGCTGCTGAAAGGAGATTAATATTTGAATGAGAAGCGAACATTTTCTTTCTCCACCTAGTAGCCTTTTATGTGCAGTGAAAATTACGCCTGGGTTTGGCTGTTTTCCAGCCCTCCCTAGCTCAGGTAACCAGGTATCCAGTGATGATTCAAGAGGATGCAGAGGAGAATGAGGAGATCCACTACCACCATTACCAACCTGCCCCATACCTGTCCTATCCAGCCTGGTTCCCCCAAAACCCACAACCTACACTAGTCTACCAAGACCTCATTCATCAAGCCCAGCAGCCGGTTCCCTCAGCATCACCACACAGAGAGAGGTGACGCACAGCCAGGCACACACTGTAGTATCTTTCATACAGCACATATTTTCATAGCATATTGGGGGTTTTTGCCACCACTATGGCAACCAGGCAGACTTTGTTGATTTCGTTTACCTAACCAATATACAATTTAAATACTATTTTAAACCAACTAGATAGTCACAGTTTTACCGTCTCCCCAAAAGAAGGATCAGGATAGTTTCGCATTGCCAGACGATCCGAGATATCCGGCTACCGATATGTCAGGGGAGTTCAAAATCCAAGGTAGTTGCTATAGAACAGCTGCAAGAACAGCTGCTGCTAACAAATCTACATTGGAAATTCAAATGACGGACTCTAAATAACCTTTTTTTAACCTTTCAATTTGTTTCTCACACAATGTTATAGCAACAAAAGGTGGGAGATTGACCTCAGTTTCTAGTTGAGCATTATTATAAGTATTTAGGATCAGGATAATTAATCGTACATCACCTTTCGCCAAAGAGAAGATTTACATTTTGTACTTCCCACTTATCACCACTGGAAAACACACACACACACACACACACACACACACACACACACACACACACACACACACACACACACACACACACACACACACACACACACACACACACAAAATACTGGAGGGCTTTCAATTATTCTTGCATATAGTACATAGCACTGCAGGTTTGTATACATGGAAATGGAAACTCATTCATTGTGCATTTGTCAAAGGGTATGACATTTATTGTATCGTTGCTTCCATATGTGATGTAATGCAATCCAGGCGAGCCGTCCCTCCACCTCCCCCACCCAGTGCCACAGGGACAGTGAGAGCCGATGTCCCACCTGCAACAGGTACGACAGTAACGACACCATACAGTGACACCCGCCCGACAACCAGTTAGCGGTACGCTAATTAATAATGTCATCATTAAAAGACAACGGCAATGACGTTGATAACAGCGATTATCACAATTATGGTGATGAGAGAGGGCGCTGATTGGGGAGCTGTTACTGTGATAATGGCACAGATGATTGTGTATAGCCCTAGGAATGCATTCATCAGATTTGTTTTATCTCTCATGCTTTCTCATTGATTCCCTCACAGAGTACTACAATGCTACAGAGAGAAGATAAGTGGCAACAGAGATGGGAGTCTGATTATTGCTTTCCTTGTTGTAATGATGATACTTCATGAGCACATTTGCCTTGGGAGAGATGTCATCATACGTAGGAACATCAATCCCATGTTTATTTAGCTGCTTCCGTTCATGACTCTTATCGAGTCACTTAGCCTCCATTTCAAATGATCTTTCTCTTTGTCTACTTTATCTGTTTTATGTTAATCTACAGCAAGTAGAGAAAGCTAATAACAGATGTATATAATAATAATTTCATTTTATACCAGTTTCTACTCATCTTTGCCAAGGTGCAATGCCCCAATGCATCCAGTGGGGAGCAGCAAGTGATTTGCCATGTTGAAAACTGAGAACAGACTCTCTTGCTTACTTAGTTTCTTGTGTTAATTGACTACACGTAATTTGTATAATACACTTTTGTACAACACTGTGGCTTGTATGTGTGTTGATATTTCTGGGGAAAACACCAGCCTAGACAGATAGGCTACATAGCCTACAGTATATACTGTAAATCTCATGTGCGTGCTTTAATGCTGATGCAGTTGTCCAAATTAGCATCATTTAGACCTGTTACAATCAATAGCATTGACTCAATAGCACAAAAATAGGCTGTAATTAAACAGCGTTCCGGTACTGACAGGTGTTTAAAGCATTCTAGGTTAGGGCATGACTTACTGTGGGATACCGAGCAGATCAACACCACATATTGTTTTGTAATGTGGTGTTGTCTGACCCTTGAGAAATCCAGACCAAAACACGTACCCATGAATCAGTCTATAATCCTGAATTGTTTCATAGATGCCCCCTGTTCTCCATTCTCCCCACCCCTCCCACAGTAAAATGGAGCTAGAATGGTAGAAGGTTTGTCATCCTCGAGCTGCTGTTCATACAGTACCCAGGGCCCGGTACTGTAGAATTCTCAACGGGCCTGAACATTAAGGCCCGTTGAGAATTCTACCACTGTTCTGTATGAATGGCAGCTCGAGGGTGACAGTTTGGAGCTACTAAAATACCTGCATTAGAATGAAGACAACTAGCTTTCTACCATTATAGTTGCATTTTACTGTGGGAGCGGTGGGGAAAATGGAGAAACAATTCAAGGCCAACATGTATGTTTGGACAGGATTATATAGGCTGATTCATGGGTACACATGTTTTGGTTTGGATTTCTCCTTTAAATACAACACAGAGTCACAGACGGATTAGGGGGTCAGTGGTCAATGCACCACTCAAACTGGTGATGACAGGAGAAAACAGTGAAATTCAAGGTTGCTGTTGTGGAAAAGAAGTACCGGTATAGTGTAAAGTTACCAGATGGATTTCATTGCAGTGAAATGTGTGGTATAAAAAATGGAGAACTGGTGTAAATGTGGCCCAATTCTTAGGATTTGTTAGAACTTGAACAATAGAGGCTATGCGAGTGACATAATCATACCCGGGATCTAACGCCTGCTGAGTGGCACACGGTAACAATCATTTCTCAATCATTTTCGACGCGGGACGGCTCGTCGGAACCGGGCCGTTCCTATAGGTCTGGAACTTCCGGGGACGCCCCAGGGACCCCCACATGGAGTTGCAACACTCACTTCACACGGGTGTGATTTCTGATACATTTATGAATAATCCTCTTTAAGTCACTCATTCCTTTGGTACCCCAAGGAGAGTAAAACAGATTCCAAAAATGTAATTACGATACTATTTGATCCAGGTCTGGTGGTTAATATTTTAACTTCCTGGTCGCCCACCGAGGGGGATTCAGCTCATTTGCCAGAACTTTGACAACTTGTTGTATTGCAGATTATGCTCGTGACTGCATGGGGGTTTCGGAAGGTTGTGTGAGTGGGTTCTTTTTAAGATAGAGGGCAAAGGATGAACACCTAAATCTCTAATATAATAGCCAGATTAAGAGCTCATGGAAGAACGTGCCGACGTGTCTGTCTCTCTACTGTCTCCAGGGCAATGCCAGTGTTTACCCAGCTATTAATACCAAAACCACTATGCTCTGCCAGGAGGGGTGGGTAAGACAGATGAACATGAGAGAGATAAAAAAAAACAAAAAGAGACAATTCACTCAACTGTACATATACTACAATTTCAGGTACTTTTATTTTACTTCATTATTTCCATTATTGTTATACTTTATCCTACTTCTACTCCTCTATGTATAATATGTACAATTTAAGGCATTTATAGTTAAGTAAAAACTAATAGAACCACCGAAAGGAGGTTAGTCAGGTTAAACTGTATGTTTCATAATCATTCCCTGAAGAAGACCTTTCTAGGTTGAAAGGTGGGGTTTCAAATAATGCTGTGCTGTCCTGTGCTGTGCTGTGCTGTGTGTCTGCATGTTTTCTTTGCTTTTATACTTGTTTATTTAGGTCAGCAGCACCTCACCAATCCTGTTTGTTTGCTTAGAAAGCAGACGACGCCACGACACTGACAAGCATCATCAGGTTAAACAGGGACGGCATGTTCTGGGCACTGGACAGAGACGTGTTGGAGAGGAACATATGAAAAATAAATGAGAGACTCCTTTAAGTGGTGAAGTGGGTGCGGTAACGTTGAGGGAGGGAGATGTTTTCACAGCGTGTACCCAAATGATTGGAGACAACCTATGCAGCACTGACACCAAGCTACTTGTACCGTCTGGTCTGGTCTGGTCTGGCAGTCTCTTTGCTACCCACCTCATAGTCTGTTTATGTCTGGGCCTCCTCCAATCCAGAAGGAGGAACAGTCTGTGATCGTAATATGTCTAGGAATCCTTAAGTTAAGCAGTGATACACCTAGCCTAGTTGTCACTTGAAAGATGAATGCTAGGTGTATTGCAGCAGGATTGCGCATCAGCAAGCTGTTTTTTATTTATTTATTTTTAGGCTGGGAGCGGTTGCTAGTCGGATTGTTTCATGGTTTTCAGAGGCCAATTAAGAACTCCACTCTCTCGCCTAATGATTATCCATCAATAATATGAATATAATGTTTATGACTTATGGCCTCACAGAAAGAAAATGAGGAAACAGAGGGAAATGCAACTCAACATTATCTTTTATTCATAGAAAAATAAAATATTTGAAATGACACTGCACACTTACAATACATTTTTTTCTGATTCAAAAGTAGAGTTCTAAAGGTCATTTTATTAGATGCTTCTTCTGATCAGAGGTGTCAGTCCTATCTCTCTCTCTCTCTCTCTCTCTCTCTCTCTCTCTCTCTCTCTCTCAAACATGCACACATAGACAGTAGACACACACACCTCCTCTGGCTTGGCATGGTGGGGGTGCAATCATGCTGGAACATTCTGAATGCTTTAGAAGGATCAAAGATTGTCAAGGTCTTCTAGTGCTCCTGGAGGCTGACCAGCTATTGTTATGAATGTGAACCACTAATGCCAAGGCATGTTATTCACTCGCACCTCCATTCTGCTTGTCCTTGTCTTAGTTTTCTCTTTGTGACATTCTGAATCGGAACATAATGGCCTCACCATATACAGTAGAAGTATAAACCATAATACTACAATAATTTCAAGTACACTTCACTTTCCTTACGATACATTACTTTCACTTTTTTAATGCAAAATAAACATTGCAACTGAGCTTATGTGCACTGTTCCATGCAATGTTCTATACAATGCTGTTTGACAGCCGTTCTACAGTAAATGCACATTTTGGCCTGTCTATGACTAGCTGGGGAAGGGGTCAAGGGGTGGCCATTTAGTGTGCTGCAGAGTGCAGACATGACAATGGCTTACGGCCAGCCAGCCAGGCTGCAATATTTTCCAGGCAGAGATTAGCCCATCGCACAGCTGAAAGAACACACCCCACAACACGTCTGCCGGTCCATCTTAACAGAGATGCCTTCCTGTCATAATAATACCATTGCCCACCAAATGTCAAAGACAATGGCAAAGCATAACACTTCCCTGGTACTCCGCTTCCCATTTTAGGATATAGATAACATTAATAGGGATTGTGGGTGAATGTCACTATGAATTAAATCTATACACTGTTCATGCTCTTTTCTGGTAAACTATGCCCCTTTAATAACCCAGCCCATGTGCTATCCTTCTCGTCGTCGCTCAAACTCCCCTCCCTCTCGTCTGTTTTGGCTTTCAGCCTCTCTGTACTTCCAGTGACATGGAGCGGCCCAGTTCTTTTGGTGCTTTGGCAAATTCCATGCGAATCGGTTTGACGGGTGGAAGGTCCCTGGTGATCTCATCCACACTTCTCTTGTCGGGGCAGGCTCCATCCGGCTTGGGGAAGGGCCGTAGGTCCTCTTCGGTGTGTGCGGCTCCGCGGCCCAGCCTGATACCCAGCTCTGCGGGGGTGAAGATGGGCAGAGGCAGGGTGTTCCTCTTTGGCAGCAGCTGGTGTTCTCTAACACCCTGCTCCACAGTGCCCACTCTGTAGACACCGGAAGGACAGATCTGTACGAGGGAGCGGACCTGCCACTGTCGGGCCAGAGTTTCCCTACGAGAGCTGTCATTCATGTTCATGTTCTGCCTGCAAGCATCAGAGAAAGAGAAGAAGATACCATCTCAGAATGATTCACTTGCTTGATTAGACCTTGGATACCTTTCAGAATTCTACAAACAGCCAAACCATTGCCGCCGAAAAATAAATCTTCAATTTGATGATGAAAGGGCTGATTTAATTAATAATCTAATTGAGGACCATGTGTACATTGAGGCTTCAGTATGTGTCAGACTAGCCTACATACAATCTAACCGTATTAATTGTTTGTTTTAATAAGTGTTAAATTAGCCTGGCTCCAGCCTCTGAATCGCTGGAACATTATAACATTTAAGCTGATAAATAGGTACTCTATCCTGATACGATTACATTGGCAACCCACCTCAAAACCTATTTTCTGTTAAAGAGCTGGAGAGAACCCTGTTACTGAACAAACACTCAGCAATGATTACTATCAGAATATAGGGCTTTAACCTTTTCACACTAGAAGAAAAATCGCACTTACACTACCTTAAAAGGAATTATTTTACTGTGTATAGCTCAGTAAGGGCTCACCTGTCCTGGGGCACAGTCTTTAGGGTAACACTGTGCCAATCGGCAGTGTAGCTCTCCTTCTGGGCCTTGTTCTCCTCTCGTAGGGTACAGGCCAGCTGGGCCTCCACCACAGCCCCATTGCACTTCTCCATGATGGTACACACTGATGGCATCATCTCTCTGCTGCTGTGGACAGATCTGTCAGTTAGTCTTATCGCTGGTCTGGCTTTTTTCCTCCGCGCTCGTCTATCTCCTCTCAGGACAGTCAGTGGCTTCTCTCTGGCTTTGAGTGTGATTACTGCAGTCTGTCAGCCTGTCAGTGGTTGTCGATGTGTGCCCAGCAAATCAGGGATGCTCTTTCTCCTCTCCTCGTCTCGTTCAGACTCTCTTTCTCTCTGCCGCTGTCTGTGTCATGGACCGTGTCCATCTGTGACTTTTATAGCCGCCCTGTTGCTATTCCCGATCAGCGATGTCACACTACTATCAGTGCATGCTGACATCCGACACCAAGTACCCCCACTGTCTCATTTCCCAAGATCTGGAACTCACACTGAAGAGGGGTTACGGGTAATTGGGCCAAAAATCCCCTGACACTCACACTGTAATCCCCAATCCCCTTTATTACCACTGGACCCAGCAATTTCCACTTCAGCTGCCTCGTACCGGTGGTTCAGTCAGGGGTGAAGGGATCTGTCTCACTCTCTTCACACACAAATAGAGACAATCTATGGAAAACAAGTTGACAGTCACAAGGGGTTTGTTCCTGGAAGAGGAATCTTAATAGACAATATTGGTCTTGATGTACATGTCATGGAACTGCTTGTGGCACCTCACTAATGTGGAAAGATATAAGCTCATTTGTTTTTCACAAACAAATAGCATATTATACTCAGTCAGTCAGTCACTCTCACTCACTCACTCACTCTTGCACTCTCTCTCGCTCACATGCACGCGCGCACCATACCCCCATACCACACAAATCCCTGTACAGCATGTATGGAATGCTGTACAGTACAGCATGTATGGAATGCTGTACAGTACAGCATACTAGAGCAGGATTTCAACACCACTGCAAATGAACATCATCACAACACATGAACCAATATGAACTACTTGGAAGTGGAGAAGGGATCCAGACAGTGTTTATGCAACACAAAAAATCGGATCAATTAATGGATCAGTTGAGTTGAGTTACCAAACACCTTTCCAATAGAGAGTGCTAAACGAAGTGTAGTGCCCAGGATTACATTAGATAATTGACACTGGGTGAAAAAATGGGTTGCAAAATCGTGGGATAAAAAATATTAAAAAAAAAGAAAAAGAAAAAAAAGTGTGCTAAATGCCAGGGCCGGTCAGTATATCCAGACTAGGTAATAACACAAAGTATTTGATATATGCCGGGCCACTGGTCCTTAAAATCCTAAATGTACCAAAATGCACCCCTCCCACCATTTTCCTGGAAATTAAAACATTCCCCATTATAAACATATAATACGGCCTATACTGGTGTAGTTTACTCCAGTCCTCTCCTACCATAATTTTGTCATTGTAATGTATTAATATGATTATTATCCAGACATCCTGTCATTGGTTCCTTTGTGCCTGCATGGATAAACTCTGTCCTCAGCTGTGAATTTTACCAAACCATCAACAGAAACTGTACGTGTTTAGATGCAAAGTTTGCATCCATATTTGACATGGCATTGAAGATGCTCAATGTGGCAGTTCAGCATGCGGTGAAAACGTAACTGTGTCACGTTATTATCACATACTCTGCCTTTATTTGCAAGGGGGTGAAGGTAATATCCCAGTTGGATAAACTGGGCAACGACAAATACCTATGGGTGATAATACTTTTTTTTTTTTAAATTACTGTATAATAAAGATTGTGGAATCTGTCCAATCTGGTGCGTTGTTTGCTTCAAATTACTTTATTATCTCATCTAGGCCAGGACGGCCATGATGAGAATACTGTTTTTGTCCCGTGGGTTTGTGAACAGGCAACCTAACATTTTTCAAATTGCCTCATGGTGGCCATAATATCATGATTGAATGCAGCATCTAATCGTACCCAAATTGTAATAGCACGTTGAGTGTAGCTTCACTTCTGCCCACTTCGGCTACCACAAACATGAACAGTTGCAACAGTCTGCCGTACAAACTCTTAACTCTATGACCCCATGTCTTGTCTCGCTTGTCCCTCCTCTATCTTTGCTCTTGGTTATGTCTCTAACTTGAATTAAAGCATAAAAATGCCACACACAAAATCCGACCAATCCTTTTGTCACCCAAGGCCATCGAGCTTCAGCCAAAGCCTATGTATTAAATAATCCTTGATTGAGGAGCACCATAATCCCGCCTGCCTATAGAGGGTAGGGTATGCGTGTGACATCATCATCATACTGAGAAGTTATGCGGGAATGCCTATTGCTGACTGCAAAAAACAACTTTCTGATTGCATTAAATGACGTTAAACTCACTTTTCCACTGACTTTATGCATGCGAAATTGCGAATACCCTCTATAATAGTTTAGTTTACTTTACTTTATTACTTGAAATCAGGGAGAAAATATTTTGGTTGGACAATTTCAATTAAATTGTGTGATGAAACAAAAAGCAAAAACAGAGCTATGTAGGAGCAAATAAAAATAAAAATAGAAATGTAAATCACAGAGTTAATTTGACAGGTGAACCAGCTGGTTCCAATATGAAATGAGGGGTCATTTATATCGAATGACCTTACAACGTCAACATGCCACTACCAGGCAGCAGTGACAGTTCTTCCAGCAATCATTCATTGCTTCAATGACAGCACCATGTTGGTCATAATCACCTCATGTTACAGAATGTGACGAGTGTGCCGCACGCACGCACACACACACACGCACGCGCGCATGTATACATAACTTCTGACTGCTGCTAGTCTTCCGGTGTGGCGTTACCGCCCGGGTCTGAGGCTACTGCCAGTGTTGACTCACTCATCCACATCAGCCAATGATGTCATCAACTCACATCAATATAGACAGCAAAAATCCATTGAGAACACACACACACACACACACACACACACACACACACACACACACACACACACACACACACACACACACACACACACACACACACACACACACACACACACACACACACACACACACACACACACACACACACACACACACACACACACACACACCTCCTAAAGGGCGACTGAGGTCGCTGAGGGCGAAGTCGCGCTGAAACTACAGGTCTGGGAATGCCCATTATGGACTTTTTTGTTGTTGTTTTTTTCACGTTTTCGGGACGGGTAGGGCGAAAAATGTGTGCTAATATTAGTAAGGCCAGACGGGGCCTCGGGCCAGTCCAGTTAGGGAAAAGGTAGAGGCCTGTTGAGAACTCTAGTTTTCGCCGGCTGCGCTAATAACTTTGGGGCAGGCCCATCTAGTTTTTTAATGGACACGCAGTCAAAAGGGAGACATCGAAGAGGAAGGACGGGTGGGGGAATATCAACATATGGAATGTCAGAACAGGTCAGCTCCATATATGGAGATCTAAGGGTTTGAGGTCAGATGTAGAGTTGCAGGCCGGCTCCATATATGCACATCTGGCTGATGATCTAGGCATGACGGACTGGCAGCCATATGGTGGCATGACGTGTCCTGAAGCGTGAGGGACTGACGGCCATATATGGTGGCGTGACAGAACGACTGACAGGTTTTGTAGGTTTTCATAGTAATCTGCGACCTACAGTCGCATTAACATTATACAGACACAGTTGATTGATTGATCATTCAAATAAACATGCTCATCCAGTTTAACTTATGGCAGTTATGGCTAATTGGCTATGGCTTTTTGTCTTTCACAGTTCACATTTCGTTTGCATTTTTGGATCCAACTGGCTGACCTTCTTGTGCTGCTAAAACATTGTCCTAGATTCCAAACACAAATATTCAGTGTTATTTTTCCATCTACCTGTCAAGCTCTGATGACTGAGAACAGCAATATCTCAACTTCATATCCACACCTTTCCAGTATCACATTCAGGGTGACATTTATCTCTGTGTGTGTGTGTGTGTGTGTGTGTGTGTGTGTGTGTGGAGAGGGAAGAAAGAGACGGTTCAGTTATGTTACCGAGTTATGTTATGCAGCCATGGCAACCACAAATGTCATTTCAGAAACTTAAGTCACTATGTGAAGTATATACTTCAGTGGTGAGATCAGATGTTTATTGAAGCGACTTTGAACCGAGCAAAGGGTTATCTGAATTGGAAATTGTGTATGTATTATTTTATTTTTTATTACAGATTCCCAGTAAGGCAGCCCTAGTACTCATAAAGTTGCATTACATTACAGAGACCCAAGCACAATCTGGACAGCAGTACTGTTGTGAGTCATGTCTCTGCTATTCAAACGAGGCCAGGGCTGCAGAAGGGCCATAAAGGTGAATAGCGATGAGGTGATTTCTGCCAGTGATCCTTCAGGCCCATTGGCTGGCCTAGAAGCACCTGGAGTTGTGTAACTGCGCTGTCACAGCTGCTGAGAAGTGACATTTAAATGAGCTGTCACTATCAGGAACGCATGCTAAGGAGAGTGGGAGGGGTTGGACAGCAGAGGGCGGTTGAGGCCCTGACAGGTGGCAGGGAAATTTCTTGTGGTAAGTTACATTTGTTGGTGGCAGAGTAAATGAAGTGGAAAGACAGGGACAAGCTACAGTATCAACACAGGTGAACCCCAAGGGAAAATGAAAAATAACACCTGTGTGAACTGAGTGGTGCAACTCCCCTCTCCCCCTGCCACTCTCTCTCTCTCTCTCTCTCTGTAATAGGCCTATCTCACAGCATTTCCCTTTTGGAGATAGTGGTGTTATTTTCTTTTGCAGTCCATAGGCTTCCATGTTAAAAGAGGTATTTTCACAAGCCACAAAATACCGTTTTGTAAAGGTAAGGTTTATTCTACTTATTTGAGTTGTTATACCATTGTGTTTTCTTCATATTATTATCGGTCTTTGACATTTTAACATTAGGAAATGTACTTAGATTCTCCAGAGAAAAAAAGTGTAAATGCCTAATGTTAAATGACACCACTATCTACCGGAAGTGGGCGTGGAAAGGGGGCTGTTTCTGGCACAACAGCGCCACTTTTGCCCCTACTGCTACTCATAGTCACATAGGTGAGGACACATAGGTGAGGACGGACGGACGGACGGACGGACATTGCTGTTCCTTGGAGTGGTTGCACCACTCAAAAATGAACAGAAAGTTAATTTGTCGACCTCTGCAAATGAAAGGAGAAATATGCCAACAAATGAGCTGCTACTACAATTCTTGTGTGTGTGTGTGTGTGTGTGCCATGCACGCACAAGCACCATTTGACACTGTAACAGCCGGCTGGTGCCACATTTTAAAGCAATGCTCTTAACAGAGTCTCTCTTACATAACAACAGCCAACTTATCAGCATCAACATCACCACCAGGGGGTTCCCAGTGGGAAGGTGAGATGCCGGGCAAGCGAACACAATCCAGGAGGGCCATGTCTGTGGAACAGGGTTCACCAAACCAGCAGCCAGCCACCCACAACAGGCAGGCCATGTGAGAGCGTAGACATACATTGTAGATTGTTGTATTCCACCTCAGAGGAATGCTTAGTCATATGCCCAATACTGGTGTCTGACTCACCGCTACCCGCAACTAACCCTGCCAGTACTATTTTGGGGGTTTGAACACCTTGTGTACATGCAGATTCTACAGTTGTCTTCTCTGTGATATGTATTTCTATGAGCGATCGTGGTTTAATTTAATGCCATATAAAGCAGTCCAGATGAGACAGTGCAGCTCCCTGCAACATGGTTTGTACAAACATGTGACAAGATGCACTTAACTAGGCTTCAGGTTGCAAGTTTATTTCAGCATCAACATCCCACCAGAACACATGCATAAACAAACACACAACATCCAAAATCACCCATATTCTCTATGTTGCCACTGTTAGAGGGTGAAGAAATCACCCTACAACATCCACTGAATTTCATCTTACTCACGCAAACACATCCATTTAAACTTACTAGCCGTACTATTATATTCATATTCATTACTTTTCTGTTCAGAGCTAAGTCAACCTTCATAATATGTATTATGTTAACAGTAACAATTATCCAAGCACAAACTCATTTGAGAACAGCTCTGAAACATGATCATTGAGCTGTTTATTCTCTGTTAATAACGATTCGTCCAGTTAAATAATATTCAAGAGGAAATCTTGTGATTGAATCAATAGTATGCTGATAATCATAAGACATAATATGAAGGGTGCGCCTCTGCTCATACGACCATTACTGCCCTGCAGGTTTAGCATGAACCAAACAATGAACAGAGTGAAAGCTCAGTAAAGCTCTATGGAAGACGAAAATAGCCAAGATCCGACACCATTCAGCTCATACTCAATGATGAGCCCCTTTAGAATGTGCCTGGAGAAAACTGAAGGAGAGTCAAACTTGATGACTTGAAAAGTGAAATATTTTAGCCTAAAACTGCAAGCAACAGCAGAATCAGTAGTGGAAGTTCTGTTGGAGGCACTTGAAGAACAGGAGTTGAAAAAGATTGTTTCTTCCGGCTCTCCCCAGCCTTGACAACTACTGCCCCCTGCTTTATGTTTGTGATCACTGCAGCAGCCAGTGGATCACTCTATAGTTTCAATCATCATTTCAGCTTTCATCTTCCAGTTCCTCATCATCGTCTTCTACGGCATTCTTGGCCTCCATCCTGGCCAGAAGCAAAGGCAGGTTGATTGCAAGCCCAGCACCCTCTTCATCATCAGAATCATCATCATCATCCTTGGGAGGATAGAATCGCTTCGCTTTGAGCACAAAATCATCAGCCACATCCAAGTATATAAGACGATCCTGTGAAGGAGCGAGAAAAGACAGAGTGGAAGGAAAAGTAATTATCCAAAAGAGAGAACAATTCAACATTTGTTTGCCCATTATACCACAAAACATGCATGCAAACAGCATGGTGTGAAAAATGTAATTTGGAATAATAATTTGGAATCTCACCACGATGAATAGGTATCTCTCAGGTGGGGGATCTTTGCTTTGGAAAATGTTGGTTTCAGTGTGAAGTGTGTTCAGCAAGGAACGCGCCAGGGGGGCGTTGCGCATGCGGTCATTAGATGCACTGGGATTTACTGTGAGTAGAGAATCTGCTTCTGCCATAAAACCTAAGGAGAAAGTTTATAATTAACACTTTATAATTAACTACTATGTCTCATACTACTGTATGCCTCATGATCTGATTTTTTTTTTTTAATGTTTTTTTTGTGGCTTTATTCTTTTATTTTATGGAGGGACAGACAGTAGGCTGACAGGAAATGGGGAGAGAGATGGGGGGAAGACATGCAGTAAAGGCCGTCGGGATCGGGAGTCGAACCCGCGGCACACTGCCAGACTGGATTACCAGCCAAGGTGCCTGGACCACTGAGCCATGGCCCAGGCCGATCATCAACTTCTTACCCAAGTTCTCCAGGATGGTCTTCCATCCGTCTCTGACCTCTCGCCTTGTATCTCTCATGGCATCAATATCCACACTGAGACGGCGGTAACCCTACAACAATGTGCAAATATGGGATCAAATCCTTTCCCTTTCAGCTAAATCATTTCATTTCAGATATTCTATGCTACAAGAATCTTTACCCAAATGAATCCATATGGTTTCAATACAGTCCATTCGAATCTATCATCTAATCTAATCCGTTTTACTCACCTTGGAACCCATGCTGGTCTTGGTTCTGGCCTGGAGCATCGTGTAGAGGTGGCGGTCATCTTCTCTCTCTGAATGGCTGGTATCACCTGGCTCACTCCACAGGTTGGTCTCCTGGTCACGCCGTTTCTGGACTTCCCGGTCAAAATACTCCAGAGGGTCATGACTGCCACATGTACAAACACATGAATCATGCACAAAATGAACAGTCAGTCAGTCAGTCACACACACAGTTATACATTTGTACAGTAATTATAAAACCATCTATACTTTATTCACAAAGCACGCAAATGCCAAAGCATGTAAATCAGATGGTATGCAGTGTAGTTTTTAGTAATTTTGTCAATTCTTCTTACTTACGGGATTAGAGGCTGCTTCTCTTTATCATCGTCATCAGTAGCACAGCAGCAGCAGCAGAACTTCATGAAAGCTGCCCCCATGTCTCAAAACGATAGGGAACTGGTACCCGCAGCGTGGAATGATCCTGAAAAGGCTTTTGTGGTGGGAGTGGCAGGTTCTTAAATGGTCTCCCTTAAGCGTTTAAGAAATAGTTCAAGTATATGAAGATATGACCTTTTCTAAACGAAAACTCAACTCTGGCTTCAGCACACCAGCACCACTGTCCCCATGGGTGCTGCTCCACTGCACTAAAAAGATTCCAGAGACCTTGTTCACACCGTCAGAATTACTCCCAAAAACATTCACGAAGAGAATTCATGAGCAAGAGGTATATGATCCACTGTTATAAATGTTGTCAATTCCGCTCTCACGCTCAAGAGTAGCCTATCTGGTGGGGATTTCTTTTTCCTTTTTTTATCATAAATAATTCCAGATCCAATGGAACCAGGACCGGCCGAGGCACCAGTCTCAGTCCTGGATCAGAGTAAAGATGCTCGGGCAGATGAAGTGTTCTTTCTCCTTCCTTCTCCTTACAGAGGACAAAGAGAGCAGTGAGGACAAAGAGAGCAGTGAAAGATCACACTCTTAACTCACTTTCTCTCACACACACATCATGTGAGTCGTTCCATCCATTGACTGTGTTTGGCCCCTGGCCCTGATCGTCTCTCCCTCCACTATATGAGCCTAACTTTCCCACTTAAACCCTGTGACATTTCATAGATCAGTATAGCTACCGAAATATCATACAGTAAATGTGTTTATGGATTTCTAAATGCTGCATTGTGCAATATGGTTCATAGCGAAAGGTCCTCGAAATAAATGTATCTTATGTCATGTATAGTTTCAACTCTTAACCTCCCTGGGAACCCGGTCATACTCAAAGAAACCCCTTTGCACCTTCCTTGCTCTTTAAACCTGCTCAGACCCTCTCATCTCCAAGATGCTAAGGTGTCCAACTTCACATAAGTCAACGTAGTTTGTTCTGTAGACAAGGCATGGGGAGGTGCTGCAGGAGAGAGGGACGACGTGGCTTGCATTGGAACAAGGAAGCCAGTAATTGTACTTCCCCTTGTCTTGTCAATAGGGGCATTATTCAATGTAGCTTTAACCACAAAAAAAGAAAAAAAATATTTTGAAAATACTTCATCTAGAAGCATATTGTGAGCTTTTAGTAAAAAGTGTTTTACCTACATTGTAATGACAAAGCGAGGCTGAGCTGAGCATGGAACTCCCTGTAGTTTCCCTACCTCTCTCTATCCTTGCTCTTCTTCCTCTACTTCTGCTCTCTATCTCTCGGTGATGGACCAATTACACAGCACCCACACAACATGCCCAGCACGGAAAACACATGGTCAGTGGCCAAAAACACATCGCTGTCTGCCTTCGTTCAAAATGTAGGGGTTGTGTGTGTCTCTCTCACTCGGACACACAATATTTACGGCGAAAGAACAGACACGTGGCGTTATGACGTGAGCGCACCACAGGCGTGCAAGCTTCTAGCGAGTCACATTCCCACCGTTTTCTGAAAGAGTAATGATATATCAACCATTTCCTTTGAAGACAGAGGTAGAGCAACAGGGTTCCATTAATGAAGCATTATGAAACAAAGACCACAAAAGGGGTGACTTGCATGCGATTCTGGTCACAGGATATTATTGACACGCCAGGGATCCAACAATGGAATATAAGGAAGACAACAAACAGCTCGGTCAGAGAACCTACTGTGTTAGTGAAATAGCCTCATAGGCAAGAGTCTCCTTACGTCACAAAACCAGGAATCCCCACTAGCCAAAAACAACATCAATCATCAACTGAAATCAATTCAACCATTGTATTATATATATTTGAGTCTGTTTAAGTTTCCATACAAAATAAACTACAGTTGAGAGGTTGGTCAGTATTTATGTAATGGCTTTAAATTAATGTTTTAGAACTGATTATAATTTTACACAGAAATTCAAAACACTAAAAACAAAAACATTACAAACCTGAAAAAAAGAAATCAAGGCAGGATTGATACTTTATATAAACCTTTGCTAACGTTATGAAGCATTGGTTTTATGTACAGTAGGATGTTTTGCTAAAAGCAAATAAGGTGAAAAGTTGGACATATTGTTACGGTAATAAAGGCACAACGTCCATGTTTACATACTTTGATCAGATTTAAATTCTCATTCCAAAACACTTTGTATGCATTTCAGTTCTGACCAAAATTAATTTGCTAAAATCTCAACAAGGCAAGTTGAACCGTGTTTGGCGTTGTATGCACTGTCTGGTGGCCAGAGCAACATGGACACAGACAATCATTATGACAACTAATCTGCCTACAGAGACGTTCTCACTAGAGATAAATTCAGGTCAAGATTGTGGCATTCCTAGATTTTGTTATGGCATCATCAATAACTGAGCATGCAAACAAAATACTTAAGCCACTTCTTATCATAATGTGGTCATTGTGTGCCCTGGCCTCAAGAGATATGGTCCTTAGTCAAGAGTTATAATGGAACCACGTTCTCCCTGCTGTGCCTCATTTCAGTGCACTGGAAGGCACAAGGAACAAAACATAACCGTCCTTTTGAGGACACTGAAGATTTCACTGTGCAGGTGGCAAGTTGCAACCTGTAAATTATGTCATAACGACATGCATTATGAAAAATAAAAACCGTTATTTTACATGAGAAAGATTATTTTTTGCCTCATACGTGTCGTATACGTAAATTATGAGGCCTGTTCTCAAAATGACAATGATCATCACATGAATACAGTAAAACATTTGACAGCCACCAATTTTCTCAGCTGTTTTGTTGAAGGCCACTTGAGGTTAATGGCACACAATATAGTTTTAGCAAGGATAGAGCTTCCAGATGTGTAACCATTATCTCTAGCTAATAATAATTTGCATCATAAACATTAAACAATCACTACCACATTTACGTGTATAGAAGATTGAGTTGGAGGTCCATTTAACCACTTAATCCTTATTTTTGGGCTATTCAAAGATACCTGATCTACAAGCTCAACATGTCGCTAGCTTGTAGATCTATTTTTTAAAGGTTTGACCATTTTTTTAAATGTTCACCTACTGTATAATGACAAGAATAGGGACACCAGGGTTAATATGGTTAAATGCTGCCTCATCATTCTGTCTTCCATGCTTCAAAAACTAAAGCAGAAAGGCCAAATACATCAACACTAGTATTCGAGGAGAGGTTTGGCATTTGATTTCTCTTTGATTTCGCCGCTAGATCTGGTGGGGCTCAGCCCCACCAGCACACACACACAGCCTGTGTGGTGGTGAGAAGACTCTTGTCCTATTGACCACAGTGAAGTGAAGAAGGGGTATAAACTTTTAAGGGAGTTAACGTGTCTTTTCCCAATCAAATAAAGGTTGCAAAATGTGTACCTTCAGAACAGTTCTTGAAGGAACCACAGTTAAGACGGTGCAGTAACCAAAATAAAAACAACAAAAAAGTATAAACAAAGCAACAACAAAGAAACTTCGGCTATAAGGCTCAGGGCCAGACTGTTGCTTGGTGCAGCAACATTCAAACATGTCATTGCGTCAGTTCTGTTGAATTGAGAGAGGGGAAAAGTATACAGTGAAAATGACATCCACCTGTATTCCGCCTCTTCTCAGTTCCAAAATGTCCATCCTGATTCAAAAACGCTTCGCAAGGCGTGACGACAAAATTGTCATTGCACAGTGAGGGACACAGCAAAAATGCATTGGTCTTCTACACATACAAAAATAAGGATGTGACCATTAATAAAAAAAAGAATATTTGTTGAGAGTTTAAGGATGAAAATGAGCAATACGTCCAGCTGTTCCCCTTGTTTTCCTAATAATTGCTGTCTCATGTCATGTCACACATCCTCTTTGAGGTTCATTCTTCTCAGTGCGTTCATCTTCTCATCTTAGGTGCACCACAACAGTAAAGACTGGGCGATTTGTGGTACCGGAGAGCCCAGAAACACAAAGAACAACTCACAAGCTGCTGTGGCACTGTGGCTAGAAGGCCATCTCTCCTGTTGTTCAGTATGGCAGAGGAGGTTGTCTCCTAGTGGTGAGAGCACTGGAGGTCAGTGACACGCTGGCGTAAATGTGCCATGAATTCAAACATGGTGGCAGCCAGAGTCTGGTGGATGAGGTAGCGAGGCAGTCTGCCCTGATGGACGGGAGGAAATAGGTAAGGTTAGTGTTAAAAATCCTCTACACAGAATGCTGGATATAGTGTCATCCTGACGAGTGTGTGGGTCATTGTTAACTGTGTGTAATTGTGCAAGTTACCAAGTAAGCTGGTGCATTTCACATATATTTATTCATCTTTATATTATATTGATAAATACAACTTTTATTTTTTTTTCTTTGTGTGGAAAAGAAGAAAAGGGAATGCTGACTATCAATGCTAACAATGCTATCAATGCTATCAATGCTGACTCAAAAGGAAAAGGCAGTTTAGGGCTCACCTTCAGGTCTGTGTTGAGGACCCAGATGAACGTACACACAGATGGGTTGCTGCTGGACTTGAGGACCACAAATCCTCCAGGTCCGTTCTCTCCCCTGGGGAGGAGAGGGAGGGTTCAGTTCACACAAAACGAAAGGGCAGAAACGTTGCAAGGAATACACTGACTTATAAAAAAGGAAGAAAACAATCTGACCATTGTTGTGTTTTGAATGCTAAAGAGGCAATAGACTAGACTAGGAACCAGACTGCTTGCTACACTCAGCATTTTATTTTTCCTCACTTCGCTTCACAGTCTGGAAAGCCTCCTCTCTCCATGCCCAAACCGGAGAAAACGGCCTGCGGCTTGTGATTGGTCTGTGTGTGTGTGTGTGTGTGTGGGGGGGGGGGGGGAGTGTTGTCCAATGTAAATTGTAAAACTCAAGTCACTTTCTGACTTGCCAACGTAATGGAAATAGGACCGTGGCCAGACTGAATAGCAATGTGAGAAATAGACGAACGTAGCGAATCAGGCCAGATTCCAGGCTAGCAATAGACAGCACAAGGCATGGTCTGACCTGACGTAACGACTGTGTGGAGGCTTGGCATCGTGGTCCGTTGCCATGCCTGCAGAGACGTAGCGGTCTCGTTTGCGCTCCACCCGCCGCACATTAACAAAATCCCTGTTGAAGGAGTGAAAAGTGAAAATATGAAGATTTGGAACAATGTTACAGAAACCCAGGGCAACTTTGAGGTTTGACGAATAGATTGAGCTGCCTTTGATTAATTTAGCGCCCTCTATTGGCGTTGTTATAATCTGTGTGACATACAGCCTCATTACTAGTTTCAGACTCGTCAATGAAAGAATATTCTGCATGCTACCTTCTTCTCATGCAATTAAAATGCTTATTATGGACAATGTTTTAGCCCAAGGATCTTCTCTAAAGCACTGGTTTTCAACCAGTGGTCCTTGAGGAGGTTCCAGGTAGTTCCCAGCTACATTATGGAGTTGGTAACCAAATGGACCCTTAAAGATCTTGAACTCTTGAGTGCAAAATGAATTCATTTTACACTCCCACAGTTACATTGTTAAAATTAAACATCTGCATTACATAATTTACAGTCTACACAATTACATTGTGTAATTGTTATCTTGATCAATATTTGCCTGTTATCTCTCTGGATAAAGCACTGGTTGGTCATGCAGTCAGCCTGTTATCTCTCTGAATAAAGCACTGGTTGGTCATGCAGTCAGCCTGTTATCTCTCTGAATAAAGCACTGGTTGGTCATGCAGTCAGGCTTGTTTTATTTGTAATATACAGTAGGAATATATACCGTACCTTGCAGACACAACTCCCCCCGCCGCCCCAGAGGAGACGTCGTAGGAAATCATGGTGTTGTCATCAACCCTCTGAAGGATCTGAAGAGAGGAACACCATTGTTAGGCTTTTTCTTTTTTTTTTTTACAGCAGGATACAACCTGAACAATGCGAATGTTTAACAACATTTTGGGCATGTCATTACATGCTTATTTATACTTGTCATGTACTGGGACCACGAAGCACAAATAGAAAATCTGCATTTTTCATTTCATTTCTGTCATTATAACTTGGTCACTTTGTTACTGATTAATGACTGATGATATTTACAGACAATGTCGAAAGTTGTATGCTCAAGCAAACACTGTTGCTCGTCAGTTCAGTCATTGTTCTACTAAAGTGAAAGTGTCATTGTTTAAGGCATATTGCACACCACTTTATACTGCTCACCTGGGTCATGTTATAAAAAATCTAGCATGCACAGGTTGCAAGTTGCATATAATGATGCAATGAGATTATGAGAATACTCCCACCCAGAGGGTGCAGTGCTAGCCAATTGTTTGTCACTGCTGGAGTGAGGACTTTTAAAAAAAGCACTCCTAAGTAATGTTCCAAGTTTAGGCTATGTATCTGAAAACAGCATCATTGTGGTGCTCTCAAGCCCCTCAGTGAGCTGTTCACACTATACATCAAGACTAAGGGTACACTGGCTAAAATGCCTGTGTTCTGCCAGTGGGTTAAGTTGTATTTATTTTACACATTTTATGATTTTATTGCCATTGTGTGTATTTTATATGTATCCCTTTGTTATGTTTCTCTTTGGCCCCGAGTCCGCTATTAAAGTTTGAATTGAAATTATACAACAGAGTATAAATGAGGCTCAAGTGGATAATCAATGAAAGCAATCAAAGCAGAGGGGTTGTCACCTGGCAGACTGTAATCGTTTTGTTCCACTGGACCATCTTCTCTGGCTGTAACATCACCTCCTGGTACACCAGCTCAGCACGGCACTGAACAAGAGCCTGAGGAAAGCCAAATGAAGACAATAAAGCACAAACACTTCAGCTAAAGCACGAGTAAAGGTGCAGCCACATTGTACAGAGCAGAGCACCAAACAAACGGTATTGGAAAATAAGATTGCTAAATGCTGTCATATAGTAATCCCAATCCTGACCATTGTAGATCAGGTGAGTAATTATAATGAACATGCTGTTAATACTCATCTGAACACAACAGGTGTTTAGATTAGTACATACAGGGTTTATGACTCTTAGATTTTTTTTAAAGGATCCCAGGCTAATAAGACAAATATGCCTTAAAACATTATACTTGCCATCTACAACAAAAAAACAAACAAAAAAACACCTTAAATATTTTATTTCTTTCATAAATAGAGAAGTCTGACGTCACTTTCAGTAGAGGGCGTCAATCTCCAGGTTCATGTATTTGTTTATTTGCATTGAGATCCCCAAACGGCGATTTTAGGTCGCTTCATATAAGAACTGTGTTTGAAAAATAAACCGACCACCTCAGCACCTCAGTACCTTGAGAATAAAGGTTTTTCCATGGAAGGGGATTTCCAGAGTGTACACACAGTCTCCAATGTCCTGCCACAAGAAACATTTTATTAGCCTTATAAAATATGTCACTTCCTTACTCCTTATGAAACAGGGTCCAATTAATTTCGGTGTCATTATATAAAATGAAATGGAAATTCTTTCACTGACAAGTGGCTGTTTATATAAGCAGGTTTCTTAATCAGGGCTCAAGACAAAATGGTAATGGAACATTCAGACTCACGTTGTTCTTTTCAAATTTCCAGTTGTCTTCCTGGGCAAGGATCTGTTCCACCACAGACATGGCCTCACGACCCTGTCTCACATACTCTTTCTCCTGGGGAGGGAGACAGAGAGTGGTGGTGAGATGAAAAACGAATCAACACCAGCCGAAGACCAGAGCTGGGACACAGAATGAGCATAGCGTACCTGTGCAGTGACTGCCCTGCGCCCAAGGCCCTCTTCATCGAGATCTTCCTCTGAGCCTGTAGAAAGAGGGTAGATGTATTGTTAAAGAGTATAGAATAAGGATGTAGAGCAGAGGTAGGCAACTAGGCAATTAAGTTTTGCCTGGGGCCAAATCTCTTTCCAGGACCCAATTTGGGGGGCCGGAGTCGGTCGGCGGCACGATTTATATATATTTTTAAATGTCAATTTAGAGCAGTGATTTTCAACCTATGGTACGCATACCAGGTCCGGTACTTACCGTCCCCTCTGGTGGTACTTGAAATCTTCCAGAAAATCAAAAAGGTGGGGCACAAATTGGTGCTGAAACTTCTCATAGCGTACTGTGTGCATGTGCGCGCACACCATATTTGTCTTATTAGCCAGGGATCCTTTTAACAATTTGTGTTATTGCTCAAGTACTTGCTTTTGATGACAATGGAATCCCGTCAAAAGTGTACAAAACTACAAATAGAGCCAAATGAGTTAAATGAACACTGAGGATATGTATGCAGTTGTGTACCTTGAGAAGGTTTTACCATGGAAGGGGATTTCCAGAGTGTACACACAGTCAAAGTGAAACTTCTCATAGCGCTTTGCACAGTTTTTTGTTAACCCTGTTTTTAACCTTCCATGATAGATTATATGTTTTTAACCATGTAGCACTCTGGGATTCCTTGTGAATGAAAAGTGCAATATAAATAAAATTCATTATTATTATTATGTGTGCGCACTTGCGTCTCTCTCTGTTCTGTGTGTGTGTGTGTGTGTATGTGTGCGCGCGTGCGTCTGTACTCTGTCGTGAGAACTGAGTCCCAGTTATATTGTTATCATTTTGTTTGTTGGCTGTGTGGAACTGTGGAAAATATATTATTCTTATATATTTGTATATTAATTAGAATAAATTTGCCTCCTGTGTGAATAGGATGGGATGGGTTAGGTGTACGCTACTGTATTTTAACCTAAGTCATAATGGTGGTACGTGGAGAGCCAGCTCCATATATGGAGATATAGGGGTGAGGCTTTTGTGCTGGTTCTGGACAAGCGGAAATGCATGCACCACCCAGTTATTATGTGCGTGTCCCATTTATGCCCATATATGGAGTTCTTTGTCAGGCATGCCAAATGAGGCTTTTGTGCTGGTTCATTTCTGTATGTGTCCCTTTTCACCCCCTGTGGTGGTGTGGAACGCGTGTGTCGAATTTGAAGTCGGTGGGGCCAACGGTTCTCGAGTTACGTGGCTTACACACGTACAGACAGACGTACAGACAGAGACTTGGTGCATTTATAGATAGATAGACTAGAGCGGTGCCCATTGGAGCCTCTACAGCGTTGCCCGTTTGGAACTGGCGAATTGGAACGATGCAAGTTGGAAATGCATGTCCCACCCAGAAATTAGTCTGTGTCCCTTTTATGCCCATATATGGAGTTCTTTGTCAGGCATCATGCCCAAATATGGACAGACGTCAGAATGATGTCAGAACAGGCCAGCTGGACACTGGGCAGGGGCCCTGTTAAGAGCTCGGGAAGAGGACTTTTGGAGCAGTTCTGGACAACCGTGGGTCCGACGGACTCGACACCGGCACTGCACTCCTTGTTTGGGTGTGGAACGCGTGTGTCGAATTTTAAGTCGGTTGGGCGAACGGTTCTCGAGTTACGTGGATTCACGGAGCCCTAATCCATCTCTCCACAGTGGTTGGTTACCTGCGAGGGATTCCGGCGGGGAGTAGAACTGTCCATCTGACACAGCACGGGGGTATATCATGGGAGCACGCTCGCATGCCGAATTCACAGCTGCTAGGTAGGCTGAGGGACAGACAAGACTTTATACAATAATTGACCAATATTATTTTATCTTAGTTATAACTAGAACAAAAGGTTTCCCACTCACCTCTCTCATCATCTGCCTCCTGAGTGAGCACTTTGAAGTCAAGAAACCATGTTTCCAGCCATGCCACAACAAATGACGTAATGGGCAGCACATAGCCAAAGGCATTATTCTGGGAAAGGAGCTATAAAAGAAAGTAAATGACGTGAGCCTAAGACTGGATTGTACAAGACATTACACATTGACTTGCTTGACAATTGACAATTTATTATTTACTGAAGGCACCATATCACTTTTTTATATGGGACACGTCATAATCATTTTATTGAAGTACTAACTGTATCACTTCCCCATTGTTGATCATATAAAAAGTTACCAAAGCTGTGAGACTTTTTGACATCACTCATCTTTAGCAGCTCTTGTATCAAATTCCCGTAAGTAAGTCAACACTAGTCTTCAGCCCATTATAAAAATTAAATATTGGTGGAAATGGGTGTGAAAAATGTGCAGTGGCTCATGATTCACTGAACCATACTCCAACGCTAAGATTCAAAACAGCAGTAGGGAGACACTCACATTAGATCGGATGACCTTCACAACGAGGAAGACATTAGTCACTAGAGTGGTGATCTGTGGAAGGAGTAAAGAGGTTCAATGTTAGGGTCTCCAGTATCATTCCCGTCTATCACCCAAATAAGAGCTTTAACTTTGTCTTTCTGAGCGAGCTCTCTTACCGCAATGACCCACCAATGCCTCAGACGCAGAGCAGCATAAGCCACTTGCAGGCAGAGGAACCGAAACACAGCAAGCAACTGTTATGAAACAAAAGCAGAATGATAAAATGACTTCTTTATCTAATCATGTGAGCATGAGTTGTTTTTCTTTTGCATTCTTTTTTCCTTTGTGTCAAGGAATGCAGACAAATGAACAACAACATCTAAGTTGCCTAGTGGTGCAAGCGGAAAACAAACAAAAACATATTTTCTATGCAAGGTTGAGGGTGTACTGGTGGGCCCAGAGATTATGGCCAAATACCGACGTGCCTGACATCCACCCAGAGTATACTGATACTGATTACTGATATCAAAATACTTGTCATGGATGAAGTAAATCTCACAATAAAATAATCAGGCAGATGAAAGTTAGGGATGCTCAGTCAGACTAGAAAGAAGTCATAGGATCTGCAGTTCGGCACTGGTGTACAAACAAACCAAACCAACACCTTCACTTCTAAACTTACAAAGATGTCAAAAAAGGAAGACTTGAAGTCGTATTGGACCACCTCTATCTGCAGGATGTCCCAGATGGTGGATGGTGGATGGCTCTGGAAAGGCAAAAGAGCAGAGTGGACCACTGATCTGTTGTGTGGTAACAGTAGGTAGGGAGTGTCAGAATAAGAAATAGAAAATTACAGTTCACGGTTATAATTAATAGTTTTTCTCCTTAGCTCTATAATGAAGATGCAAAAAAGGGGGACTGACACATGCATCTCCATGTTCACTCACATTCAGCTCAATAATCCACAGAAGTGCGATGAAGAGGAGGTCGAATGTGACAAAGAGACAGAATGTGCGACGGACATCAGAGATGGCCTTGCGTTCCCCAGGGGCCACACACAGGTAAGGGGAGGGAATGGATAGGGACGTTGAGTAGGACGCATTGAGGGAAGCGATGGCAGGAAGGCTTCCCCCTAACTCCCCGTAGCCTCCACCCGGCATTGCTGCGGCGAAACAGGGTACTCCACCTAGCACAATAAATGGTGCATTTATATAGCGCCTTTATCCAAGGCGCTTTACATAGATTGTGCATTACATTCACCCAAATCAAACACAAACACAAACACAAACACAAACACACACACACACACACACACACACACACACACACACACACACACACACACACACACACACACACACACACACACACACACACACACACACACACACACACACACACACACACACACACACACACACACCAGCCAAGAGTACGGGGGACTACTTTTACATTTTTTATACGTTGTTCACTGTTCGGGAAATAGGTTAAAAAAAAACGCCATAACTCTGCCCGGACGGCTAGGGTAGCAGTCCGCAGGGTGTGCATATGTTGGTTAAACATACCAACAGTCCTACAGTCATTAGTCAGACTAACCTGTGCTGCGGGTTACAAATCACCCGTACTACAGGTTAAAAATCCCCTGTGGCTTCCTGTGAGGCTAGGATAAGGTTAGAGATTGGGGATTGGGTGTTTGACTCATGGTGTGTCTGACTGTTGGTATCATGTCTAACGTAGAAATGTACCAAAAGAAATTGACATGCATGCGGCACGCGTACGTACACACACGTATTCACACTAGAACGTGTCCCTCTAGATTCAAGACGAACCAACCCAAGTACCCAAATCATCCAGTGGTTACTTGCATAACAGGTTTGCTGGCGGTGAGCGGCCCCCCTAGATTGACGACGTGTCAAGTACCCAACTACTCATCAAATAGCTACTTTGCATAACGGTACTAAAAAGCAACACATCCAGTACTGCTTCTGTGGTGTTCTGTTTGCACGCAACAACAATGCCTCCTCCTCCATCGAAGAAGAGGAGATTCGTCCAAAGCAAATGTTTTTGTTTCGCTACTGCAAGAAGTCGTCTGATTATTTTACCGGTAAGTCTACTTTTGAGTTTGTGTGTCTAGAACTCTCATACACTACTAGGCTATCAGCTGTTCTGTGCGCACATGTACTGTAGGTGCTCGCACGTGCATGTACTACGAGTGTGCATGTGTTGCGGGTTCGATTCCCGATCCCAACGACCTTTGCTGCGTGTCACTCCCGCCTAATTCTAAATGACGGAGCGGTTGCGCAAAGACCCGCCCGGCAGCACTGTTTAATGCAATTTATTTGTGCCAGTTATAAGTATTTTTTGTTGAATTACTCATGACAAAGTTGTAAAAGTCAACAGTATGTATATCCATAAAACAAGCAAGCAGCACGCGCTACTAGTAGCACACTAGTTCTTTCAATCACTTTATTATTATTAGGCCTATTATTATTATTTACTATTATTATATTATATTTTCACAATCTGATACACAGATACGCCGGCAGATACTGTACAACTTTGTAATCAAAACAACAAAACATTCTTGAATACTTAACTCGCACAAATAAATTGCATTAAACAGTGCTGCCGGGCGGGTCTTTGCGCAACCGCTCCATCATTTTGATACACGCGTCACTCCCCATCTCCTGTCAGTCTACTACTATCAATAAAGGCTGGCAGTGAACAGGTAGACAAAAGAGGAAAGGGCACACACCAGTATTGGTGTCAGAGGTGCTGGCCTAAGGCAGTAAACGAGTAAAGATGAGAATGGCAGTGAACTGGGACATAATTTAAGTGTGAGATATTCCTTTTCCTAGCTGGTGCACTATCATCACATAGCTTTGTTTGCTGTCAAACTTTTTAAATGAAGAAGGAACAAACCAGGGATTTTTTTGTGTTCTGTACAAGTTACAACAATTTACAATTGCAAAATAGTCATAAGAAGAGAAGGAAAAAACAGAACAACAATATACAATAAAATATCCCCATTATGCAAGTATAAAGACAGTCAGATTCTACAGTATATTAATGCTTGACACCGACTTGCGAGTCCCCAGTTCGACTCCTGGGCCATTCTGACCTTTTGCTGAATGTCACTCCACTGCTCTCTCCACCATCATTATCAATAAAGGTCAACATATTTCCTAAGATATTTCAATTGATGGCAGTCTGCTCATTTAGAATTCAAAGTTGGAAAAAAGCAATCATTTAACCTATAGTTGTAGATAAATTAATTGTGCTGTAACTTAAAACAGTAACACGGTTACTGAGCTTGCTTGACCTTTGACTAGTGCATGTTGTGTATTTTGCATTTTGAAGGACCATTTCCAGTTTGATAAGATACACAGGTTTAACCATTGGACTCATGGATCGATGCTGAGTGATTTACCTCTATTTGGTTTAGATTATCTCATTGGAATCGTAGTGTGCTTCTATAGTGGGGAAGTAGTAATACCCTCATTCACCAGTTTCAACTGTATCTGCCGACAACAACAACAACATTGATCAGCTGTCCGACTCAGAACATTAGATCGTCACAATTCTGACAGGGCAACTTCCCACAGTTACCTCTCACCCATCGCCTCCTCTAGCCTAAAATGTGGACCTTTGTAACACCTTTACAACCGTCGGACGTCCCAAATAAAGGGTAGCAATAAGGGTCCCGAAAGGAAGGGGCTAGGATTTTGGGAATCCCAGTCAGGCAGTAGTAAATAACTTGAACACCTTGTCCCTCACAAGCAACTTTAGCAAATCCCTAACATACTACGGACAACCAAGACGTTTACAAAGACAATCGCTGATTTGATTACGCTAATAAAGTTGGTTAACGTTGGCTCACCAGCAAATATAAAATATGGAAATGAAAAATTGTGTAAAAAAAAAAAAAAAAAGCAAGTCAGCCAGCTAGCAATATTGTTAGCTGTTCGTTAACTCACCACTGTGTTAGCTAGCTGGCTAAACACGGTATCGTCTCACTCCTTGCTTTTGCTTGTGGGTTCTGGGTTGGTTGCCTTGCTACGACAGATGACGCGATAGCTTGATCATTGATTAATGAGTAAATAACCTTATCAGGGACAGCGCCAGCGGCACATAAACTAAACTCACCTGATTCAGCGAGCTTGCAGTGTCACAATGTGTTTGCGCACTAAGCGCAGCATCTAGCAGCAGCAGCACGTCTTCCGGGATGGGATCATAGAAACGTCAGAGTCTACAACTCTACAATCTACATCCCATAGTAGTCCACTTGCCAGAATGTGAACCCAGGCATTGAGTACACCAAAGTTTTATGTTAGAAATGTTGAGTATGGGTCTATTGGGTCCCCAGCAATTAGAAACTGCCAGATGCTAACTTTCACATGTTGAGCAATTTTCATCATTGGCATAATATGTGACCATAGGCTACCATTTACAACCTATAGAAGGCAAAACATTTATGTAGCATGTCACGTGACGTGTCAAACTAGGGGGTTTTCATGATGCTGAATCCATTCCAAGCATTAGTTTTGCACAAAAAACACTCCTTGGGCTAAAACGACCATAGCCGTCATCACAAATGTGATGATGTCAGCACATTTGGGCTAGTGGTTATGGCCGTTTTTCACCCAATGAGTGTTTGTTTTGCTTCTATATTTCTGTGGGTTGCTTCCTCAAGTTCATCTGAGAAGCAGAACTGAACTGGGTCGACAAATGCACAGTCTGCACACTTAAAATAAATCATTCGTGGCAGAGGTTGTCTAAATGACAGGTTTTAGGTCCCTGTTGGGCCGAGGCCCAGGGGACCAAAGGTCAGCCAGACCATATCCTAGCCTAGGTCACTTCACTTTCTTTATAACAAAGTAGGGTCCAGGTAGGGATGCCAAGTTGCCAACCGCCCCTTGAAATACGGAATTGTCCCTTATTTGGTGTGGTTTCCAACTATGGCTACTTATATGGAAACAAAAAGTCATGTCCCTTATTGAATTGATATAGGACAGTGTCCCATATCAATTCAATAAGGGACATGGAAGTGTGTTCCAGGCATGGCCGTGGGAAGATATAAGTAAGAGGTGCTGAATGTTCAGTAGGGGGTGCGCGCGCGCGAGCGCGCGCCGCAAAATGCACGTGCATGCGCCTCGTGCACGTGGATTTTTGTGCAGAAAAGTGTCTTTTACCTTCCCTCTCCACACGCATGAACAAACTAACACAGGCAATTAACCAGGATAAGGCGCCAATACTGTGATACAGCATATTTTATAAGCCTAGTAACAGAAATCTGTTTTGATTTGTCCGAGGGGGGGCTGTGCCTGGGGGGAGGGGGTGCTCCAGCCCCCCCCCCAGCACCCATACTTCCCTCAGCCATGGTCCCAGGGACATCCCCCCTTATTTTGGGGAATCAATCAATAACACATTATTACAAGTTCAAACAGCTCATATACAGTATAAATCCTTTGGACTTAGTAACTGGACCTCCGTTGTATCTGTACTTGGGCCGCTTTTTTCTGTCTACACTAAATCCCTTTGCCAAAAATAGCCTAACTACAAGCTCACAACATTAAGTCACAATGTGACATGTTGTGTGCTTGTAGATCTGCTAATTTGGGGTATTGTATTGTTGCCCTCACAATACGGTGCTGGGGACCAAGTCAACTTACAAGTATCTTTTTCTATAGATAGATATAAATAAGGAAAACCTGACTAAATAATAATATTAATTATAATATTTAAATGTGCTCTGCTCTACAAATGTAAACAAAAGCCTTCTCAGAGTTATGCAACCATTCATCTACCCTTTGTTGATTTTTGTTATTAGTCCAACTCACATGTAGGTTTGAGTCCTCTTCTATCGTGTATATATACCTCATATAACTATGGCTGTCCTGCCATGTATAGATGTATCATTCTACACAAAAATAATGTGACATACTGTAATTTTGTCAAATGTATTAGTAGGCTAGTATCCTACCTTCTTAGTACTCTGCATGGTTGAGTCGATCCTGATTATGTCTTTTAGTTTCACTTCTAAATTATTAATCCATTAATTAAATTATCTAATGTAATTCTGGGTGCTACACTCCCTTGACAACCTGGGGAGAGCAACGGACTGACCTCATGCTTCCTTCTATGCATGAGGAGTCCAGCATTTTCTTTTGACCTGACAAGGGGCCGTTTCCCCAGTTGGAGTAGTGCATGAAGGAACACGTTATTCCAACCAGTTCCTTTCCCCTCCATCAGGCGCCCCGGCTGGCCAGGGGGAGGCAGTATAGAGACCAGGATTACTGCATGTTTTGTATACCTACCCTATAGGGGTCACGTGGAATGCAAACTCTACACAGAAAGGCCCTTTTGCCAACCCTACCCATGGTATGGGCACTGATGACGCAGAGGAGAGAACACGCACCACTCCCCCAGCACCCACAACGTGCAACCCAGGACCTTATAGCTGTGAGGCGACAGCGCCACCGAATGTGCCACAGTGCCCTCACTTCTACATTTTGCGTTAAGGAAGAGTAGTGGAGCCCACATTACCAATAATTCTGAAATGTTAAGTCTGATTTGTGCACCGGTATATGCCACCGCAAAAAATAATATATCGAAGCTCATAACCCATGTGTTGTAAGCTTGTAGACACAATTGATTGTCATATGATGTATTCACAATATATATTTGACTTTAGGTATAGGTCAGAGGCCTAGTCAAAGGCCAGAGTTTACAAAAGTGTTGTCTTTACAAACAGTAGCCCAGATTATACAAATGGTAAGAGACAGACTTTCTATGAAATGTCTCAGGCTTGTCCAGCAATGACAGAATAAACAGATACAGTATGTTCACTGGAGAGTAAATCAGACACACTGACAATGTGTAAAGTGATGGCAATGCTTTCGTAGAATTATTTTTAATGTCCAGGCTTATTGTTCCATTCAGCAGGGACAGAAAAACATTGATTAGCCTAATAATGGGTGTTAAGCTTAATTTATAGCCTACAGTACTTAAGCACCATAGTGTCATTTGATGTCACACAACACTTCGTCGCTGAAGTCTAACTTGGCTAGAGAGAGGTTGTGTTGTGACTTTTGCCAACCATTTGGTATCACAATCACATTGGATGTAGAAAATACAGACAGGGCCGTACTAGGATACTCATACATTGGGCAATAGATTAGAAAAATATCTCTCAAAACAGAACCATAACACACAAGTCAACTGAACAGTTAAAAAAAATGACAATAGAAAAATGTCAACACAGAAGTTTACCAAGCACTGGGACATCCCAATTGATTCAACAATATAGGATACATTTTTAAAGAAATATGTTGATTCCCTATCAATATATCAATTTACTGTGAAACCTTCAAAAAAGTGTAATGTACAGAGGCAATGGTTGGGTATTTTGAAAGATTAGAGGTAGCTTTGCCTTCAAATACAAGAATATTCAAATAAATCAAAAGTCCTGATTTAAATCTAAATGTAATAACCATACACAAACACTATGTTCATGACTACAGTTACACAATACACACTTTCTTTGACAGTAGCCAGCTAGTTGGGATTTAGGGCAATAATAGCATTGTAGTGCATATTTTCTACCACAAGATGGCAGGAGAAGCCAACTTAAACGAGGGACCTAACATTCAATATCATGTTGCTGATCAGACTACAATCTAGGCCAGGGGTTAAAAAATAATGTGGAACCGAAAACGAGTTTCAAGTACTTTTAAAGGGGGTTATGTGAGAGAGAGTCTTTGTTATTGATGATCATAAGAGAGTTGTGTGTGTGTGTTCTGTTCTTGCAGTCATTACCTCCTATAAAGCAACATGTGTATAAGTGGTGAAAGGTGAGGGCAAAGGACATGGAAGAGAGAGGACTTGTGTTAGTCTATCTACTGTATGGGCTATTTGGTTATGTTGACCATGACAACTTATCATGGAGACCTTGGAGTCATTGTGGCGTCTGTAATCTGCTCTGCGTGATGTTTAGGTAGGAGATCATTTCTGACTTCATAATATGGACCATATCACACACAGACTTTCTGTCTGGCTTGAGTATCCAAAAGACGCACACACTAACCAAAGAAAACATCATAGGTGCAGAGTAGAAAATAACAAACATCAATTGGAAAAATCTGACTTTTGATTTCGATTTATCTTATTACTCCCACGGAGGGACAGGGGACACTTTGACACTTCGACCGGTGAGCTACGGCCATCCTTACTTTCACACTTTATTAAATGCTCCAAAACCAGCTTTATTCCATCAAAGTTTTGACTGTTCAAGTCATCTTTAGAACCCAATGAAACCCATGAGGTTATAATCTGATGGAAAGTCGACACATTAACAGTGCTGGAATAAAGCTGGGTTTGTCTTTGGAGAGAAGTGTGCTAGTCTGAGTTTTCTAATTGACAATCTGAGACCTCATCCTCTTCCTCCAGACCGTTTCATTGTTTCTGTACCCCTCCCCATTTTGAGGCTAAGAATTAAGTGTTTCTTTGCTGATGCACACATGTTTGATTTTTAATCAAAGCAGGATATACAGTAGCATCTATGTTGTCATTCAATCAGTCGCTCATCTAGAGAGCTCACTCACACTCAACGCGCTCACTCATTCTCTCTTTTATTACTGAGCTCAGAGCACACTTCTGACACAGATTTGACCCCTTCACACAAAACACCATCTCTCTCTCCACTCTGCCCTCCCGTTGTTTGGCCCATCCATCCCTTTCAGTTATTCCCCCGTCTTTTCTCGTCCTCTTTCGTTTTCTTGGTTTCTTCCTCATCCTCTTCCTCAACTCCTTCGTCATCCCCTGCTTCGATCTGCCTGGCAGTCTCTGGCATGCAGGAAACCTTCTCTGATGCATCACTGGCAGCTGTCTCTTGGTGGTCTGAAGAAACAAGGACTGGTCTTAAAAGCATATATTATCGGTCACAGCGTTCACAAGTTAACCTCTCTGAGAGAAACCGTTTTCTACATTGTTGTGCTGAATATCTGAGCATCCAGGTATCAGAAAAGATGGACTGAATTCCGTATTCATGCTGTCATAGATTTAAAAACATTCACATCTGGCCCTTTGAAGTTTTAGCAAGTTCAGTTTGTGAAACTCATTTAAAACCCGACTACAAAATTGTTGGCAAGTCAATGTGAAAATTAGACCTGGGATGATACAATTATGAAGATTTAATGTTTTCATCTGACATCAGAAACACACATAATGTATTGCTGTGTTGTATTGTCTATAATTTGTCTCCTTGTATTAGAGTCTTGATTATAAAATTGTTCAGTGTTGAAAGAACCGATGAGCAGAAATCAAAGATCGCAGAAAATCAGACCATAAACCTGTTTTACCAGTGTTCTAAGAATGGATTTATAGGTAGAGGCTGCCATCTGGGCTGACAGAGCAGTGATTCTGGATGAAAAATTGCACTGAGCTCACAATGCTTGGGAGATTGGGCATCCTCAGCTCGGGTGGATAAAACAATTAGGTGATTTTGTTATGAAAGAAAGAAAGAAAGAAAGACAGAAAGGGATTTTTCACTACAGATTACACTTGCAGGGGCATTTTCCTGCTCAGACCCCTGCAGTGTTAAGGCTCAGAACTTGGTCCAATCAAACAACATTCAGAAATGCACAATGTGCACAAGCTTTCTATTCTGTAACAAAAAAGGAGCTGAAACAGACATCCTGTGCAAAAAACATCCTGAAAGCCAGAGTACCAGACAGAACGCAGTCTAAAAACCCTGATTTATAATTCATCATATGACGGGTGTATAAATTAAGCTCTTGTGCTCCACAGACGGCTTCCAAGCCTGTTTCAATTGGCAGAGGTGCTGGTGTTTAGATACAACGCCTCCCTGTTTGTGTCAGCCTGCCCTCTGGACTTGGGCAACATGGGAGTATGACATCAGGGTAGCCTGTCTCTCAATGCAAAGAGCTTAATCTGAACTCGTGCCAGGCCTGTGGAGGAGTTTATGTTACTCTGACGCACAAGTCTTAACCACACAGATGAGTGTATTTTAAAGCAAAGTTAGCAGTTATTACAACAAGCATTATGGTCGCGGAAGCATATCATAGCAGCTTCAGCTAATTTAGTTTTTAATATTATTTGCTAGTGATTCGCAAAGTGTGTTTGCACAACAAATGCCAGCTAGGCAATAATTTAACACATACCCAAGCCATATTTATCCACACAGATAATGAGAGAATTGCATTTTATCAGCACTTTCCTTTAATGAAGTTTTGTCCATGTTTGACAATCTGCAGCGAGGTTACTCAGTTCAGCACTTTAGCCTAGCTTGGCTGATTGATCAGCTAGTAGCTGTATTATTCAGTCCCAGGGTTGATGCCGCTTATCACCCTCTCTGTCCATTTATGACTCCCCTCATCAAAATAAAATAATGGCTGGGTCAGGCGGCAAGGGAGAGCTCTTGAAATTGAGGCTCACACTGCCCTGCAGTTCTCATTAATGGCCCAGCGGATGTCACTATTTCTCCTCCTGCTGGCTACACACTGCACTTGATTCAAGTGAATGTGGTTTTGGCCAAAACCACGTTCACTTGAATGGTGAACATAAATACTTTATGTTTTCAATCGCTAGTTTAAAGTATTTTTTCATGATACAGTTGGGTGCCACCGATATTGTCCCTTATCATTTGACCCATTTAGGCCTGACCTCAACATTTAAAAAAAAATCCTTCTAAATCCTCCAGTTTTCTGAAATAAATATTTTCACGATTTTTCAAAAATAGCAGACCTACAAGCTCGTAGCGCGCCACTCGGTGGCGCGCTATGAGCTTGTAGATCTGCTATTTTTCAATAGCTAAATTATAACATAATGTTTAAAACACCAAAAGGGGTTCCCGCCCAAAATGGGTTAACTGTCCTTTTGCGCAGATCACGCAAACCTCAGCAAAAAGAAAAGGACAATATCAATGGCCTCCAACTGTATGCGTTTAATAAATTATGGTCCCATTATTATCTTTAAATAATAAAGTAGGGTATGCTTCTACTGGTTCTACTGAGTAAAGACCTGCCCGTCGCTTCCCTTCCAGCCAATAGCATACGTTTCCGGTGCGGTGCTTTTCGGGGCCAGAAGTTCCAAGATGGTGGATTTGAATTAGCTGAAAAAGTAGCTTCAAAACAGGATTATAGAAACCAATGAGTTACGTGACCGCTCCCTTTGTCCATATTTTGTTACAGTCTATGGGCCATGGGTATGTGACAAAGAATGTTACTAAGAAGTGTCATCAGTGTAGGCCGGTGTAGGTAGTGTGTGGCTGCAGAGAGTACTCTAGTTCACTGTTTCCCAAATAGTGGGTCGGGAACCATTTAAATGGGTCCTACATTTTGTTTTTAATGATTATTTCAAAACATTTTCAAAAAACATTCCCAAAAAAGCATATATTTTCACGAATCAATAACAAAATCAAATGATTTATTTCAGTAATGTCATGAAGAAAAAAAAAGAAAATAAATTCCATAAATTAGAAAATAGCTGATCTAAAATAGCTGAGCTTATAAAATAGATCTGCTATTTTCACTAGTTTGGGTACCGGGCGAATATCTAATTTCTCTTTTGGGTCACGGGCTAAACAGTTTGGGAACCATTGCTCTAGTCCCTGTTGACTTGACAGAGAGATTCCCTCTCACCAGCAGCCTTGGTGGGAGTCGTGTCCTCCCTCTCCTCACTCTGCCAGTGGTCCTCATACTCCTCCCCTTCATAGGGGTCTTCCAAGGGAGGGTAGACACCTAGTTTCTGCATTTGTGCTTCAGCCATCTTCTGCACAGCTGCACACACACGCACGCACGCACACACGCATGCATACACCCACAACAGGTGTGTACATACACAGTACAAAAGACACACAAGGAACACGAACACAGGGACAGACACGGGGAAAAGAGGGATTGGTCGTTTTTTTTTGTTTCACCACGCATCAACACTGTCAATGTTTAGCTACCGAGTTTCAAAAGGGTGTTTGAATGCATGCCAGGCAACAGACACACACACACACGCACGCACGCACGCACGCACGCACGCACGCACGCAGGCAGGCAGGCAGGCAGGCACTATGCCAAGCACTTGGAAGAGCAGATAGACACGCAGAGATGGGTAGCTTACTGTAACACCATATTTTCACTATGATCTTTACAGGCGTGCGCGATGGCTCTGTAGAAGCGTCAC
>NC_136795.1:33029315-33049315 GCF_951216825.1 Electrona antarctica
ACTTATTTTGAAAAGCCAAACCGGATCCCGAATCAGCAGCAAGGGAATTTATTAAATTCACACACTTTTTTGTGATATGGCGAAATTATCGTATATTTAGGCATTTTTTAAAAAATTGATCGTACAGAGGGTAAAACTATGGTAGAAATACAATAATTATCGTACATCTGGCAACACGGGAAAGATCTGTTGGTTTCTTTCTATTTACTTATCTTACTGCACTGACATGGTGTTGCTGAGAGAGACTGTCACAGTAAACATCTTAAGAGTTCAGTCAGATAAACATTTCATTTACAATGTTCAGGCTCTGCTACATATTAGTCCCGGTTTAGCACATTCATGCTTAATTTATACTCCTTCGCATGCTGGTGTCGCATGTTGAAAAAAGATCTATATACAAGCTTCTACATCAGCTATTTTCTGTGCGCAACAATGACCAGAGCACACCAAAATATTAATGTGGTTTTAGAACACAAACAAAGGTTGGTGTGAGTGATTATTATAGTTATTGTTGTTAGTGTAAGTAAGTGTTAAATAGCTCTGTATTCTGATAGCAGCTCTATAGCAATCATTGCAATAGACTAGAGTGTTGTTATGAAACAGGGTGTGATATACTGTGTATGGTCTGAAAGTGCAATGCCCTAAGGTAGACTAGGGGGCCCTAATGCGAAAATGTGAATGGTATTGTATTGATGATGTCATGAGGTCAAATGATAAGAAAGAGGAAGTAAAGAAGTGAACACATGGTTTGAAGCTGCCTTGTCCGTGTGTACTTTATTTCATACGAATATACAACATATTTGGCGACGAGGATGGCCGTATCTTCTACTATCCACCTGCCTGCACTATTCCTGCCCTGCCCGGGTCAACCTTCCTTTCCATTTGAAATGTGGATGAAGATTTTCGACAATTACATGCTTGTCATTCATGCGGAAGGGGACGCCTGGCCGGACAAACGGAAGCGTGCTACTCTACTTCATTGCCTGGGTGCAGAAGGCCAGAGGATTTTCTACGGTATTCCTGAAACAGGTGATACTTATGCTGCGGCTGTAGAAGCACTAAAGAAGCATTTTACGCCAACAGTAAACGTGGTAGTTGAACGTCACAAGTTCCGACAGAGGGCGCAGCTGCCACACAAGTCCATTTCAGATTATGTATCTGCACTACGGGAATTAATTGCATTAATTGTGATTTTGGTGACAGAGCCAACGAAATGCTGAGAGATCAACTGATTGAGAAGAATACTGGACAACTCACCCCGGTGAGTTGTCTTCACTTTCTGACATGGCGGGGTGAGTTGTCTGTACTTTCCGCTGGGGCGAGTTGGGCGAGAAAGGACGGACAGCTCACCCCGAAAGTCCGGACTACTCACCCCGGTGAGTTGTCTTCACTTTCTGACATTGCGGGGTGAGTTGTCTGTACTTTCCGTGGCACCCATTACAGTAGGCCTAATTCAATTTCGGATCTAACTATCGGTTCCTACATACGTGCGCAGTCACGCGCTAATTATTTATTTATTTAACAGTAAAATCCGGTGAAACACTGTTGTAAGTAAGGAGTAGAGCGTCTCTCTCTCTCTCACTCTCTATGCAGCATTGAGGGGGGGGGGTCGTTTGTGGATAATGTTTGCGCTTCAAAGGCAGAGTCTCACGGCTGTACAAAGTTGCAATCTGGCCCAGTTGTGGAAGGACTTGGAAAGGAACGATCTGACCATCATGGACATGCTAACGATTGCTTCTGAAGTGAATGGCCCAGTGTGGAGATGCTAATGATGGCTTCTGAATTGAATGTCCCAGTGACCAAAATGGACACTGCAGCTATGACAACACTGAAACAGTGTTTTTGTAGATATGACAACTTTTTTTCTATATTTGTTGTACAAACTGATGTTTTTATATATGACAACGTTTTTCTATATTTTTTGTACAAACTGATGTTTTGAAGTTTAACTTTTTTCTATACTTGTTGTACAAACTGATTTTTTAGATACGACAACTTTTTTCTATATTTTTTGTACAAACTGATGTATTTCTAAAAAACTTTATGTTTACCTTTTTTCTATATTTTTTGTACAAACTGATGTTTTTCTAAAAAACTTTTTATGTTTACCTTTTTTCTATATTTTTTGTACAAACTGCTGTTTTTCGAAAAAAAAAAAAACTTTGTTTACAATTTCTATATTTAAATAAACGACATTACATTTGACCGTACATTTGACTCTTGTGTTATATTCTTGTGAAATATTCAGTAAAGTATTCTTGTGCAATATTCAGTAAAGTATATAAAAGAGCTCAAAGGCTACATATTCAGTCAGACAACTCACCCCGAAAGTGGCCGAAAGTGAAGACATCTCACCCCCGAAAGTGAAGACATCTCACCCCTGGTGAGTTGTCCGGACGTTCGGGGTGAGATGTCCGGACAACTCACTTGGAGGGGCAAAAAGGGTGAGTTGTCTTGTTACCATTGAGAAAGCATCGTGCCCAAGAGTTAGGGAAAGACTCTTAATGCAAACTGATCTTACACTGGAAAAGGCGATTACACTTTCATGCCAAGTTGAATCTGCCATGGCGCATGCTCAGTCTCTCCATGCCAGCTCATCACTGCCAGTACAGGCGGTGAAATCAAAACCGTTCCGTGCACAGAAAGGACGTGCACAGAATATAAGGGACACAAACCAAGTCGCTCCGGTTCCTCCTGCTACCGGTGTGGATCCGTTGATCACCTCGCCAACTCCCCAGGTTGCCCTGCGGCGAAGGTGACAAGCAAACAGTGCAACAAAAAAGGCCATTACGCACGAGTTTGCCGCTCCTCCAGAAAGGAGACCGTTCAGGAGGTTGAGAGTGAGCTCCCAGAGCTTACAGTCCTTTATCTACAGGATGAGTCAGAGAGAAAGAACAGAATCATATGCCGTGTCACAATACGCACAAAAGAGTCTGTTCCGTACAAAGTCGACCTAGTGGTGGACACCGGCTCATCTGCCTCCATAATACCACGTCAACTGTACACTGACCACTTTTACTGTACCCCTCTCGTTGCACCGCCAGCTCAGCTGTTAAACTACTCCAAATCAAAAATACCGTCACTTGGATGTCTGCCAGCTACTGTGCACCTCAGTAGCTGGCAGACACCTCCCACACTGGGCCGCGCAAAGGCTTTTGTGCACCGCGTAAAAGTGAAAGATGAAGTGACTCCCGTACAACAGAAATTGCGCAGACTTCCCTACTCCGTCAAAGAAGACGTCACAAAAGAATTGGAACGCTTGCAGACACTCGGTGTCATTGAAAGATTGACGCATCTCCGTGGGTTTCACCCATTGTGGTGATACAGAAGAAAACAGGCAGCATACGAATGTGCGTTGATCTACGTGAGCCTAACAAGGCCATTGTCATGGATTGTTATCCGCTTCCGCACATGGAGGATTTGTTTTCTGAACTTCTGGGGTCTACAGTATTCTCCACAATAGACCTCGCCAATGCGTACTACCAAGTTCCTTTCCACGAAGATAGCCGCGACTTGACAGCGTTCATTACGCACGAGGGCTTATTCAGATTCCGCCGGGTCCCATACAGACTCGCATCGGCTCCTTCTGCTTTTCAAAAAATTATGGCAACAATTCTGAAAGGCTTGCCTGGCGTACAGGCCTACTTGGATGACTTGGTTATCTATGGGAAAGATGTTGAGTCCCACAACCGCCGTCTGAGAGCCGTTCTTGCAGCCCTGGAAGAGGCAGGCCTGCAGCTGAATAAAGACAAGTGCCACTACAACAAGAAAAGTCTTCGTTTCCTCGGGCACGTCATTACTGCTGAGGGGCTGCTGCCCGATGACGGCCATGTGAGTGCTATTCTCAAAGCACCTGCTCCAAAAGATGCTACTACACTACGTTCATTCCTCGGGCTGACGTCATGGTACGCATAGTTCGTTCCACACTACTCCTCCCTTGTGGAGGGAATGCGCGCGTGCCTGAGAAGTGAAAATGACTTTGAATGGACTGATGCTCAACAAGCGTTTGAGCAGGTCAAGAGACTCATTGTTAACAGTTCTGCTTTATGTATGTTTGACCCAGCTCTCCCTACCATAGTCTCCACGGATGCCTCCGACTACGGGCTGGGTGCTGTTCTTGCCCAAATCCACCCTGATCAAACAGAGCGCACAGTTGCTTTTGCCTCGCGCACACTCAGCCCTGCAGAGCGAAAATACTCCATAGTGGAAAAAGAAGCTCTGGCGTGCGTGTGGGCTGCAGAGAGATGGAGAACGTTCCTCTGGGGAACTCGTTTCATTTTACGCACAGATCACCAGGCCCTTACTACTCTCCTCGCTACAAAGGGGCTAGGACGCGCTGGCATGCGCATAGCGAGATGGTCGGCTCGTTTGCTGTGTTTCAACTATGACATTGCTTACCGTCCAGGAGCACAGAATGTGACAGCCGATTGCTTGTCTCGTCTTCCGTTGCCCTGCTGTGGGGATGCAGAGCCTGAACCGGATCTAGTCGCCTACATAACCACTGATCTACATGCTATTTCAGCACCTGACTTTACCACTGCATGTGTTGCGTGCCCAGAGCTGTGTGCACTCAAAACACAATTACAAAATGGATGGCCCAGCGCCAAGAAAGCTCTACCTTCCCAGCTGGCTCCATACTACTCCGTCAGAGATGAACTGTCAGTACATGACGAGCTTGTTTACCGAGGCCCGTATCGCCTCATTGTACCTGTCGCACTCCGACAGTCCATCGTTGCACTGGCCCATGAAAGTCACCAGGGAATAGTGCGCACTAAACAGCGCCTACGTGATCTCTACTGGTGGCCAGGCATGGATGCCTGTGTTCAAGCTGCCATCTCTTCCTGCCTCACATGTCAGCTGACTGACAAAACTACAAAGACGCACGTCGCCCCACTGCAGCCGGTTCCGTATCCAGACGGGCCGTGGCAGAAACTGGGAATTGATATCTGTGGACCGTTCGAAACAGCGCCACTGGAATGCCGTTACGCACTGACCTTGGTTGACTATTACAGTAAGTGGCCTGAAGTCGCTTTTACACCAACCATTACTACCAATGCTGTTATTCATTTCCTGGCTACTGTGTTCAGCAAACATGGCAATTGCCTGGATTTGGTTAGTGATAACGGGGCTCAATTCACTGCTGCTGCTTTCGCCACGTTCCTTAAAGAGAGGGACATTACGCACAGCAGATCTTCTGTTTATTATCCGCAAGCAAACGGGGCCGTGGAGCGCTTTAACCGTGTGCTTAAGGACTGTGTTCAGAGCGCCAATCAGGAACAGAAACCATGGAAACGCTACGTGCTGGATTTTCTACAGAACTACAGAGCAACGCCACATGCAACAACTGGTGTTTCACCGTTCGAGCTCCTGCATGGACGCAAAATGCGCACAAAGCTAAACAGTGTGTTGGTGGAACCGACTCCGCCTCCCGCAGACGCCGTGGTGCGCACACGCGTTCTCGCCAATCAACAAAAGTCCAAGACCTACACTGATGAGAGACGTCGGGCCAAGGATTCGTCCTTCAAAAAGGGGGACATGGTCCGTGTCAGGAATCCACTACATGTGAAGAAAGGAGAACTGAAATTCGGAAAGCCTACAAGGATAATGAAAAAGACTGGACAGAGCACCTATGTTCTTGAGGATGGACGAAAGTGGAATGCAATCCACCTGTCACTTTTCCCTGACAGCGCTGCTCCAGCTGACATTACCCAACCTGTCCCATCTAACAGTGCTGCACCAGCTGATCACTCACTCCCTGTACCTGGGCCCACAGTAAGAGCACACACACAGCTAACTGATCATGCCCAGGGCAGACCTCAGAGGGTGAGAAGCAAGCCCTGTTGGCTCAAGGACTGTGTAACTTAGAGACTGAGAACAAGGTACACTTTGCATGCTATTATAGCTTTGCTATTAACATTGTTTTTAAAAAAAAATAAACATGTTGATAAAGAATATGTATTGTGTGCCAGAGAAGAATTGATTTGTTTCATTAAGAATGTGCCAGTGATTACTAATCACTTGTTTGGGGAAAAAAAAAAGATTTCATATGTATTCTATTTGCATTTCATATTTTTTGCTATTCATTTTCATTTATTCTATATTTGATATGCCATGCTGTTACATTGCCATTATGCACAGGTGTTTGTCTAGCTAGGCTGGATGTCGTTCTACTCTTAAAAAGGGGGAAGATGTGATATACTGTGTATGGTCTGAAAGTGCAATGCCCTAAGGTAGACTAGGGGGCCCTAATGCGAAAAGGTGAATGGTATTGTATTGATGATGTCATGAGGTCAAATGATAAGAAAGAGGAAGTAAAGTGAACACATGGTTTGAAGCTGCCTTGTCCGTGTGTACTTTATTTCATACGAATATACAACACAGGGGTCAACCCATCTCTTCAGTTCTTTAGCAGACAGAAAATGTTTGTTTCAGTCAATGCAGGATACAGGATAAACAAGTGAAACTGGAAGTAAAAAACAAAACAAAAATGAGCAGACAAAATTGGAACTGAAACACTGTTCTAATAACTGTTCTCTCTCCTGACTGTATAAAATTGGCAGGGAGACCACTGTTAATGAAAAAACGCTCTATAGCAATGATTGCTATCAGTGGAAATAAAACCCACAGGGGAAACAGAGTTGGTGTTGCTGGGGTGGTGGTGGGCGCGAAGTGGCATATGAGACAGACAGAAAGAGATTTGGTCAGCTGTCACAGTTACATAATCCTCAGAGTGGTGTGCGTGCATGTGTATAACCCACAGGGTGGTGTGTGTGTGTGTGTGTGTGTGTGTGTGCGTATGCGACGTGCGTGTGCGCGCGTGCGTGCGTTGTGCGCGCGTGCGTGCGTTGTGCATGTGTATAACCCACAGAGTGGTGCGTGTGCATGTGTATAACCCACAGAGTGGTGCGTGTGCATGTGTATAACCCACAGAGTGGTGCGTGTGCATGTGTATAACCCACAGAGTGGTGCGTGTGCATGTGTATAACCCACAGAGTGGTGCGTGTGCATGTGTATAACCCACAGAGTGGTGCGTGACATGTGCATGTGATCCACCTGAGTATATATCTGCCTGAACTAGCTCACAAGCCATGCATCATTAACATAATTGAATGAGGGTAATGAGGACAATACAGCGGGGCTATTTATTAGGAGTGGAGAGCTGCACATGCTGGGAAAGTGTGTGATAATTGAGGTCAGAGAGCAGCATAATATAATCCTCCTCTACAGCCGTGTGTGTGTGCGTGTGCGTGTGCGTGTGTGTGTGCATGTGCGTGTGTGTGTGTGTGTGTGTGTGTGTGTGTGTGTGTGTGCATGCGCTTGTGCATAATGTGTGCAAGGCTGTGTGTGTCTTGTTAGCGACATTTACAAGTCTATAATGGGTGTCCTCCTTTCTAAACATGACCCTTGAACCTCCCCCACCCTCCAAAAAAATCACGACTCTTGCCATTTTCCAGCCTCATAGCAACACATGTTGTGCTGGTTATGTAACATTGTATATGTTACTGTCCATGCTCGCCCTCATACTGCGGCGCAACTTGCAACATTACAACCCCCCCTCCCCTCCTAGTGCTGCACAATTCTTGCATTGAGATTCTCATGCGATTTTCATTTTTCCCATGAAAATATGTATTGTCTTTAGTCTGTAGTTTCTGAACATTACTACATTCAAAATGTGATACCTGGAGTCAACTACTGTGGCTTTAAAACAGACAACAACAAAGTGCTTGACTTAAACCTCTCTTAAAGGCTCTCTCTTGTAGCAAAAACATAAGAGTAACTAAAATGAATTGGACAGCCAGCACAAATGTCTGAATCTAGATCGCGACCTATTTCCGATTAATTGTGTAACTGCCTCACAGTCATTAGTCAGCATCAGCATCCACATAACTGCCCTCTGTCACAGCCTTCACAATACATAACTGCCCTCTGCCACACTGCTGCAACCTTCCTCCACAGAATAGGTTATTTTGCCAGCGGGATGTTCATGAGCTCCACAGGTGTGTCCTTCCCTGCAGGCTTCCTCCCCCTGTGCACATGCCATTTAGCGCTGAATCTGGCCAGCTGATAGCCCAGACTCTCTCTCTCTCACATGTGCGCGCACACACACACACACACACACACACACACACACACACACGCTCGTGTGTGCACACACACACACACACACACACACACGCACGCACGCACGCACGCACGCACGCACGCACGCACGCACGCACGCACGCACGCACGCACGCACGCACGCACGCACACACACACACACACACACACGCCACACACACGCCACACACACACACACACACACACACACACACACACACACACACACACACACACACACCGTGAAAGGTTTGTGAGACTGCTGCTGTCTGGGAAATAAGTTATATCAGTTGATGACTGCAGTTTGCGTGTGTGTGAGAGAGAGAGAGAGAGAGAGAATTTTACTCTTTAAAAGAGTTAAATGAACACTGAGGATTTTACAAGAAAGAGACCATTCAAAAAGACTGATGGCTATGCCAGTCGACTATTAATAGCATTTTAATTGGAGGCAAAGATGTTAAGGAGTGAAAAATACTCCATATTGACAAAGCACAATCACTGAGATGTGCACGCACAACGCGTGATGGCTTAGCACACTCTTGCTTAGCTTGCTGGGTGCAGATTAGGCTCATCTGGGTCTGCTCCTCAGAGGCAAGCCCCCGTAAACTGGCACACTGATGGCCTGGCCTATTAAAAACAGCTATAGGACAGCATAAACTAGATCTGAGCGGTCCATGGGGACCCAGTGGAGAGAAATCGAAAGGCCTCTCACACAAGCATCACTGTAATGCCTTCATACCAGCACTAACGACCATAAGAATCTCCAGGGGTAGCGATTGTAGAAAATCTGCCCTCACTGCAAAAGACAACTGAGAATGCTGCATCAGGTCTCCCGTTCCCTAGACAGGTAGAAGAAATGCAATGCATGTCTGGTGGACGTCTTCATCACATTAGGACATCTCACTACTAGCAGCGTGTGAAAACAAATATCTGATATAAGAGGAAGCAGCACTTAAACTTTATATTTTTCGTACAAAAATGTAGGTCTCAGCATGCGACACCGTCATAAAGCGGTCATAGGCCTTAGAGGTCCAGAAGGCTTTTTGATCTCTCTACCTCCCTTCCTCCCCCACCTTAAGGGGAAAGAAACCTACTCTGAAATTCTCCTTTACGGGTAAGAAGTCAGTTGATAAGGGTAAGAAGTCACTGCTGACTGCAGCAGTATAGATATGGGCGCTTGTTAAGAACATTATTGAATGTGTGATGAAACCCCTTACACAGGTCTGCAATCGATCTTTGACAACCGGCATTTTTCCAAGCGAAATTCAAACCAGTAAAGTAAAGTTATTCTAATATACAAGGCTAGATGGTTTATCATAAAACTAAATCTCTATGACCAACAGTATGGATATACTGTTGATATTTAGACAAAGTAGGACCACCTCACTAGCATTATTGGATTTTGTAACAACTGCTATTGAAAATAAATAATATGCTATACGTATATTTCTAGATTTAAAAAATAAATCACACCCGTGTGAACTGAGCGGTGCAGGCTGGCTGCCAGTTGGCTGGCTGCCAGCGGTATTGTAGCTGTTCATAATCCAAACAGACAGACATACAGACATACACACACACAGCCAGTCATTGGAGCGGTTAGGCACCACTCAAAAAGAAAAACGTCTGAAATAGGCTACTGTTAACAAAACTTCAAAGATATGGTATAAGAGGTCTATCACTCACTTGGATAATTTGATATTTAGTTATCTAACCAATATGTGCAATAAGCCTATCTCACAGAATTTCCCCGCCCCCCTTAATACGCCCCCTTTTGGGGTTAGTGGTGATAGCGTGACGTCACTCCATAGACGATACATGTTAACAGAGGTAATTTAAGAAGTCTACAACTTTTGTTTTCTCAAGGTAAGGTTTGTTCTGTTCTGTTCGAGCTGATTTACCATCTTGTTTGCTTCATAATAATATTGGTCTGTCACATTTTTACATTAGAAAATGTACTTAGATTCTCCAGAGAAAAGAACGTGTAAATGCTAATGTTAAAGACAGACACCACTATTTACCGGAAGTGGGCGTGAAAAGCGGGCTGTGAGATAGGCCTATTCGTGAACTGTTAATTAATGCAGGTAAAGTGTCCCTCAGGGCTCAATACTGGGTCCATTGTTGTTTATTCTGTATGTAATAATAATTATGTGTAGGGTTTCCACGTTACTCAAGGCTGTAGTATTAGCAGATGACACAAACTTGCTTTGCCGTGGGGATAAGTTGGTGTAGGAAACTAAATGGAGAATTTACAGTTTACAGTACAAATTTAAGTAAAACACAAAATATTATATTTGGGAATATATAGGCTACAGGAATGCCATACCCACTTAAACCATATATAGCCTACTTCATTGAATTGGGTCCCCCAGGGGTCTATAGAGCAACGAAGTCCTGACGTCACTGTCAGTAGAGGGCGTAAATCCACAGGTTTGTCTACTTTTTATTTGCATTGTAATCTCCATAGGGGGATTTTAGATCGCCTCATATAAGAACTGTGTTTGAAAAATAAACCGATCACCCCGGCCTTTTCACTCATATGGATATGAAACATCGACTGAAGGTGGAAATGTACAAATATACCCAAAGAGTAACAAAAAAGCGTTAGAAACGAGCCAAACAACACAGAGACTACATTTCCGGGTAGGCGGGTGGCTGGCTGCATCTGCCCGTCGCACAACAGGAACTGAATGTTAATTACGTTTATTTTTATTTTATTTTATTGATATTTAATGTTTCGTGGTTAGTACGAGTCGAGTCACCACCAGCTGAGCTTACGTCAATGAGGAATCTCAGGAACGCAATGTGTTGACAGCTGGGCGTGACGTATATTAGCAGCGACATTGCCTTCATATGTAGTTTCAAGGCTTTTGCGGCCACATTAATTCCATTTTCTCCAGAAACTGGCTGTATCAAATATGAATGGACATCATTAACAACGCACATCCACTCCCCTGACAGAAAGGCCGGGGTGGTCGGTATATTTTTCAAACACAGTTCTTATATAAAGTGACCTAAAATCGCCCTTTGGAGATTTCACTGCAAATAAAAAATACATGAACCTGTGCATTGGCGCCCTCTACTGAAAGTGACGTCAGACTTCGGTGCTCTATACCGATTTATAAGCTCACATCGTGTGAGTATGGCTATTTACACTGAATGTTCTCCTATTTTCACCAAATGTTCGACAAGCCCAAGTTTAAAAGTTAATCTCAGCTAATCTCCGGCACTGTTGGCCCGATCCATGCCAAACTTTACACACACACTCCCTGGATGCCAACGATGAACCTCTGCCCCAAATATTCCTCAACGACTTGTTATAGCGCCACCATCAGGCCGATTTAGGAAAAACACATTTCTGTAGATTACTCGTACACATTTTATCCATACATCACACAATTCGGTATACACTATCTACATAGTCATGTGATCAACACGGATCTGCAGCATTTCCCATCTTCCATCCTGATTGGCTAAGATTGGCTTCCAAAGCTCACATGATTGGTCCGTTTCGAACAAAATGCCACAAATCACAAACGCAGTGTGCAATTTCCGTGAAATTATACACGCACATTTCCACTAGGCCGAGGACGACATGCCACTATTTTTTTTCAAAATCAGCCTCATGGTGGCGCTATAACAGGCCAATTCCTGTTTTTAGCTATAACTGCATCGATCTGTATACAACTTATGTATGCGCACTCCCTAGCCCATTGATGCCTGAGGCCGATTCTGGGAACGCCTTCTAGGGCCTGACCCAAGGTTTCTAAAAACCTTCAAATTCTGATTAATTAGTTTTTAAATAGTTATGTTGCTACATGTATAGCAATAGCTGATGAGACGCAGAGAGCGCGCCGGCATCAAGGGTAGAACAACGTATACGTTGCATCAGGCATCAATGGGCTAGAGGCCATGGAAAAACATCCCTCCACATCTGCCGGTTATAGCGCCACCATGAGGCCGATTTCTGCAAAACACATTGCTTATTTCATCCAAATCTCACACAAATCGGTACACATGATCTCTGTAGTCATGTGATCAAGACGAGTCTGTTGGATTTCTCAGATTCTACACTGATTGGCTAACATTGCCTTCCAAAGTTTTCAAAATGCTGCACATGTCCTGCTCATCCAGAATTCTATCCTCAGAGATGCTGTGAGTGATCTGGCATTTCCTCAACAAAATGAAGAAAATTGTTGCAAAAAACAAACAAACAAAAAAACATATATATATATTACTCCTAAACATTTTGCCAAACATCTCACACAGTCCTATCCTCCTGGTGGAAACCTGTGCCCAGAAGGGCACTTTTTCTAGTTTTGTCTCATTCCAATTAAAACACTTGAACCCTAGTGCTAAAAAGCCCTGGTATATGGTTAGCCTCCCCTCCTTTCCTCTTTCTGTATGTCCTCTTTTTATTTCATCTCTATTATGTCCTCCTCAGGACTGCAATATTGCAGCAGCGGTCGTGAGCTTGGGCCTTCTGAACTCAAGACAGTGAAACTCAATTAAAAGCAGATGCAGCGCAGATCCACCCTCCTCTTTGTACTTCTGTGATCCTCACAATATGTGAAGTGGTTGAACCTTATGTGGCGCTAAATGCAAGCTATAGCCATGAGTGCAATAACTCAATAAGGTGAAAACGAATCCCCGGACTGCGTGTGACCTGAGATTCCTTCTTTTGTTTGTATCTGTTAAGAGGCATTAGTGCCACAGTAACGCTTCTGTCAAGAACAAACACACAGTCACACACAGGTCTGAAATGCCTTGTAAACTGAATTTCAGTTGGTTGAGCACAGCGCATTGTATAGAAGGCAGATAACATTATGTGCAAACAACTGACATCTGTTCACAGCTTTTTTTCATATGTGCTGAAGACCCAATAAATGAAATGAAAACATTGCAGCAACGAGAGATATGATCTCAGCTTATTTGAGGTGATTTGCTTGTGGATTTCTGTGGAGAGGTAAAACTGTGTGCATGACAGTGTTTTAGATGTATGATTTCTATACAATTTTGCCATTCATGGAAAGCCATCTTGTTACAACCTCTGTCAGCCATGAAAGACAATATATACTATATATCTTTTTTTTCTCTCTCTCTCTCTTTTCTTTTTTAAAAGATTTTAGTTAAAAAAAACTTCATCACTCAGTCAATGACATTTGCATCTATTGGCCTTTGCAGGTCCAGCCAAAACAATGTGTCATCGTATCGGACATGGTGCTATAAAACCAGTTGCTATCTTTAGAAAGAATGTCGTCAGGATCTGACAGTTTTCTAGTATCTAAAAGTTTGAGGGCTTTATCATGCACATTAAAACTAAAGGACGTACCACCATAACATGACTATCAACACCCAGGGACATTTTCATGACTAATGTTGAGAGTTGACCAAGAAACAGGAGTCCTTAACAATGAACTACCGTATGCCATTTTTATTTCCAGCAAAGAATTGAATATACAGTAGTCATCCAAAATTTCAAGGAATTGTTTTGATTGTTTGACGTTTCAGTGAGAACATGATTAGCTTTGGCTTTTCTAATTGCAACTGTGTGCTGTATGCATTGCATTGCATTGCATAGTCGCCTGAAAAGCAGCCCCCTGCAGTCAAGACTTTTTCTCTGCGCTCATGAAGTGACTTGGATAAACTTGGAGTGAACTACGAAATGTCTGTTTGTTTGTTTGTTGACAATGTCAGTAACACCATCATCATAAAATAATTTACAGGAATGTTCAACATCGGCAATGAGGTTAATTTAAGCAAAAAAAGTAATGAAAAACCCTTGTTCCATTAATGTGTCATCAGGCTTTATAATGATTCATGGCTTGGTTTTGGGGAATGTTTGTATTTCTAACTGTGGAACACCACAGTGGTCACTAATATCATTTGGAAACACAGAAGCAGCTGTGCACTGTATTTGAGAATTGAGATGTTGTTAGGACATCAGATTAGGTCTAGTATCACTATCATAAATCTGAAACACATCTAGTGAGTCACAATATGCTTTCATATCAACAGATACTGGTTGTAGCCTGTTCCAGTTTAGATCTCCAATAATGACAAATTAATCAATCCAATTGTGTTCAATCCGGATAGAGTAGACGCTGCATTAAAGATGGTAGACAACCTCTGAGTTGAAGGTGTCCTATAGCAATCTAGAACTGTAATATAGAGAGTTTAACCTAAAGAAAAGCAAAAAATATACCGGTATATATATTTCTTACTCACTGTCAGATGAAGAGAGAAGCACAATATTGTACTTGCTAAACTTAAGATTTCATAAAGATTGCAGCACTGACACCCCTACTACCCCATTTGGGTCAGTCAGTCCTATATGGTCTATTCATTATAACCATCAATGCTATTATCCCTTGTTCAGAACAGATTAGCCAGGTTTCAGATGAAACAATTACATCAAAATGGTACTTGTAGAGCCATGACTAATCAGACGGGCCATGCACGAGGAGAAATACAGGGGCATCGGTAATTATTTGATGCCTGGCCAGCACACAGCCAGATGCGCATGTTGTGAGGGGATTTGAAAACACTGTATTAATTTTAGATATCAGCAGATTATTTTTTCAATGTCCATATCAATTCTGATTACCTTGGGGCAGGAAGGCCAATGAATATACTGTAGCTAAGAATAATTAATAAAATAATCCATAGCATGAAACCGACTCTTTACAGAACTATATGGTGCATGCTTTTGAGAAAGCTTCATATTGCTGAAAAGACTCATTAGTACTCATCTGGGATTAGTCCTACACAAGCATAAACAAACTGTGTCCAGTAAAAGGCTATACAATTGGGATATATCATATACAGTACCAAACCACCATGTTGTCCTCTGACCAAGCTATCCTATATGAACATCCAAAGGCAAGTGACCGATCATGTGACAAACACCTTTGTCAGACACTGTTACACTCAATCACATCTAACAGACAGAAACAGCAGTGCCTCTAAGCAGATTCAATGAGGACTTGATGAGTATAAACACCACAAGTTTGTACAAAGAGTTTCAAGGATGTGAAAACTTCAAATAGCTCAGCTAGTCTGCCGTAATCTTCAGGGAGTGCTCGTTTCTATTTAAAAGAATGGCCTCTTTGACAGAAGTTCCAGGGAGCGAGACGCCTCAGTCCTCTCCATCCCGGCCGACATTAATGTGACCCTTGACCCTCACTGAACAAACAGATGGGGTCGGGAGCATCTGGAGGGGCTCTCCGATGAGTTGACCTCCAAAAAGTTAATGTAATTATCCTGTAGCCAGTGGCAGAATGATCTCACACTCTGCCCATCTTTCTTCTATATGCGCCCAAACCCCCACCCCTTGGGTAATTAGTTGCTGGTAGGGGGGGGGGGGGGGGGGGGGCTGTGGGAGGAATGCCTAACACAGCTATCAGATGAGGAGGAGGAGGAGGAGCGGTGGTGCTGAGTGACAGCGAGCCACCTGCTAGGCTAAGATGCAAACTGAAGCATCACACAGGGCTAAGGGGCAACAGGAGATGTGACAATCACAACTTTTAGAGAGGGAGATTTGAATGTTATCAAACCTTAATCAATGAAATGAAATGATTACTATATTTACCCAGGGTATCTGGGCTAAGCTCAAGAACTTGTTTCCAGCCAGGCCCTGCTCATAGAACACATTTCATCGTAGTGGTTCAATGCCTTGTTCAAGGGCACTTCAGCGGTGGTAATTTTAACGTGTCGGACCGCTGATTCGAACTGGCGACCTTCCGGTATCAAGACCGCTCCGCTATCCGTTCGGCCACCGCTGCCACATACCAGTAGGTTACTTTACTTACTTATCAAGACCAATGCAATGAAGCCTACTGGACCTAACTGGACCTATTGACGTTGTTGTTGTTGTTGTTGTTTGTACAGCACGACGACTGGAAAAATTGCAGACGCCAAATGGAAAATGCTCTGTGCTCTGTAATGTTCTGTATCAGCAGAGCCTAAACCTTACCGTAATCTCACACTAACCTAAACATTGTCAGAGCAATTGGATACCCACAATGGACACTCATATACTGTACAGCAGGTCATGTCAAGAGTCATTTACAGGTAGTGTTACCAGGAGCGCTCAATAACAACTTCTTGTTTACTCAAAGGTGATAAAATGCAGAAAGGTATTATACGTGGTTGCTTTGTGTTTGATGCTGAGAAAGCATCATGGTGAGAATCCATATTAGAATGAACTTCTCGTGTCGTGGATTTGAAACTTGAGATTTGGACTTGATTGTGACTCAAGTCACAATTTTGGTGACTTCAGACTTGACTTATAAAAATGAAAATGACTGCATTGTATTGAATATTCTTCACAAGATTTATTTGAGATACTGTATGTTCTGTCCTAAAATTATTATTCTTAATTTTCAGCGAGCGCGCACACACATGCACGCGCACACACACACACACACACACACACACACACACACACACACACACACACACACACATAAATGTAAATTACGTTTAACTTTGCCATCTGAAAACCCACAGAGTTAAGGATTGCTATAGTAGCTAGCTTGTGAGTACACTCACCCACGCACGCACCCACGCGCGCGCACGCACACACGCACACACACACACACACACACACACGTCTGCCCAATAAATTGTGAAATTATATTTTTGCCAATATCATCCTAATGCCAAGAGTAAAATTGCACATTACAACATTGGATGTTGTTGACTGTGTTGACAGTGTATTTCAGAACACCCAACATAACAGCATTATGTTGTGATGTGTCTGGTTGATAACATTAGCCAGACCCCAACGTTCAAAATATGCTGTCTGGCAATGATGCACGCGCGCGCGCACACACACACACACACACACACACACACACACACACACACACACACACACACACACACACACACACACACACACACACACACACACACACACACACACACACACACACACACACACACACACACACACACACACACACACACACACACACACACACACTATTCAACAGTGTATGGCCATGTATGGTATTAAAGTTTCTGCTTGGTTCAAAGATACTTGAATCGTAGCTGAAAATGTAACTGAACCTCTGGCAGCGGTGTCTGTGTCTGTCTGAGGGAGATCATTGTCATAGGATCAAAATGTGTTGCAGGTGCTGACGCTATTGTAGCCCCATCTCTGCTCTTTGAGATATGCAAATCATTTTGTAGAAGCCATTTAACTGTTTTTTGTATGTAATTATTATGATTTCTGTTTATTATTTAGTCTATTCAGCTTTGAGATAATTATTTAGAATATTGAATTTAATTGATACGTTCACTGAATTATTGGCTGATTGACACCAAGGGCACGCCTCCCCAGGCCTAATTGACAGAGCAGAGAGAGCATATCAAGGCTGGGGTAATTGGGAATGGTTATGCACCTGGGTGGAAATACGGCTTTTACCAGGCCAGCCAGGAGAATGCCACAGAGAGAAGCTGTTTGTTCTGTAATGCACTTTAATGGCGAAGTAAATATGCAAACAAAAAATAATTCAACTTGTGGACAATGGTTTCTTCTTGCCTGCGTACAGCCCAAGTCTGGGTGCATCAGTGAGTTTTGTCTGTTTGTTTGAAAGCTGACAGAGCCACTACACATTTGTTGATAAATAAAGCATCTCAAAAGGAAAATCTAATATTGCCATCATTATACATGGCTCTTAATTGCGTTATGCCAGTGCAAGGATAGCATTAAAAATGCTACCATTGAGACTTGAGGACTTGACATCTGGAATTTCTGACTTTATTTGTCCAGAACACACCTTGGCACTTTACTTCAGACTCACCCTCCAATTGATATACGGTAAAATTATATAAGGTTACACTTCAGACTTACTAAGTTATAGTAATATATACATACTATAACTTGCAAAATAGTGACTTGATTACTTGGTCTTCAATATTTCTAAATGATTTATCAGTAGTCTTTTTTTTAATCAATTTTCTGTACATTTAAGCAGTCAAATCATGTGAAACCGGTAAAACTGCTTTGAAACCCGACTCAGTCGTGCATTCCAAAGTCTATATGACATTGCCTGGCCCTTCTACTAAACATTGAAAATGAATGACCCTGTATGTGCGAGTCCATTAAGGGGGCATGCAAATAAATCGCCCTGTGATCTAATTCAAAGATTACAACTGACGCAGAGGCCACAACATAATGTCATGTGTTCCTCGTGTTGATGAAACAGGGATAAAGACCAATCCCATTTGTTTTGAGTCATGGATCACCACTCCTCTCAATACATCTACGTCAGTCAGTACATCCATCCCCGGGATTTGACAGACAGGGATGTCTAGCAGCTCCTGTCCCCAAAACCAAGTTACATCAGGACCAATGTAGAACTTGTTGATTTACCGAGTGTGTGAAATCCAGTTACAAGACAAGCTCCAGATTTCCCCAGTCTTCACGCCTGCTCACATCTCCCTCCTCTGCTGACGTCGTTGACTGAGACATGAGGTCCTAATCCCACTAAACCTCTGTTCTCATCAGAGATTTATCTGCATGCTGCTGTTGATGTTGTTGTTGAAGCAGAGCAATAGGCTGAAGGGCCTCTAAAGGACAGTTACTGCTGCTGGTCTCTTTGTGCCAACGTGGATAATAGCGTGCCAATGCATGCGTGCGTGCGTGCGTGCGTGCGTGCGTGCGTGCGTGCGTGCGTGCGTGCGTGGTGCTATAGGAATATATTATGCATTCTAATGTATGCAGCAAGTGCACAGTGCATGGTACTAAATACAGCTGAATGAGTGTGTAGAAATGAATAACTCTTGGTGGCTAGTGCATAGTGCATGCCAGGTACTATAGGAATTTGCCAAGAACGAGTTCCACAAGTTTGGGCCAAAAGGCTCAGACTGCCGAACACGGAGTTACACAAGTTTTGGGTTTTTTGGACACAGGAGGGCGCTGTTTGCTAACCTATGGTCTTCGGTTGGTTTCGGTGGTTCTCGGGAGACCTCGTGACACGTTGATCACATGACCGGGAAAGGAAATGCTTTCCCAAGTTCCCAACCATGTAGGAGCCGGTGGTAAAACCCCCAGACAATGCATTCCTATGGACAACTGCGTGCCTCGCTCGCGCTACAACAGAGCCTGTAGCTTTCAAACCGATTGACGCGCATGTATCATGATTATTTTCCGATTTCTAGGACACGAGTGTGCGTCATTCGAGGGCACTATATTACACCAAATTACACCATGTTTTGTTTGTTGTGTGGTTTGTTGACCATAACAGTAGCCTGTTGGTGGTGGGTCTCAGCAGGGCATGCCTGTGCTGGGCGAACAGAGCCCCCATGCTTTTCATCGTTCATCTTCTGATGACTGTATACAGTATACAGTACAGTATCATCAAATAACTCACTGTCACTGTTTATACAACACATGCGGACACACACACCACTACGCTATAGGCTACATGCGCACAGATACTTTACTACACGCACGCACGCACGCACACACGCATATGTGCAATTGTGCATGCACATATACAGAAAGAGATTAGATAGATAGTATGCTGTAGTAATTGTTGCTAGACAACAGCATACATTAGGCCTATGTGATGGCTATGGAGAGAAGTTTGAAAAGCGGTGTCACATTTAAAAGTGTGACACAGCTCAACACATTTGTACAACTTGTACTTTATCACAAACAGAGGCTGAGCAGGTTCTCTGTTTGGAAACCAGCTGGGGCATGCAGTCATAAATTAAGGACACGGTGTTTTTAAAACAGACAGAGTCCATGTGTCAGAGGGGTGTGTGTGTGTGTGTGTGTGTGTGTGTGTGTGGGGGGGGGGGGGGGGGGGGGGTTGCCTTTCAAAGGACACTTGGACTGTTAACCAGGGAGGGACAGTTTACTGTTTATATCCAACATGTAATGAAAC
>NC_136795.1:33051815-33101815 GCF_951216825.1 Electrona antarctica
CCTAGTTCTGAGACAGCCACTGTAGGAGAGAACTCTAGAACAAGGACAACTACTTTGGGAGATGACACCAGATAGGTGAACTAATAGAGAACAGGTCGTGCCGCAGCCTCTCTCTCTCCCTCTCTCTCTCTCTCTCTCTCTCTGCCTTCCTTCATGCAGCTCTCTTTTTGCTTCTCTCTCCAAGTCTCCTTGGGGTCTCCGAGCCATATTGGCCTCGATCTACCTCAGCATCAACCGATTCTTCTGACCCACTTTCTACTGAACTGAAATTATAGCCACAGGCAGTCAGGTGACGGATGCCAAGAGTAAGGATCAGGATCACAGTTGTCGCACCTAGACACACAACTATACGCTCACATGGCACACACCGTAAAGTGATATTCACAATGAGCACTATAACTATAAAGATGACTATAACTATAGCGTTCACCATTTTATATTTATTTTAGTCGGTGTGAACTCTGCCATACATTTGACTTCAAACGATTTTTCAAACTATATATATTTTTTAAAGTTATAGTGCTTGCTGTGAATGGCCCTTAAAGGTCACATCTCTGCTCAGTCATTGTGGGGTTTTCTGGCAAGAAAGAAAGAGAGTATTGTTGTATTGATAAACATGGTGAAACAGTGACAGATAATAAAAGACAACAAAAGACAGTCAAGAGAAGTAATCATTAACTTTGTGAGTTGCGTGACAGCACCAATAACTCCCAAAGGAGGGACATGGGAGAATCGATGTTAGGGGCCAGTTGCAAAAGACAAACTTCTGTGTTGACTTTTGTGTCAATGTCACATAGTTAATTGGGTCAAGATGAGAGGAGTGAGGGACCAAGAGGAAGCCATTGGAGGGAAATGTCATCATCATCATTTCTCAACTGTGTTGAGAGATCGAGCCAACGGATAGTCGGGTCGAAAAAGACGAAAACAAAACAAGACAACACTAAAAGAAATCCTTAGGGATACCGTCTACTGTAATGGAAATATATGGCCAATAAGGAAGCTATAATAACCTTCCAAAAAGTAAAGAAGAAAAGAAAATACAGGCTGTAGGCTGTAGGAGACTTATGATACAGGGACGTTTGTTCATAAAAATAAACTGATAACAGAAAATTCAAATATCACAGAATAAAAAAAAGAAAGACATACAGGTTGGAGGAAAAAAATGTGGTGCAACCACTTCATTATGGAGCTTTGTGTGTCCCTGACTGCCTGGTTCTGTCCCTGGCTGCCTGGGTCTGTCCGAGCACGAAAATAGCATTTGGTTGGTTTTCAAAACCAAGTGTCACTGTTGTGCAGCCTAAGTTAACACACACATACATATTAATTGTATATATGATGATTTCAGGTGTGACAGTAGAGTACAGTACAGTACAGTAGAGGGACCCCCACACATTAACTCTGTCATTTCTCGACCGTTTCGGACGCAGGGCGGCTCACCGGAACCGGGCCGGGACCCTGGGCGCGTTCCTGCGGGTCTGGAACGGGGAACCCCCGGGGACCACCACACAGAGTTGCACCTCTTACTTCACATAGGTGTAAGTTTTTGTGATGATTTGAATTTTGTTGTTATTTTTCATGTCATGATTAATATGAATTGAATACCCAGGACCTGAATGGAAACAAGACCACCTGGTGTACACCCAATTTTGGGTATACACCGCATTGATAAATAAGGGCCTAAGTGTTTGACTGTACTTTGTTTACATTTCTACGTAATAAAGTATTCAATCAATCAGTCACTGTTGCATGCAGTGCAATATTGTGAAAAACTGCAAACAAGAACTCCCATGCATGTCTTGTACTCACCATCTCCACTTGCCGAGGGTCCAGGTTGGGGGGTGCAGAGGATTGGACAGCAAACTGGATTTTCTTCCTCTCCTTCTGCTCCCCCTCATCCTGAGTTGACTCATTGAGGTCCATGTCTGCAAACTGGATCTTCTTCCTCTCTTTGCACTCCCCTTCAACCTGACTTGACTCATGGGGCTCCATGGCTGCAAACTGGATCTTCTTCCTCTCTTTGCGCTCCCCTTCAACCTGACTTGACTCATGGGGCTCCATGGCTGCAAACTGGATCTTCTTCCTCTCCTTGCGCTCCCCCTCAACCTGAGTTGTTGACACATGGGGCTCCATGGCTGTGGCTTCTGGGGATCTGACACCAAGCAGAGAGGAGGGGGTTGCTACCGATGATCAGCTCCCACTTTGCTAGGTATAGTCCCACTCCTGAAAAGTCCCCTTCTGTCTCTCCTCTTGCCTCCTTCTCTCTCTACCTTGACTTCTCTTCAAAAACTGAAAATGAACTGTTTTTCTCTCTCTTCCTGAACCTGTTTATCTCTGTCCCTCTTTATCCCTCTCTCAATTCAATTCTCTCTCTCTCTCTCTCTCTCTCTCTCTCTCTCTCTCTCTCTCTCTCTCTCTTGCTGTCTCGCCTCTCTCACTTCTATTTGACTGTCTGTAGTGTATGTTCTCTCTCTCTGCCTCTCGTTCCCTCCCTCTCACAACCTGTGCAGCAGGAGTGTATGAGAGAGGCGTCCTTAGATCTAGTGGGGAGGAGAGGAAAGGGGAGGGGCCACAGGAGGGGAGGGAACAACGTGAGTGAGTGAGTAGAGGATGGAATGGAGAGGGGGAGGGAGTGCATGTATTTTTGTGTCTACCTCTAAGCTGGTGTTGAATTGTAATCAGAAGAAGAAAAAAAACATAATCTCATTCCATCAGCTGAGCCTCTTTTGGCCTCTATTTGTGAATGAGAGATTTGTGCTGAGAGCGCAGAGTGGGAGAGAGAGAGAGAGAGAGAGAGAGAGAGAGAGAGAGAGAGAGATTGAGAGAGAGAGAGAGAGAGAGAGAGAGAGAGAGATGGAGAGAGAGACGGAGAGAGAGAGAGAGAGAGAGAGAGAGAGAGAGATATAGAGAGATGGAGGGAGGGACAGGACATCGAGTGTGAGGGATAGAGAAGAAGAGAGTTGTGTCGTGTAAATTGGGGAATGTGTTTGGGATTAAGTGGATTAAGGCTGTGCTGTTGAGTGTTGACATGCAGCTCACTGCGCTGATAAGGCTGTGCATTTGCTATGAGACAGTGTGTACTAATGGACCTAATGAGTTCCAATGAGACTCCACTATAGGTCGCAGTGACATGTTCATGATGTCCTTTATGCAAAAAGTCCTTTATGCATAACTGAGAACCAATTGAAATGTGTGACACGCACACAGCACGACTGAGCCGAATGATCTCACTGGAATGAAGATACTTGGTTTCATGGCCATGAGTGAACTCCCTGGAATCATTCCAGTGGAATGTATGCTTAGATTCCACACTCCCTCCCTGTCAAAATGACAGGGAGGAAAAGGCGATACAGTACTGGTGCTTATTATGTTTTCCACACTTTTTCCAATGGAAATTATGTTGTTTCTGATCCTAAGGATTTATCAAAAAGAAGAAGATCCTACAATTTATGTTAGACAATATAATCATATTGAATTGATAGGGAATGCTATAGCCTCGGTACCCAGACTTTTATTTCCGTTCGCATTCGGCTCAAAAATGAAAAGCCTGGTGAAACCCATTGGAAACTATCTGGCATAGGAAGTGGGGGTCAACTTGTATTTCATTAAGCAATAATTTCACTAACCAATAACAATGCAGAGGCACGTTGCTCCAAGATCGGTGAACCAATAGGATCCACCACCTTGTACTCGTCGGCATCCGCCCCTCTAGGCCAGAAATCATACTGGCTGGCAGGCTAGGAATACCAGCCCGTGTAAAAGGAGACCTACATTACACAGTGTGTCAGTGTGTGTGTCTGTGTTGGTGGGGAGTGTGTAGACATGTCTTGAAATTAAATGACGTGGGAGTGGGATCAGGTAAAGTAACAACAACCTAATAAATTGGTTGTTTATCCAGCTATGAAGAGGTTGCTGAGAGGTCATTTAAACAAGACACTGCGGCAGAGACAAAACAATGCTGTGAACATGAATTGTGGCAAAATAGGATATATGAGATTATGAAAGAGTGACAGAGAGATGGTGTCAGGAACTAAGAGAGGAAGAGCACTGCGCAGACTGGATGACGAAAAGGGGGAGATTGCGAAAGAAGAGCAGTCCAAGTGCTATTTTCAGGGCCTCGCTGCTATTTCACTCACATGGCCAAGGGATTTGGAGAGCATTGGATTTGGCCTGTGGACAGAGTGGAGCTTTGAGCCGCTATGAAGGAGATACAGTAGCAGTGGTGGTGGGCGGCTGAAGGGAGTTATGTGTGCAGAACAGGTCACAGGGCACGTGCGTGTGTGGGGGTGCTATACTGTCTACAGGAGCCACAAACACATTAGACAGAGACACTGTTTATCCCACTAGGCAGAGCAAATGGAATATTTATTCAGAATGAGTCTTCATTGCTGGGCTTTAGTGCTTACCTCCATGCTACGCAACGCCTCCACAGTCCACAGTAACGTTACTTCTCCAGGGAGCTGGCAATTCATTGATGCTTCCCCCCAACTGATGTCTGAAATATAACAGCCTTGCAGTAGCATTGTGTAGCAATACTAATATCACTGCGTGGATATTAGTCTTGTTCCTCTGAGAATTAGATATTTATATATATAAATATATTAGATACTTCATGTCATTCTGTTTGGCTTCTAAAGTAGTAGGGTAAGCTGCAGTACCACAATGTCCTGGTGTGTTTGGGGGTGCTGATATGCAAATGATTTCATCTTCGAGTCATTATAATACTGATGCTAGATAAACCCAGGCTTGTTTCCATTCCATGCCAGCTTGGAAAATCAACAATGGCGGACATTGTAAACAAAGTGGAAATGCAAATTTGAAACTGAAGACTGAAGAGGGGGAGGAATTATACAAAGTAGGGCGATACGGAGGTCATTACGCATATGACCAAATCAGTTGAGCTGTTCCTGAGAGCAATTTCCATAAAGCGCTATATTATGAAAAGGCTGAATTCGGGGATTGCGGGGATTGAAAACACATGGGGGAGCGCAAAAAAAAGACATTGGAAAAGTTGAATTTCATGTTGTAGGACCTTTAAGGCCCAAACCACAACTACTCGCAACCGTTTGGTTGCAACTTGCAAGGAGTTGCATGGTGAATCATTGGTGTGGTTTGGTAGGGCCTTAGTCATGCTATCTCGATTCAGGCAAGTGTGGTTACATGTCACATTGCATTTGGTTGGACTTACACAATACACATATATGAGGAAATTAATCAACAGTATTTAATGTGGCAGCAGCACATTCTTACCCACAGAATAGATTAGAATACCAGTATTATAATTAAACTACTAAATTAGCCCTTACAGCTGCACAACACAATGGAAATTTCATGAATATTGGATACTGGGAAGAGAATTGAGAAATGCCACAGCTAAGAGAAACTAATGAAGAGAAAACAAAATGGAGATGGACATGGGAATAGTAAAGGACTTCCTAAACAGGAAAGTGCAAGGAAGGTATGCAGAGCATAAGCAAACAGGATAACCAGTAGTGATCTGGAAATCTAATACAGCTGTTGCGATTTACCTTCCTTTTCCTGTCTTTGGGGAGAGGGAGATAATTGTAGCACTTTTGTACTTGGGTGTACGTGAGAACTGAAGACTGTGTCATTTGGTGATCTCTTGCTGAAACTTTGCCATTATGAAAAACCCAAAGAGAAACAAAGCTAGCCTGTAGTGTTGCACTTCAATGACTAATGCTGCCTGCACCCTGAAGCTGGGCTGCACTTAGCTCTGGTCCATAGCTCTAATGCCTTTATTAGAGCTACAGTATACTTACTCTTCTCTTCCTGCGCTCGCATGAAATGCAGACCAGCCTCTCATCTGTAGCAAATGTTCCATGTTTTTGAATGTTTTTGCTACTCACCAATACAAAGGAGGCTTGTGTTATTAGAAAGCCTACTTTCCTTAGTGGATGCACTCTGAAGCCCCCCACCACACTTTTGGCCAGAAAGGGATTTTTTTTTCACCAGAAGAAAAAATGTTGTCTATGGGGTTTTCTCTTGGCAATATCGGTAGAGGGCGCAGTGGAGTAACTAAAAGTATTTTTCTTCCGGTGAAAAAAAACAAGTGTGTGTGTGCGTGTGTGTGTGTGTGTGTGTGTGTGTGTGTGTGTGTGTGTGTGTGTGCGTGCGTGTGTGCGTGCGTGCGTGCGTGCGTGCGTGCGTGCGTGCGTGCGTGCGTGCGTGTGTGCGTGTGTGTGTATGTATGTATGTATGTATTAGGGGTGGGACGATATGGGTACCTCACGATACGATATATATCGCGATATTAGGCCCTCGATAACGATAATATCACGATATTCGATATATTGCGATGTTTGCGATAAATCGATATATTGTATGAAATTTCATCAACGATATATCATGATATCTGCAGCTACAAAATACTTGGAACTGAAAAACGCTATTTCCGTGCTCGAACACAGGGAGGGACACACACATAGCTGTCTATAGTGGTTGCACCACTCAAACACTAAATTAATACTCAATAAACTCCCCCTTTGCCTCATACCCTCATCATAATACCTCACAAACACCACCAACTGACCATTATCACTGGTGTCAGTGGACTTGTCCACTGCTGGGGAAATGCATTCTGCATTTTGTATTCCCACAAAGCTGTTTGGACAAATCACCATTCAGTACTTCTGGTTGCTGTGGAATCTGAGAGTGGGATTTGCTTTATTTTAGCTATAATTTCCTCCTTTTCTAAACATGTTGTTCATCACTTCATTATGAACAATATTTCAAAAACATTTCAGCACACCCCTAGTATGTATGTATGTATGTATGTATGTATGTATGTATGTATGTATGTATGTATGTATGTATGTATGTATGTATGTATGTATTTGGTTAAAATGGGTAAGGTTTTAAAAAAGGCAAAAGCATGCTCTGTTGCACTGGCCTAAAAGTGGGTCCTCTAAAACTGCTTCAACTTCTGAGAATGTGTGTTTGGTTCATTAGCCACCAGATGGCATACCTTATAAGTATGTATGTATGTCTGTATGTCTGTATGTATTTAAAAGGGGGGCTTTTTTGTAAAATCCCAGCCTACAATACCTTAATATATTTAAAATCCAAAGTAAGGTTACCAGTGAAGGGCAACCTGCCTATTCACTGGGGACTATGCAAGGCAGAGGCGTCCACCCCCCTGAGTCCAAGTTAGACTAGACCGCATACCTAAACCATGGTCCGAACCCATCCTCTAAAACACAATGGTAAAATGGATATACTTGGTAAAAAATGGACATTAATAAAACAACCTAAAAGAGTAAAAGTTCACAGCAAGGCCTGGATACAATTTATTTAATTGAACAGAAAGATGAACATAAAAATGAATGAGGTGTGAGTGTACTATGTGGGTGTTTGATAGTCAGCTTCTTTCATTTAGACCAGTGGGTGTTACTGTTTGCAATTTATTAATCCATCTATGCTCCATTAGTTTCCGCTGTCCACTGGTCCATCGGACTCCACATTCCAGACCTGAAACGATGAGGTTAGCAATGGGATGGGATTGAAAGTGTGTGTACAGGGTAGTGTGTAGGTCTGCTCGTTTGATGTGATATAGGTGTTGTTTGAGGCGTGTTTCTAATGTGTGACTGGTTTCTCCTATGTAATGTTTATGACATTGTGTGCAGGTGATGATATAAACTATATTGGGGGTGGTCAGAGACAGGGGATCCTGAATGGGGGAGGAAGTGTGACTATGGGGGTTGTTGATGAATTTGCGGGGCTTAAAATGGAGTGTATGTGGCTGTGGGGGCTTGGGAGGTAAAGTGGAGAATGTGGAATGCACAAGGAGGTCTCCCAGGTTCCTGTTCCTTCTGAGTGCAGAGATGACCTGATGTGTTTGTAATGGGGGGTAGGATTGTTGTGTAGTGGCGAAGTTCTGTTTGAATTTATGGTGTAGTGGTTGGAGAGTATGTGAGAATGTAGTTATTAATGGGACTAGTGTTGTAGTGGTAGAGGAGCCGGTGGACTGTATAGAGTGAGAAGAAGAGTTGGAGAAGGGAGGACATAGAGGAGAGGGTAATGCGTGGGCCCCGTCCAGGTCCGTCCCTGTCCCCGCGCCAGAGAGAGGCCTCTGCTCCTGTTGCATGCTCTGATGTTGCTGGGGAGGAAAGCTAGGGCTGAGGTTAGGGTTAGAATTAGGGGTGGGAGGGTTAGGGGTGGGCGGCAGAGTGTTTGTGGAGAGTGACTGGGTGGGGGAGAGAGAGGCCAGGGCATTGCTCCTGATTGTACGCAAGAACCTCTTGCTGTAGCCTCTCCTTCTGAGGACTGTGAAAAGTGTCTGTGTGGCTTGATTAAAATGTTCCCTATTGGATGAAATCCTGAAAAACCGAATGATTTGTGATTTGATGATTCCTGCAAAGGTGTGCTTTGGGTGGTAGCTGTGTTTATGGAGTAGTGCGTGTGTGTCTGTGTCCTTAAAATATATTTTTGTCAGTAGTCGTTTATGTGTATGATCTATTGTATGAAAAAATACGGTGGTGTCCAGGAAGTTAATCTCTGTTGGATGAATGATGTGTTTGATGGTTATGGAAGCATGGTGTGTGTTCAAAATCTGTAAAAATGCATCAAACTGTTGTAAGGTGTGTGGCCAGAGCCCTATGATGTCATCTAAAAATCTGAAATACATGGTGGGTTGTAGTGGACACTTTGCCAAGGCCTCTCTCTCCCACTCACTCATGTAGATGTTGGCATAAGCGGGTGCAAATTTCTTGCCCATAGCCGTGCCCTCCATCTGTAAGTAGTGTTTGTTATTAAAGGTGAAATCATTGCAATTGAGACTGAGTTCTAATAGTTGTAAAATGGCATTGTCTGGTCTAGTGTTGTCCGGGTGTGTCTGGAAAAGATTTCTAACTGCCTGTAAACCAGTGGCTGTATGTATGTTGGTGTAAAGGCTGTCAATGTCTATGGTGAAAATGTATGTGTGTGGTGGCACGGCTATGGGCTTGATTTTTTCTAGGAAATCATATGTGTCTCTTAAATAACTGGCGTGTATAGTGGAGAGGGGGTTGAGGAAGTGGTCTATGTATTGTGCTATGTGGTAGGATTCACTGCTGCAGTCTGACACTATAGGTCTGCCGGGAGGCACCTCGAAGGGAATAGTCCAAGTCTGGGGATCCTTGTGGATTTTGGGTAGTAAATAGAATATTCTAGGTCTGGGGTTATCCGGTCCATAGAGGAAGTCGCGTTGTTTGGATGTGATGTAGTTTTGGTGATAGAGTGTTGTAATGATTTGTCTGAATTTGACCTGAGTCTGTGGCTGTATGCTGGCTGCTATGTGAGTGTAGTATCTTGTGTTGGATAGTTGTCTGTTGGCTTCATATGTGTATTGGAAATTATCTAAAATTACTATTTTTGAGCCTTTGTCAGCTGGTTTAATAACTATTTGTGTGTTGTTCCGCAGTGTTGTGATGCTGTTCCGTTCGTCTGTGGTCAGGTTGTCAGGTCTGTCTGGTGATGGGTGGTACTGATTGAGTGTATGGTTATCTAGCTGTATGAGGCCTCGTATCCTGCCGTCCACCTGGGAGAGTTTTGGCTCCCAGGTGGAGGGCAGGACAAAAGGTGTATGTCCGTCTGTCTGTGTGTCTTTGAAAAAGTCTATTAATTTAAGTCTCCTATGGTATCTGTGGGTGTCCCTTCGAAGTGCCTCCCAGTCTGTCCTTGTAGGTCGAGGAATGTAGGCGAGGCCCCTCTCCAGCAACTGGGCCTGTGCGGCCGTGAGACGGACAGACCTGGACAGGTTCAACACATTGGAGTGGGGGTCAGGTGCTAGTCGGAGGGACTGAATGGCTGTTGGAGGTTGAGAGGAAGAGGAAGAGGGGGGAAGAATGGTGATGGGCGGTGTGGGAGAGGGGGGAGGGGGGAGGGGGGGAGATAGAGAGGGAGGAGGAGGAGGAGGGGAGCCTGTTGGGAACAAGGTAGGTACCAAAGGGAGAGGAGAGGTAGGACAGGAATCCAGGTTTCGGCTCCTGTTTAGGGAAAATTTAACTGTGTGCACCAATGGTTAAAAATTGTGACTGCTGTGGTGTGTGTCCAGTGTATGTTGTCGGGTTCTGTGTGAAACTGGCCGGGGTCAACTGGTGGAATGTATGGGAAATGTGTTGATATGTACTGGTTCATGAGTGTGATGTTCTTTTTCTGGTTGGGTGTTAGGAACTGGGAGAAGTTGATGAGGGGAATACGGATGGTTGCGTTCGGAAAAGTCCGTTGTGCCTCCTTGTGCATTCCATTCAGCTGCCTATAGGAGGTCTGGTCCGTATCATTGTCCTTGCAGTTGATGCCCACCGAGAGAATCACTTCTTCTACCCTGGGGTGAACCTCCGCCTTTTCAAAGACCTTGGTCATGTGGTTGAAGGTCGCCCCAGGGTAGCTGTCTATTTGCATAATAGTGTGGTGTGATGGTGGGATTCTATTTAAATTGGAGTCCCCCAAGAGGGCCACCGGCTTTCGGACCAAAATGTTCCAGTCCTGCACCTTTCTCTTAGGCCTGGCCTTGTGATATGTAGGTATGCAGGGAAGTGCTGGGGCCGGAGGGGGTGGTGACGTGTGTGGCTGTGAGGCGCCAGTAGTGAGAGGCTGCGGGATCGGGTGGTTCTGACAGGGTTCAGAGGGGCCTGTTTGGTCACGGTTGTTGCCGTATAGTGGCCTACTCATCATTACCCGGGATAGGGTACCGATCCCGCGCTTCACACCGGCGCCTCCTGTGGGGGAAAGGGAAATGGAATTTAATTCAATGACTGATGTTGGGGTGTGCTGGGGAGTGGTGGGTGTGGTGGGAAGGACCAGTGAGGTGGGTTGGAGTGGGCTTGGGGCTGTGGACTCCTCACAGGTGGAGTACTCAATGGGTTGGAAACGGGGAGAGGTTCCAGTGGTCCTGTGGGTAGGCTTGGGTGTCGAGGAGGCAGAAGGGAGGGGATGGGGTGAGCTGCCCGCCACCTCCACCTCCCGAACCCTGTTAGGGGGTCCGGGTGCAGAAGAGGAAGGCAGTGTAGAGTCCTCCGGGACCGGGGGGAGGGGGGTTGTAGGGGTAAACCGGGAGCTGGTCCTATTGGGTTTTGCTCTCTGTGGCTGGGGGGGCGCCAGAGGAAAGGCCTCCGGACGTTTCCCCAGGGACAGCGAGCATATGGGTCTGGGTAGTGGGCGGGGGGCACTGGGGATGACAGGTCGCTTGTCTGTGGGGGTCCTGAGGAGGGGTGGAATGGCCGGCCGCCTGGTTGTAGGGATGGTGAGAAGGGGTGGGATGGAAGGCGTTGGGAGTAAGGCTGGCGGCGAAGTGTTCCTGCCTAAAGGAGGGGGGAACACTTGGGCTGGGGTCCTAGGGTGTGGGAGAAGGCCAGGCCGAGCACTAGCAGAGCTACTGGGAGGTCTCGAGTGAGGTGGAGGGGGGGCGGTGTGTGTTGTTGAGAATGTGTTTGCTTGTGTATGTATGTTGTAACGGTTTGTGTGTGTGAAATGTTGCTGTGTATGGAGTTGTGTCGGTGCATGTTGTCTGTGTTGTGCGGTTGGTTGTCTATGTTGTGTGTGTTGTGTGGTTGGCTGTGTGTGTTGTGTGTGTTGTTGTGTGGTTGGCTGTCTGTGTTGTGTGTGTTGTGTGGTTGGCTGTGTGTGTTGTGTGGTTTGCTGTGTGTGTTGTGTGTGTTGTGTGGTTGGCTGTGTGTGTTGTGTGGTTTGCTGTGTGTGTTGTGTGTGTTGTGTGGTTGGCTGTGTGTGTTGTGTGGGTGTCTGTATCTGTAGTATGTTGCTAACCCGGGTTAGGGTTGCATTTGTCAGTCTCTGGGTGTATCGTTTATGTGCCCATCCTATGGCTATGGTATAGGCCATAGGGTTATGTGGGTGTATGTCTGGTGTGAGTGTGTCTATGGTGTCTGTGTAGTGTGTTTGTAATATATGCATGTTTGTGTTCATCCAGTGGTGTGTGTTGTGGGCCACCTGCGTGGTGGTGGTCTCAGTGGGGCAGGCAGGCTTGATGAAGGTGGTGAGTTTATTCACCTGTCTCATCATCCCAACAGGGAAGGACCCTGTCCGGAGCGCCCTCTCAGCCACCTCTCCATGGTGTACAGCCTGAATTAATTTAAAATACAGTTTGGCTGTCTGCCTAGTGGCTTCATCGGGAGGGAGACCAAGGGGGGGCTGGCTGTTAGGTACAGGGTGATGGGGTCGTGTAGTGGGGGTATGTGAAGACAGGGGTATAGGGGGATATCTGTTGGTGAAGGGTGGTCTAGCTACTTGGGCATATGTGGGTCTACGGGGAAATCTGTGTGCAGAGGGATGTTGCATGGTGAGGGTGGTGGCTAGGTCCTAACAAAAGGGAATGGGGTTAAGTGAGGAAGCACTTCAATCAACAAATTAAAATTAAAAACACAATGCCATATGAGGTGAGCAGCTGTAGTGTGTGCTGCCCAGGGTTGGGCCCTTACCACCTTTCGCTGGATGCGACTGGACACTGGAGCCTCTCCCGCTGTGGGTTGGACAGCTGCTCCTGCAGGTGTTGACGGTTGCTGGATCTGAGGGCTCAGTGGTGGAGATGGTAAGCCGTCTCAACTACGGCATGTAGTTGAGACAAGGTTTGGGCCCCCCATATAAAAATTGTATTTAAAATCAAATGTATCGATTAAAAGGTGCAACCAAGACTTAAAAGCAAAGAAAACAATAAAAGGGTCTACTCTAAAAGGTCCTGACGTTTCGCTGTCTTGCAGCTTCTTCAGAGGAGTTTGGGGCAATAAACTCCCCCTTTGCCTCATACCCTCATCATAATACCTCACAAACACCACCAACTGACCATTATCACTGGTGTCAGTGGACTTGTCCACTGCTGGGGAAATGCATTCTGCATTTTGTATTCCCACAAAGCTGTTTGGACAAATCACCATTCAGTACTTCTGGTTGCTGTGGAATCTGAGAGTGGGATTTGCTTTATTTTAGCTATAATTTCCTCCTTTTCTAAACATGTTGTTCATCACTTCATTATGAACAATATTTCAAAAACATTTCAGCACACCCCTAGTATGTATGTATGTATGTATGTATGTATGTATGTATGTATGTATGTATGTATGTATGTATGTATGTATGTATGTATGTATGTATGTCCGAGTACAGACAGCTGTAATACCGCTGGGTGACCAGCAGTGCACGCACGCACGCACGCACACGCACACACACACACACACACACACACACACACACACACACACACACACACACACACACACACACACACACACACACACACACACACTCTCTCTCTCTCTCTCTCCACCGCTCAGTTAATGTCTGAGAACAAATGCTCACTTTAAACATTCCTCTCTTTCATTCTCTTCCAGTGGCACAAAAATCTGGATTCATAAAGATCATCTCTTTCAAATCCGTCATAATGGCTGTTATTAGATTTTCAATGTTCACACAGAAGAACAACACAGACTCCTGCGAGCTGCTCAGGGTCACCACAGTCCTCTACTCTGCCACTCTGCTGGATCAACTGGGGTTAAATAAGATTAAAGTTTGAAGTGGCAGCGTGGCACATGATGTGTAGCATTCAAAGATATCAAAAGGGCAAACACTGTGACTTCCACAGGCAACACCAAGTCAAAGGAATACAAGATAAAACAATGCTTCAAATGTCAAAATTTAATACGATCTGTCCAGTGGTGGAAGAATATTTTTTTACTTGAGTAAAAGTAACAATACTACATTGTAGAAGTACAAGTATAAGTCCAGAATTCAAAATGTACTTGAGTAAAAGTACAAAAGTATTGGTATCAAAATGCACTTAAAGTACTAAAAGTAGAAAGTACTACTCATTATGCAGAATGTCCCATTTTACACATTTTCAAATGTATAAAATAGCTAAACATCTTTTGAATAGCTGATCTACAACTAGCCTAGATAGATCGGCTATTTTCAAATGGCCGAAATGTATATAGGGCCTAAGTGGTTAGTGTATGTTTTGCAATAATAATCAAGTAGTAACTAAGGTTTTCAAATAATTGTAGTGGAGTAAAAGTACAATATTTTCCTGTAGTGGAGTAGATGTAATTGGAAATACTCCAGTAAAATAAAAGTACCTAAACATTGTACTTAAGTGCAGTACTTGAGTAAATGTACTTAGTTACTTTAGTTTACACCACTCGGCCACTGGATCTCTCTACTCTGTCACCCATGGGAATTGTAGTATACAGCAAAGACAAATTGCCATTTGAGAACTCGCATCAATGGACACACAAGTGTCATATGCCCAGATAATGAAGTCTTCAGTAGCCAGGCAACTGGGTACTCCACATGCAGTCTGTCACACAGTACTGTAGGCCTACTAGAAAAACTATTCTGCATTGTTGGCACACTGACAAGACCAAAATAATATGTCAAAACATCGCCAGTTAACGAGGGAGATTTAATTCCACTGTGCGGAAATGTTTTTTAATCTCCCAACTAGTGTGGGTCATAATGTTATCATGTCACTCTAATTCATTTAATTGTCATGCCTAGTGTATGATTGTTTTATGGCTTCTGTGGATGCTGATGATGGTTGTTTTGTTTGATCTAGATGTTATTCCCAACGTTGCTTGTTATTAATATACGCTGTGCATTTTGTTTTAATGTGGGTGCATACATTCAAGGCTACTTACCCCTGGCAGAAGAAGAGCAAGTTACACATTTGCACAAATGTGTTACACAAACAAAAATGTGTAGGAACTCTTGCAACACTATGCTTTCTTGTTGGACATCTGTGTCCATGTCCCAGTGGACGGTTGGTTGACAACAGAGCTCCCTGTTATATCAAGGCCCCTCACACAGACTCCCTCAGACCCCCTACAGACACAAGAGGCCCAGAGGTATTATGGACCAACTGAAAGAACCATGAATGGAAAGTATTGGTCAAATGGACAAGCTAACTTCGTGGAAGAGAAACAGTGAGACCATAGAGTTATATAGTGAGACACGCAAATCTAATTTATCATTCTTGTGTATATCCATACATAGCTGGAAAAACCCCACATTTCACTTTGCTAACCTAATTCCTTCCAGGTGCACGTACGCAGTCAACAATAAGCTGATGAATGCCTCAGGGATTTGAGGGACAGACAGAAATCATGCTAAAAGGTGAAATACTTCATTAATCAGATCACAGAGAGGCTTTGTTCTGTCACAGCAGGTGTCCTGATCATTTTGTTGAGGGTCACATAGCGAGGCTTATCAGTCAATGCGTCACTCAACTCCTCACTCAAAGACCTCCACCTGGTTATATAACATAGAAACCAACACTAACCAGGTACTGTTCAGCTGAACAACTGGTCTATTCAACTGTGTCTAAATTAGACAAATATCATGGGAAAGACGTATCAGTGCTTCAAGCTCCACCTCTCATTTCCTCTTTGCCCCTGCCTGTGGTAGCCTGTGCTGCCTCAAGCTGCAGCCAGACGCTTCTCTGTGCTGCTGCCTGGCTCCAACACTGCAATGTTGAGCCAAGAAGCACATATGCGCCACCTGGTGGCTTGTTCCTGTTATGGCAAGGCACAGTGGTTTACACTTTACACTTACAGCCTACAGCAAGCCCCCTCCTCCCTCTGTACTGCTAAACACTGCCTTACATATGTAGTAAGGCAGTGGAGGAGCAGAACAGAGTTCCTGTTTTTACACAAAAAAGGAGGTGGTGCGCCCAGAAAGGAGAGGGGGCAGGGGGGGGCGTATTTTTTCCTTCTTTTTCCTTTTTGAGTGGTGCCAACTGCTCCCATGAGTGACCGAGTGTGTATGTCTGTCTGAGTACGACCCATTGACCCTTGTCTGAGTACTGTATGTCTGTATGTCTGAGTACTGTCTGTCTGTATGTCTGTATGTCTGAGTACTGTCAGTCTGTATGTCTGTATGTCTGAGTACTGTCAGTCTGTATGTCTGTCTGTATGTCTGTCTGAGTACTGTCTGTCTGTATGTCTGTCTGAGTACTGTCTGTCTGTATGTCACACACACACACACACACACACACACACACACACACACACACACACACACACACACACACACACACACACACACACACACAGCCTGCACCGCTCATTTCACACAGGTGTGATTATTTTATTTTTTTACCTAATAGGTTCCCAGATTGCCTCCTCCCAAATTGAGAAAATGCATGGTGGTGAGACGTGATACCAGCACATCAGTAACAAAGAGATGAACAGATAAGAGAGACAGTAATATGGTGGAGTTGACACATGCTCTGTCACAATGACTGTTATCATCATTGCATCAGGTGATTGGAACCTAAATCAATCCAGAAAGCAGACTAAAGTGACATCCTTTCATAACCAAAGATGATCCTTGAGAGATAGAGAGACAATGTACAAGGACATAATGAGAGGAAAGATAACGTAAAAGAAATGGGAACAGAGAGAAGACAGGATAGAAGTAGGGCAGGGTGTTAAAGAGATCAGTGTGACCACGTAGATCAGGGGAGGGCAACTTTGACGATGGAAAGGGCCACTATATTTCCACACTCACTCCAGAGGCCACATTGCATATTACTGTCGCAGCAAAAATAGCCGATCTACAAGCTCAAAATGCGTCGCACAGATCAGCTATTTTTGCTATATTTGAATTGAAATCTTGAATTCTTTTTTGCTATTTTCTAATTGGAATCCTGCAGAAAATTGACATTTTATGTCATTTCAAATGCCTTTCAAATGCCTTTTAATTATAGTTATGTTAACTTTATGAACTAAATACAAATACATTGGACATAAAAAAAGACAATAACATTTTAATCCTAGTCATTAAGCTACTATTTTTTTTTAACTTTGTTTTTATTTAAAAAAAAATCCTTCCACCAAATAATTAATAAATTAACATAAATATGAAATAAATATGAATGAATGAATGAATGAATCAAAAACAAAAAACATAGCAAAAACGCGCAGACACAAAGGTAAACAGAAAAACAGCTTGACATAACTACAACAGTACAATTTAGACTGAAGTAATTAAAGCGGGTCATGTTTGCAAATCAGTAATATATCAGTATTCTGATATTAACAGGCACCACCCCAGCCACAACCATCATCAGGGACAGGCACCACCCCAGCCACAAACATCATCAGGGACAGGCACCACCCCAGTCACAACCATCATCAGGGACAGGCACCACCCCAGTCACAACCATCATCAGGGACAGGCACCACCCCAGCCACAACCATCATCAGGGACAGGCACCACCCCAGCCACAACCATCATCAGGGACAGGCACCACCCCAGCCACAAACATCATCAGGGACAGGCACCACCCCAGCCACAACCATCATCAGGGACAGGCACCACCCCAGCCACAACCATCATCAGGGACAGGCACCACCCCGCAGCCACAACCATCATCAGGGACAGGCACCACCCCATAGCCACAAACATCATCAGGGACAGGCACCACCCCGCAGCCACAACCTCCACCATGGCTGGGCAAGGAGGCCCACCTACAGAGTATCAAGGGCCAGGGGCAATACACCAGGTTCATGCAGCTTCAACCCAGCTACTGTTAGGTGTTAGACTGCTGAGCAAGGCATTTCGTCAGGTTGGACTCGGACTACAAAATAAATTCATTATCATAATCATTATCATCGTAGGAAAATTTTTACAAAATCAAAAAAACATGCAGACATAATTTAATTCTTAGGCTTCGTACACACCTTTCGGACACACAGATCTGTCCGACCGACCACTGATTACATTTTTATGATTTGATGCCTCCATGTCCCACAATGCTTTGCGCGATTTGGGCGGTGCTACGACACGCGGAAATAGATGCACATATGTTCAGTGTAGTTTTCTTGACTGCAGCAGCAGCTAGCGATAGTTTGTCGAGGCCGTTTTTCACACTCAAAGTTCACTTAGAAGGTCCGGATCAAGGACCAAGGACCACATATTTGCATTTTGATTTTGGTCCGTTTGGTGTTCACACTGGACTGTAAAGCGTACCAAATATGTAAACAAATGACACGTGGACACGTTAAGCGAACCAAATAGTGAAAAGAAAGAAAAGAGGTCATTTTACGAGGGAAAAATAACATGAGGGGGTGCGGGAAATCACTGTCTACATTTTTTGGGCGCAACCTTCAGTCACACAGAGAGAAGAGAACAGCAACATGAATCATGATTGCAGCAACAACTTGAAATTGCATTAATTCTTAATAATTTTATTAGCCAAATAAGACAACAGATGAACAGAGGAACAGGTGTTTGAACAATAATGTGCTTGCATACAATTCACCGGAGACGTATAGCCTACAACAAAGTATCCCCGAATCCCGATAAAAAGGACTTTTCTTCCATGTGTGCACCTCCGCTGCAGTTGACCTATATCACGTCTTTTGCTATAGTGATGTAATTAATTAATCATTTAGGACCACCTGTGTAGCTTATTTAACATTTGCTCCATTGGCTCTTTATGCGTGCGGCCGTGCGCTAGAGCGAGACAGGATGATTTTAAATATTTCTCTGTCTGCGTCTCTCCCATAGAGCTATAAAATATATCGGGTCTCTCCCCCCACATGTGCGCGCGTCAAACTTTTCGTGGTGGCGGCGGCGCATGCTTAAAATAAACAGATCTACAAGCTTACATCGTGTACCATACCGTAAGTACCATTCGTGTCGATAACTTGTACATCTGTTATATTTGCGCATGTGAACCTCGTACGCTGCCATTACATTTCTACTCTAGGCTACTCATAGACATATATGCGTCTAGGCCTACTATTAAAATCAATAGTGATCCCCGTAAAAAATACATGCTTTTAGAACTAATTATTAATGCAGCCTCACAACTGCCGAGGCCCGACGGCTATTTTGGCTATCGTCCTGTATTTCTGGACTCACTCACTGGAGACAGCCGTGCGCAACTTGGACTCTCCAAGTTACGCACGGACGTAGCCAAAAGAAGACATACAAACAAGCGATATAATAGTCTGTGTCACGTAACTCAGAAGACTACAGCCTAAACCCCACCCAGTGCTGTCAAGAACGGAAGTTCTCTCCTATTAGTTGGCGGTTAAAAACCACCCTTCTGTCCGATCTGAAGTCCCACCCTGTTCGTTGGCTGTTTTGACTACAAGGTGTCCGATGTGTTTGTTGTGCCCTCCGCCCCCACATCGGACAGGTTTGTCCGATCAAACGACGTGACTCCCATTGAAAATGAATTGGAGCAGCAATCAAATAGCAATCAGGCATCGCACACGGACCAAACATTTGTTCTTTAGGTGTGTACGCAGCCTTACCCCTCGCAATCATAGGAATTAATTAATTAAAGGTGTTTCGCTTGAATTTAAAAAAAGGCTGCAGTTCTATATACCATCCAGTAGATGGCACTCGGTTGTTACATATGCCGCGTGGGCCAGCTCAGCCTTTGCTGATTAGAACTTTAGATAGAGAACAACTCAAAACAGATCTTAAACACATAATCATTAAGCAGGTCATAAATGAGGTCATTGAGGTGCATTGAAGCACAGTGGCCTTGTGGTTAGAGTGTCTGCCCTGAGACTGGAGTGGGAGGGCTCAGGTAGGGGTTTGATCCCCGGTTGGGTCATATAGTGTGGTAGGCTACAAGGTGTAGGATTCTTTTACCAAAATTGTTTTTTTTGCTGTTTTGGCTTTTATAGGGACCAAACTGTCAGAAAATGATGGGGTTCAATGGGGTTCAAATTGTCCCGACCCCCACCCCTTTTCTGAGGGGTCATCTATTTTGGGACCTAGTACGCCAGACAATTAATGTCCGATTTTCATAATATTATAGGGTAAAAGGGTTGTTTTGTAGGTTTTTAAATATTCTAAATTGATTTCTTACACTTTTAAAGTAGCCAGAATAATATTTTCTGACTTTTGGCTGGGGTCTTTCTTCACCCGGGACTTTGATGGTTTATTAGTATTCTCAGTATTATTTATAACATTTTGTGTTACACAGTTATAGTGTTGTAGTCGAGTGAGTCCAAGTAAAGACCAAGTCCGAGGGGGAGGAGCGAGATCGAGTCAAGACCGAGTGTAGGCTACTCCAAAAATGTAGTTAAGTATGTCCACCACTGCAAGCTTGAATAATTTGACCAGTCTGATAATTCTCAGCTGTCACTTGAAATACACACAGCTGTCACAGTCATAGTAAGGGTTCGGATAAATTCAGAATCTTATGAACATTCAGGTAGAACATATAGGATCACACTTTTTGATTGCCTGCAAATTTTGTCTTTCTTCCTGCTCCTGCAGATGAAACATGGAGTCTGCTCCACATCATCACAGTCTGATGCCCAATTTACTTTCATAAGTCATCTCCTCAACCCTCTGTCTTAGTGAAGGTGTAAGAGCAAGCTAACCTGTCGAGATGACTGAACAGGAGCAGACGTCGACAGAAAGAAAGAAACATCATGCTTTCTCAAGAAGTGTGATCTTCTGAGGTTGGAATGTTCACAGGTTTCTCAATTAATTTGAACAATGTATGTGACTGACAGGCTCCTGAGGTGACTTCATCGTGGACACAATATAGAGGTGGTTTTCAACGCTTTTCATATCAAGGTCCATTATATATTCGTCATTTGAGCCACGGACCACCATTTGATGAGATTCATATCCAGTTTCATATAAATGTGAATGTTCCGGCAGAAAACACATGTTATGTAAAATATCGCCACTTTTAGATGAGGAAAAGCTAGACTGAAAATATAAAAACTTCCTTTGGGATCGATGTTTGGGAAGCACAAACATTATTCAAACATTATGTCAATTGAATTGACAGGTGTGTTGCGTTTAGTGTTGGGTAATTGATCACACAACCTATTTTGTGTGCCCCATACATTTGTGCTTCCTAAAGTTTTGATATGTTCAGTCCTGCACTTATTCCGGGCCCCTCACTGGAGAGAATGTCTGTGTGCAGCTCGTGAAAAGGGGAGATATTTGACTAAATACACATTTTCTGCCAGAACTTTCAAATGAATATGAAACTAGTCCCCAAAACGACTCCAAGTAGTGTGCGTTGCAAGTCCTCACATTTGGAATACATGAAATATATGTAAGATCATAGATATTCTAATCTAGGGCTATTACTTAAAACACATTTTGTGCCCAAGACGTCCACAGACGTCCTGGGAAACGTCCTGTATGTAGTGCCCAAGACGTCTGTGGACGTCTTTGCAAAAAAAAAAAAATATATATATATATATATATATATTTTTTTTTTTTTAATTAAAAAAAAATGTCAAAAAAATGAATGTAAAACGTGGGCATCCTGTTTTTTTTGTTGAAAGTGTTGTGTGGGCACACAAAGCGTTGCAAACTTAGAATATTCACCTAATATTCAAACATTCACCAAGTAAAACCAACTTACAGTTCATACTTGCAACTCACGAATAGATTTAACCAATATTTATTGTAGCATGAGAATACAAGTGTGCATATGATATTTGACTTGGTGTTCGGCTCTGCTGCATTTTCTCCCTGCTTGGCGCAATTAAACACCATCGTAAAACATTAAGAGCAGGGAGATAGATATACAATAAAACCCCCATGGGGAGCATAAATAACAGAGCCCACCGGTGGTGCTGGGGTGGTGGTGGGAGCAAACATCACATAACAACCAGGAACCATATGCAGAGGAAGGCAGAAAGGGCATACAGTCTAGAGAGCTTAAGTAGCCCGCCCAATTGGTCAGCTGACTGCATGCCACGCCAGCGAATTACATGTGGGACTTGCACACACCAACATAGAAATTCAGCATGTTAACCCCTTGAGTATAGTATGCGCCTTTGAGCACGGCATGAACTCCCTTGAGTATGTCTGACTGAACTAACTCCGCAGGCTACGTCTCATTTAGTTCATTTAAAATGTAGGCCTATTTGTGTGCTCGTGCTCCGGACAAGTGACTTTTGTGCCTGGACAAGTGAATGGGAAATGTACTTGTCCAAAGGACAAGTGCCTCAAAAAGTTAATGTCAAGCCCCATGGATAAGATTTTGTCCAAAATGCCATGCTGTATTGATGTGGAGTTGTGGACATAGGAGAGATGTTGGCTAATGTTGATCGAAATAACAATTCTTCTAATCTACATGCTCTAATTGTGTTCTTGTAAATTATGTAATGCAGATGTTTAACAATAATTTAACTCTTGAAAGCGTAAAATTAAACCAAATTTGGTTTCATTTTACACTTGAATTAAAGATCTTGTGCAGTGCCCGGTGTTGAGTCAGTCGGACCCACATTGTCCAGAACCGCCACTGTTCTGACATCACAACACTCCATATTTGGGCATGCCTGACACAGAACTCCATATATAGGAATAAACGGACACAGAGAGACAGATACAGATATCTCTATATATGGGCATAAAAGGGACACAGACAGATGGGTGGAACGGGTCTGACACAAGTACAACGGGTATTGCATAGCCGGGTGGGGCATGGATCTCCAAGTTCCATCATCCATCAACTCGGTTCTCTACAGCCGGGCACCGGTGACACTAATGGCACAAAATATTTTTCAGATGGGGGTCCACAGTTAAATACATAATAATTTAGGGGTCCTTGAGTGAGTTGAGTTGAGCTATGCAAAACAGACATCATAATTTGGTCTGCCTTTCATTATTTTCAAGGAAAAAAAGTTAACTTTTGTCAACTCTCTGCCTTTCAATTACCCTACTTCAGGGCAAAAACAAATACATCATGTCATTGATTAGTGAAGTGGTTAACGCTAAACTCTATTTATTTGGTTTTACTGTCCTTGATGGACATGGTGAGCTTCATCTCTGGATGGAGTTCATATTCTACAGATGAAGTTGCTCTCTTCTGTCGAGTCTTATTCTTTCATGACTGATCCATATACCGATCAAAGACAATGCGTCCCACATCATAGCCAGCCTTTTGCTGCATTTGTTGAATGCATCCTGAAGATCTGCCAGCTTCAGCATGGTTGGTGTCTTCTTCATACTCTGAAGAACACCCATGGCATCAACTATCAGAAAAAGAAAAAAAAGAAACGTTCTTATCCCACAAATATTTGGTGGGCCCCTGTAGTAACTCTGAGGACCCCATGGGGTCATGGGCCTCCTGTGGAAGACCCCTGGTATTAGGTACTACTCATTTGTGTTATCAGAGCCGAGCTACAACTACTTTTATTCTTCAATTTGGATCTAATTTCATTTGACGTTATTCTGAAACAGGAGCAGAGCGAGGAATGTAATGAGAACTATATGCACAGGGGTCAGTCCGGGGAACTGTAATATAGCGAATCACCGTAATATAGTGAATCACCGTAATATAGCGAATCACCGTAATATAGTGAATCACCATAATATAGTGAATCACCGTAATATAGCGAATCACCGTAATATAGCGAATCACCGTAACATAGCGAATCACCGTAATATAGTGAATCACCGTAATATAGCGAATCACCGTAATATAGCGAATCACCGTAATATAGTGAATCACCGTAATGTAGCGAATCACCGTAATATAGTGAATCTCCGTAATATAGCGAATCACCGTAATATGGTGAATCACCGTAATATAGTGAATCGCTGTAATCCTCGCGATTCAGAATGTTTTAAAACAATTCTAATATTATGAAAATCGGACATTAACTGGCTGGCATACTGTTCTGGGAGGTCCCAAATAGATGACCCCCCCAGAAACGATTTTAGCACAAAAATCCTACGGGAGCTGTTTTTTTGACGCCTCGTACCACACTAATACCAAAGACTCATTCAATGGGACTCATTCCTCCCTGCTTGGCACTCAGCATCAAGGGTTGGATTGGAAGTCCCTGCGACATACTAGCGTCATGTCCAGGGGGTACATCATATCCATGGGGTGTACTTGTACATCAAGCTGCCTCACACTACAGAAACAGTTGATAGGCTCCTGCCCTATGGGCCTCATAGCTCGGCATGGCTTACTTGCAGGTAGTTCACTTAATTATTGAACACAAACCTCTCCCATCAATGAGATGTAGCAGCAAACACTCTCAACAGAGTACGTATGTTAAATATGTCTACGGAAGAGGCACAACAAGTGAGAGGCGAAGAGGCAGGAAGCATAGACTGAGAGTAGGTTTCTAACTTCCTGAGGACAGGATGGTACGTCAGGAGGAATTACTGCTTCTGAATTTAAGAATGGTAGAAAACCATTACACAGAAGAAGAGAGAGAGAAAGAGAGAGAGAGGCAGTATGAGTCGGACTGTGCAGATCTACAAACTCACAACACATTAGTGTCACAATGCAAATTATGCAATGCATTTAAGCTTGTACATTAGCTACAGAGGGTATGTGCGTGACATCATCATCATATCCCGGAAGTTATGCGGGAACGCCTATACTGAGTGGCAAAGAACAACTTTCTGGCCGTGACAGCCCGTAGGCTACATATCCAAACAGAAAAGTCCTATATCTGATTGCGTTAAACGACATTAAACAACGTTAAACTCACTTTGCCACTCACTTTTCCGCTCGATTTGCCACTCACTTTATGCATGTGCATACCCTCTATTTCTGGTGCGTGACACGTCATACTACAAAGTATAAATCTGGTTTAAGATTATGGCTTGAGTGAGTGAGTGAGTGAGTGAGTGAGTGAGTGAGTGCGTGTGTGTGTGTGTGTGTGTGTGTGTGTGTGTGTGTGTGTGTGTGTGTGTGTGTGTGTGTGTGTGTGTGTGTGTGTGTGTGTGTGTGTGTGTGTGTGTGTGTGTGTGTGTGTGTGTGTGTGTGTGTGTGCGCGTGCTGCATACAGTATGTAGCAGGTGGAAGACATGGTGCTAGCAGAGACAGAGGAGGAGGTGGCAGTAGGGCAGTGATTTAATTAGCACCCTCTACCCCCTCCAGCCCTTCACTCATAGCATCAATAATGCATGGCCCCTTGTTTCCACTGCCATAATTAATCCTCTGTTACTATAATTAAAAGCCAAAAAATCCCACAAGATGGTTCAGCTTGGCCAGGCATGGGTTGGGTTGGCACGGGAACTGATGAAGAACTCCAGAGCCATACACACCCTGTGGAACGACCCACTGACCGACCCACCGACCCACCGACCGATTTTAAAACCATTGTATTAATAAAGTATAAAGACTGGATTCTGATTATATTGTTAATGTTGTAGACAGACAGACAGACAGACAGACAGAGCTGGTGGCAGGCATATGGATCGATAGCAAACCCACCTCTGACTCTGGAGTGATGGAAGCATGAACACAAGCTGAAATGCGTGCGTGCGTGCGTGCGTGCGTGCGTGCGTGTTCAATTAATACTGGTGTGTGATTGATTTAGATGAGTGAGAGACTGACACATGTACCACAAATATGCCGTAAATACTGCAACTCCTCTTACAAAGCAAGCACACACGCGCACACACACACACACACACACACACACACACACACACACACACACACACACACACACACACACACGCGCACACACACACACGCACACACACATACATTCTGCTCCCAGATGCGGTTTTGTATCCATTGCATCCAAAGCCAAGAGAGAGAGAGAGAGGTGGAGCTCTCTGATGTTGCAATTAAGACCACACTGTCTCGGCAGTAAGCAAACGAGGATAAATATTTCAGTCCGGAGATCTCCATGGGTACCTATGACAGGGGGCCTGGAATACCTATACACACACACACACACACACACACACACACACACACAGACACACGCGTGCGCACGCACGCACACACGTGCACACACACACACACACACACACACACACACACACACACACACACACACACACACACACACACATACACACACACACACACACACACACACACATACACACACACATACACACACACACACACACAGCCACACAGCCACACATGGACACGCGCGCACACACACACACACACACACACACACACACACACACACACACACACACACCACACATACATACATACACGCACACAGCCACGCACGGACACACACGCGCTCTCACACACACACACGCGCGCGCACGCGAAACACACACACACGCACACACACACACACACAAACGCATACACACACACACACACACACACACACACACACACGCACACGCACACAATTACACGTAATGCTAGGGCTGGCAGAATTATTCATCTCCCAGTCACAGATGCCACAATTATCACATCAGTATCACTGCATAAACGATGCCAACTGTTATGTTCATTGAACGTACGTGACTTTATAATATAAATATAAATATGTAGCGTTAAGACCAACAATCCCCTGAGAGTGTAACATGTATAGGTCCGGATCAATTTGACACGATCATCAGAGTTAAATTAACACTGAAGATTTAATTGTGATGTTACCGCTGCTGCTTTGTACTTCAGAGTATCCAAGCTATAGCTTGGCTGCATGCCAGAGTAAAACACAATTGGAAGAACAGAGGTCAGCCTAATCTCCTCTTCACTCCCTCCCTCTCCCTACCTCTCCACCTCCTCTCTCTCTCTCTCTCTCTCTCTCTCTCTCTCTCTCCCTCTCTCTCTCTCTCTCTGTCTCTCTCTCTCTCTCTCTCTCTCTCTCTCTGTCTCTCTCTCTCTCTCTCTCTCTCTCTCTCTCAGGCTGCAGTACAGTATATCACAAGACAGCTCTTCTGCGTCTTAATGGCAGTGGTGGGAAGTAACTATAACTATAGGTACATATACTCAAGTACTGTATTTCCCATTTTCAATACTTTTACTTTACGACTCCACAACATCTCAGGGGCAATGCCAATGTTGTACTTGTACTCAATTACAATTATTTGAAAACTTCAGTTTGTATATACTTTGTATATTGTGCTAATTATTACAAAAGTACATTAACCACTTCAGCCCTACATACATTTCGTCCATTTGAAAATAGCCTATCTACGAGCTCACGTTTCGCATCGTGAACCATTGTGAGCTTGTAGATCTGCTATTTTCAAAAGATTTTATACATTTGAAAACATGAAATTATGGGACATTCTGTATAATGAGTACTTTTACTTTTGCTATACTTTAAGTAGGCTACATTTTGATTCGGTGAATCGGTGCCGTTCACGTCAAATGATTGGAATTGGATCGGGAGCAAAAAAAACGTTATCGGGAAATCCTTAGCATCAATATTATATCCATATCATGATATTAGACTGGATATTGTCTGTGATTTTGGATAGTGTACTATTGTCATATGACATAAGTGTTCTATAGAAATAGAAATATCCTGATATTTTTGAAAAATCGTGAAAATGTGTGCAAATCTTTGACGTTGCTGTTAGGAGGAAACCTCATAACTCCATTTTTGAGGTTTCTGGCATAAATCAGTGCTATTAAACACCCTTTGTGTGTTGTTTCGAAAAAATATTGAACCAATGGAAAGTAGTAAAAAAAGTGCTTTGGACAAAACCTCTTAACTCAATTGGACCTTCAAAATGTCTGCTAAAGCAACTAACTCCACCACCTCTCCCCCTCTCATGGAAGTAATTGACAATATATAAAGTTACAACACCTACTTTAATTAGGCTGTATTGCTTTGTTTTAAAAATATAAGGTTTTCTTAATTTCCTGAAAATTTTATATTTTTCATTTCTTGAAAAATGAACATTTTGGAGTTATGAGGTTTCCTCCCGACAGCAGAGATATATCCTTTCCCAGTGAACACTTTTAACTCAAATCTTTGCTTCTGGGGGGGTCCCTGGAACAACATATTTTGAGATTGGGGTACGGGGCCAATTAAGCTACATATATTTCTGGGGGTCCTTGACATGAAATAGTTTGAAAACCACTGATATAGAAACATAGGTTTTTCAGAAAACTGTAAGGATTTAGAAGACATTTTGTGGAATCGTCCTCAGGTCTAAATGGGTTTTAATGGTGCTTCTGAAGCTCCAGCACACACATCCTCTCCAACGCAGACTCCCACGCGTAGGACTTATACTCCCCCTGGTGTGAGCTCATTGTTGATGCTCCACCACGGCCCTCCTCCTGCCCCCCCCAACCCCCCCCATCCTCGGCCCCATCTCCACTTGATTTATCGCTCTAAAATACCACTGCACTAATTAGTCAAGTAATTAATTAATAGGCATTTGCATTTGTGCATATGCAATTAAGAGGCTGGAGAGAGGAGAGTGCAGATGGGGTCCGGGAGTCTGGCGGTGCATGTGGGAGGGTTCTGCGTAGCCTACGTGTGCGTGCATGCATGCACATGTCGTGTGTGTGTGTGTGTGTGTGTGTGTGTGTGTGTGTGTGTGTGTGTGTGTGTGTGTGTGTGTGTGTGTGTGTGTGCGTGTGCGTGTGCGTGTGCGTGCGTGTCCGTGCATGTGTGTGTGCATGTGTGTGTGTGTGTGTGTGTGTCCGTGTGTGTGTCTGTGTGTGTGTCTGTGTATGTGTATGTGTGTGTGCGTGCAAGCTTGTGTGTATTTCATATATTTGTGCCATGGAAACTTGCATGTCTTCCAGAAAGACAAGTGAAGTGCAGGTCATCCCCTCGCATGTCTGACAGACAGTCAGTGAGGGAGGAAGGGAGGAGAATGATGTCAAAGGTTTGGAGGTGTGGCTTCATGACTTTGGTTAGCTATACCGGGTGTCATTTGACCATGGAGACTGGGAGGAAGGAATTTGACATCTCAAAAACAAACATGCCTTCGACTCTCCTTTTGGCCCCATCATGAGACAAATGGCAGGTGGCCATCAACGCAAACAAAATGCTACGTCATTCTGAAATATCATAATTCCGAATGAGAGGGTCTATATAGATCAAAGACTCCATGATTGGTGCATCCTTGAGTCTGACCATGTCACTGGCTAAAGCCAGTTAAAGCCACAGTTGAGAGTGGTCATTTATTTTGGCAAGGTGACCTCAAGGTTGTTTGGGACTTGTTGAAAAGCATCAGCCCCCCCTCCTCCCTTTCCAGTGCAGCTGAGGTAGGATAGGGCACAGATTTGGCTTGTGGTGAAGCTTGGTGCCCCTCTCTACCTCCCCGCCCACCCCCACCACCGTGATTTGGGGACGTGCCAGGCTACCGTCCCCTCGTCCCATAAGGGATGAGACACATTAGTGAATGTGCAGCATCACGGCTCCCTAGCCACAGCTGCCACACTGCTGGTGACCCCAGGGGTGACCCCACCATCCGCCTCCTCCTCCTCCTCACCCTAAACCCACTCCCACAGTGGGCAAGGAGGAGACTGGGGTGAACCTGGACTCAAGGACAGGATGAGCTTCCATCAGCTATTTCTCAGCCACCATCCGAGTGCCTCTCTCTCCTCTGTCTGTTTGTAGCAAAGAGCACAGCCAACTTGGATGTGTGCATGGCGGTCACCGTGCTCATTTTCTCACATTAACTCCGATAATGTCTGCTAAATAGAGCGATCTTGGGGCATGGGGATGGACACAATGCTTACTGGAGGAGCCAGAATGCTACTGACATGGAATTCAGAGTCATGTATCAGTGGCACTAATGGGCCAACATGCCTCCTCTTAAATCTCGGGCACTGCTGCCAGCTCCAACCATCACCAATCCCCACTCTCCTCTGCGTGAGTGAGCCTCCCTCCCCCTCCTCACTTTTTCATCCCATCCCCGGTGGGGCAGCACACCTGGGTCTCTCTCTCTCTCTCTCTGACACGCTCCCCTGCAGGCCGCCCCTTGGCATCGCGCTCTGGAAAACACCAGCAGCAATACACAACCTCAAACACCATGACCCACCTACCAGTATCCAACCACATGTGATCCTCTATCCTCACCACATACAGTAAGCACACGGTGCACATGCCACCCAGCATATAGATAAACCTATATTTAATGTTTTTGTCTTTTGTCTGCCTCCTGTACAGCTGTACAGTATATATCTTGTGTGTGGTCATTGACTGCTATGCCCATGTGGTCATATAACAACAAATCACAATTGTTTTTGTTGTCCTATGAATACATTGCAGTATAATTTTATCCAATTAGGTAAATAAATAAACAATATGCCTTCTGTTCCACGGCCTTAATGCATTTATTTAATGCATCCCCATCCCCCCTATATACCACCACAGCGACTTTACAGCTTGAGAAACACTGAGTGCATATGATCTATATTATATAGATCTTTCATGCGATATAATATCTCTGAAGGCAGGGGTCAACAATTATCTATATCTTTTTTGTATTCCACCATTTTCGTTCTCCATCAATTTTCTCCCCATTCGCTGCCTCTCTCTCTCTCTCTCTCTCTCTCTCTCTCTCTCTCTCTCTCTCTTTTCTGGCTGTGTGAGCGCGAGCGCAGTGACAGATGGCGGACCTCTCTTCCCTCGGGAAGGCAATCTCTCCGAATGCAGGCGCATGTCAATCACCGGCTCTCATGTGATGGCTCTTGCCAGTGACGTGCCAACCATATGGCCTGGCATCATAGCTGGTATGTAACCCTGCCTGGTAGCGATGCCACACTGTCTCTGAGCGCGCGCGCGGATAAGCACAGCGAGAGAGGAGAGGAGGCACTATAGTCTGCCGCACCTATAGGAGCTGTTATCGCTCGCGGTCCCCGAAGATGGTCTGAACTCACGCGCATTCCCACCCTTTCAAGAGCTCCCGCCGAGGTAAGTTGGACTATAAACAAATGCTGCAGCCCATAGTGACGGTTCGCCGAAATGAGGAGTCATTGATTTAGGCTAATAAATAGGGGTTGCAATAATGCATGCAGCTATAGGCAGCGTGAATTCCTGATTTATTACAGCATTATTTTTTTTTCTTTTCTTCTTTTCTTAATGGAATGCCTGTGGTGGTGAATTTACAGCCACGTTTTGAACAGGCTATAGGTTTGGATGAGACTAGCCCATAGTGCATTTTCTGTTTGCCCTTCAACTTTTAGCACCACATTTGCAATTCAGATATGCTATACAATCTGATTGTCAATGCCAATCGTGCACACACGCCACAATCGAAGATATATTTTTTCGAATCTTCATTTCATTTATTCTGCATGGATCGCTATGAGTCTTATACGGAATAGTCTTTATAATAGGCTAATCTACAACATCTAATAGATCATATCGGACGTTAATTTGATTGAGATCGTTGAGCCTGGAGTCTGGACCTTATAAATCTGAAAAACAATGACATGAGCATGCATGCACATGCAGGACGGAAGGATGAGGAAGATTTCGTGAAACAAATGCATATTCGGGGGGATGTCCCCAAGCATATATAGCCTATAATCTTAATAGAAGATTTAGCCTATCGATGATTTTGTCGATGATTTTGGACGTCCATGTCTCGGTGAAAATGAAAGGGTGGGACAACAACGCCATTTGACTATATGACAGAGTGTGACGTGATTTATGTTTGCATATAGTTTTATCCGTATTATATCTTGAACACACGATCTATACGGTACCGTTTCCATCTATTATAGATCTATCACGATGTTGCAGCACCTATAGGCTTTGACTATTTCAAAAAAGAAAGCATTCTACAATTTATCCAATGCGTTTATATTTAACGAGGGCTAAAGGCAAAGCTATTATCATGTGTAGGCTAAAGGCATTGCCACTAAAAGTGTTTGGAAATCGTGCACTCTTGCATACTGGATTATGTGTGAAATCTATTTCTTGTAAGGCTGCACGGTCTGTTAATTAAACGATGTTGTTTTTTTGCTTTTAATTGAGCAAACCTCCTGAGCCTGAAATTTAAAAACTAGATTTCGCCCCTGGCACACCCCCGAGATAATTAGCCAACCGTCACACTCAGACTGCCTCCTATGGATGGACTGCAAGTCTGTTTGCTCCATGAGGAGAAACATGTTGGAAGTGCAGTCACAGCTTCTTGAACAGTGACGTGTGTTGAAGTTGCTTAAGATATGATCACGGTCACCACCTACTACTCTAACCGTTTTCATCTTTTGGTTTGATTGGTTTACTTTATTTCTTTTTTTACTTTACGCATTTGGATAAACGGTATGACTGCTTATTTGTTTACGGTATATATGCTGGCTGGGCACATTTATCGTTAATTTAGATAACACAGTTTCTCTAAATTAATTGAAGAGGCTGAGACGGAATTCATAAAATTAGACAATGTGCGTTAAATACTAATAATACAATTTAAGTTATTGATTATTACAGGTTATATGTATTATTGTTAATAACAACAATTAGCTGCATGCAAAGATTATCCTATATCCAGATTGTTTTCCTGTTTAAATTAAATATGTGCAGGCAAAAATAACGTGAAGAAATAAAAACTATATAGATTAAATACAATTTTGCAGCCCCGTTGGCCCGTGCAGAAATTGCTATCCGACTATTTTATAGGGCTTGAATTGAAAGATCTGTAAAGCAGCCTAATTAAACGACATGACTTTAAACAGAGATATATAGCCTACCCTATCAATTAAAAATCCCTTTTGAATGGTGTTTGGAGAGGCACCATAACGCTTATGAATAGTGCTGGAATGTAGCCAGAAGTGTATGGGCGTCAGGAGGAGTGAGAGTGGGGGCACGTCGCTTCACAGAGCGCCCCACGGGATCTGGAGTGGCCTCTGCCGCCGAGACCCGCTGTGAAAGGACGCGAGAGGGCAGGCGGATGACAGCAGGGAATTAAATGACGATCCGTCTGGCTGAGTGTTCAATGCAATGCCATATAGATGGCAGGCTGTTTCGTGATTTTTTTTTCTTCCCTTTCTATCGATGCATAACTGATTTTCACTCTTTGTCCTCTATAGGCAAACTTTATGACTATAGCAAGATATCTCATATTTATTTACATATAGCCTATATCCGTCCAATAAAAACACTGCACTTACCATGCACGACACTTGGATGATATAGGCCTATATTCCTGCGCGTAACAGCGGCGCAATAATCATTAGCTTTATTACCTTTCTCTTCCTCAGAGCCACCATGTTGACGAGGCTTTTCAGTGACCCCTCGCTGCTTCCTGACGTGCAGAAGTATTCCGGCTGGGCGGACGACAGCGAGAGCGAGGTGGACTCGAAAATCAAAGACGATGACCACCACCACCACCACGACCACCTCCGAGGCCTGGCCGAGGACTCCTCCATGGAGGACTCGGAGGGGCTCAGGGGAGGCAGCCGGACGCAGTCCGAGAACGCCGGCGATGACGACGAAGACGAGCCGGAGGAGGAGGACGGAGAGGACGACGCGGAGAACGGCGACAGGCCCAAGAAGCGAGGCCCCAAGAAGCGCAAAATGACGCAGGCGCGCGTGGAGCGCTCCAAGGTGCGCCGCCACAAGGCCAACGCGCGGGAGAGGACGCGCATGCACGACCTGAACTCTGCACTGGACAATCTGCGCAAGGTGGTGCCCTGCTACTCCAAGACGCAAAAGCTCTCCAAAATCGAGACGCTCCGGTTGGCAAAAAACTATATATGGGCCCTGTCGGAGATACTGCGCTCTGGGAAGAGGCCCGACCTGGTCTCCTACGTGCAGACACTGTGCAAGGGATTGTCCCAGCCCACCACCAACCTGGTGGCGGGCTGCCTGCAGCTCAACTCCCGGAACTTCTTGACGGAGCAGTGCCAGGACGGGGGCCGCTACGCCTCAAGCACGTTCTCCATGCACTCCTACCCGTACCAGTGCCAGTCGGGCTCGAACTCGCATCCGGCGCTGAGGACACACGGGGGTTACTCGACCTACGACTCGCTGTACGGCGGCAGCGGGTCTCCAGAGTACAACAGCCCCGAGTACGAGGCGCCACTGAGCCCCCCGGTGTGCGTCAACGGGAACTTTTCCGTGAAGCACCACCAAGGCGGCTCCGCGTCGCCCGAGAACGAGAAAGGATATCACTATTCTATGCATTACTCCTCCGGCCTGGCCGGCTCTCGCCCCGCCGCGGCCCACAACCTGGTGTTCGGCTCTTCGGGCGCGCGGAGCGGGATTCACTCGGAAAACGTTCCGCCTTATCACGACATGCACTTGCACCACGAACGACCGCCCGTGTATGATGAACTGAATGCGTTTTTTCACAACTAAAACAGTGTGCAACTAATCGTGCGTCTTCTTACAATCAACGACCCCGTGTCATTCTCATGCGGCACAGAAACTGTCCATCTCTCACCCATAGAACACTTTGGACAAGCGTATACCTGAACCAACCGAGGCACTTGTAGCTCCACACACACACACACACACACACACACACACACACACACACACACACACACACACACACACACACACACACACACACACACACACACACACACACACACACACACACACACACACACACACACACACACACGCACAGACAACTTGAAGTTGGAGACATGGCTAATTTTGTTGTCATTTCGTATACTTGAAGTTTATAATTTATTTTATTTATTTTATGTTTTTGCTTAAGACATTGTGTTTGGTTCTGAATTATAAAAGAATATTAAAAAATATATACAAAAATCAACAATCACGTTTAAGAACTGATGGGCTGTGATTAATGGGAAATGGAGCAGGTGCCAGAATGTGCTAGTTGGGTTGTGTTAGAATCATTCTCTCAATCGTTTTCACACAACTATGCAAAAACCCAGCAAGTGCACAAAAAGCAATGTGCATGGCCGCAGACAGAGTGACATCATCATTACGCACGGTGCAAACAGCCTCCCCCCAACACACACACACACACACACACACACACACACACACACACACACACACACACACACACACACACACACACACACGCAGCCAAAACCCGTTGGATTAAAAAAAGAAAGAAAAAGGTCTAAGATCAAATAAAACGTTTCATATATTTTGTTTTATTATTTGACTTTTCCCATTCTTCTGACTGAGCCATTTTTCTTTCAAATGTATAGTCTTGGTTTAAGGTTTTCCAGTTCATTTGCGCCAGATATGATTTAGTTATATTGCACGTATATTTATTGTGTCGGTTTTGTAATTAATGTTAATATTCAATGGAAATGAAGGGAACCCATGTGTGCATTTTTTCCATTAAAAAAATCAAGTTGAACTTTGTATTCCAACAACTGTGACGTAAAATAAAATGATATAATACATGGTGCAGTAATTTATAGTTTCTTTATTATTATAATATATGGTAAAATAAAATGAGAGGAGAATGTTTATTTGTAACTGTGGTGACTGTGGCTCAGGAGGTAGAGCAGGTCGTCCAATGATCCATGAGTCGGCGGTTCGAATCCCGGCTCCTCCTGTCTACATGTCGAAGTGTCCTTGGGCAAGACATTGAACCCCAAATTGCTCCCGATGTGCTACATGGTACCTTGCATGGCTTCCGCCGCCGGTGTATGAATGTGTGTGTGAATGGGTGAATGTAATGCACCTTGGATAAAAGCGCTATACTGTATATAAATGCACCATTTGTACCATCCTATAGGGATGATAAGAATTTATTTTGTATTTTTGGAGGGCAAGAAAGAATGAGAGAGAGGATTCCACCATGCATGTGCAGCCTAAAACATGCAGGGATTTAGTTTAACTGACCAGACAATGCCCGCAAGAATTCCCCAAAGGCCACATTATAGCTCCATGTCTCATGTGTTGTGCATGCGGTCAGACTCAGGCCATGCGTCATATATGGAGATATATATGCAGCAATGTCATCCTTTCTATTAAATTCCGCAGTTTTTACATACATATCAGGATTCTTCAGGATATATGATTGATTGATAATATCATTGATAATTGTATTCACAGTTTCTATACATTTCAAAGAAAGTACATGGTCAATACTAAATCTGCATGCTAAAACCAGAAAAAGCACTATTGTTTACATCAGGGTCCTCCATTTTCAATTCATCAGATATATCGACGGTATAGCCTATAGTTCGCCACTGTGCCAGTCACACAACACTTGATCTTGAAATGTTGTCTGTAAATTATTTAGATTACGCCAGTGCAGTGCAAATTTATCTTTAGCCACACAAAAAACTGCATGGCACAGACAGACGCATATGGAGGAATTTGTAGCCGTATGCCAATAAAACAATAGATAGAACAGTCCAATAACTGAACGGTGCTTTTAACATATAGGCAACACCGTTTTGATATTGGCAACTGGCAAGTCCTGCAGTACAGAATAGATATAGCTCCTAAAAGTCTGTAGCCGCTATAGGTCTTTGTAGATTAATTGGTTTTGAGCTGTAAGTATAATAAATAGCCTACATTTAAACATGCAATTAAGATTTGGGTAACAATCCCGCAGCACATTTAAATCGTTTCTAGAAATGTTGCATTAATATTATTAACATGCATTATGAGCTGGCTAAATCCAGTTAAACCTGCATCCACGTTATAGTCCATGTCAAAAGCACACACGCACGCACGCGCGCGCGCGCGCGCGCACACACACACACACACACACACACACACACACACACACACACTCATTCACGCATACAAGGTGTGTATTATTATTAGTATTGTTTTTAAGTGCAGGTTTCTTCAAAGAGACAGTAAACTGAGAGAACACGTGAGTGAGAGATAGGATAATTGACAGGAGTTGTATTTGTAAAGGCTATACTCAAATTAGGGACTCACACAAGGAGCAACTGATCTGGGTGAACTTCCAGGCAGACACCACTTGTATTTGGGAAAAAAGAAAGGGAAAAGGAAAAAGGGTGTGTATAGGCCTTGATAAACAGACAGACAACAGACAGTCTGTCTGTTGTCTGTCTGTTGACTCAATTGGTGAAGAACATATACCAACTACCAAGCTTTCAAGGCCTTGAGCTTATCTGCTATATTTTCCATAATATTTATTTGTAGAACCGATTGAGGGAGAGGGGGGTCCCAGTTCAAATATGATTATGTTGGGGAATCACGGCCTGAAAAGGTTGAGAGAACATGCACTGCCCTATCTGACACGCGGCCCCTCACTTATTGATGCAGCCATGATCCAGACCATCACATGTGCCGGTCCACCGTCCATGTTCACAATTCTCAAAAAGCACAACCCATATTTGGATACAAAAATGACGAAAATGGCGAACAACAATAACAGGTGTGATGATGTGTCATCATCATCTGTTATTTTTAAATTCCTCATTTATTGGCCGGGTAGCGAATCCTGCTGTATACGCAATGCGACGTATATTATTCACACAGAATGAATTATCAGTGGTAGCTATAGGCCTACACTTTATGTAAAATGAAAAGTTAACACCTCAGACTAACCTATAGGCGAAATGCTTCTATAATTTCAATATTTTAATAGCCCTGCCAAAGACCTTTAAATGCGTTATATTAAAAAAAACAATTAATTCGATGGCATTTTATTCATGCGCGTTTTACAGATAAAAATGTTGTTCAAAGCAACTAATGCATTTAAGAAAGAAAAGTAGGCCTACTATATACTATACTGCTATGCTATACAAACGAATAGATGTACGGGATTGCACGCACACACACACACACACACACACACACACACACACACACACACACACACACACACACACACACACACACACACACACACACACACACACACACACACACACACACACACACACACACACACACACACACACACACACACACACACACACACACACACACACACACACACACACACACACACACACACACACACACACACTCTGCAAGGGCCGTCAGTGGCACTGGCCCTCTCACGCCTCCCTCTCGCCCGGATGAATCGTTGCCACCCTGGCTGTGTTTGGAGCGCTGCCCCGGGACCCATATGTTCTGCAAAATGTCCAGGGTGCTATTAGCTCAGGACACTCCGCAGAGAGGCTTTTGGTGCATGCGGGATGATGGGAGTGTCGATGACCAATATCAATAAACTATAGACCTATGCATGCAGGCGCTCTGCATGCAGGCAGCATGCAATCATTAATTCTAATTCAGCGAAATACACGAAGGAGCTCCCCAATTTGGCAATTGAAAAGTTATATAAAAAAGAAGTTAAACTTTAACGAAAATGTTTCTAAATCTGCATGGTGTAGGCTACAGGTCTGCGTTTTATAAGTCTCCATTGCACAGCACTATATATTGCAGAATAAAAATATAAGAAACTTCTTGGTTTTATTACAAATAGATATTATTTTAATGGGTCCTTTCCCCATCAAATCCTATGACACCTTTTCCTGACAAGTTGTGTTTTTAAATAGCCTATATTTTGTTTTCTCTGTACAGGCCTCGAGTCTCGAGTTCCATGTTATAGACTTTTTTTGAAAGAGTTAATCTTTTTTTCTTGTCGAATACATTTTGGCCTGATCAGCAAAATATATATAAAAAAGTTACACGCAATTCTGGACGAGTCAGTACAGGCGAGCCAGTGGGAGAGGGCATCTATCAAAATATTTCCCCGTCCTGAGAGAGAGGTGTGTGCTTTCCAGAGGCGGAAGTTGGCAGGCTGGCAGAGTTGCTGTGCTGCCAAGTTCCTTAATGTTCCCCAGCACCATGCACGCGCTCTGGAGAGGACACCCGTGTGCCTCCATGCCCGCACGGTGCCAGTTCACCAGGCCAAAGTGGCACTGCAGGGAGGAGTCTATGTTCCTTTCCTAATTTTGCGGCATCTGTTCATTATCCAGCACGTTTAAAATGAGAATCATTCCGAGCAGGCTATAACCCTTTGCCCCACACACACACACACGCACGCGGACACGCACGCGGACACGCACGCACACACACACGCCCCACACCACACACACGCAGACCTTTTTTGTGTGAATATTGAATAATGCATTTTTTTTCAACAACACATGGCAAAACTTTGGTTCAATTAACGAAAGGCCTGCAACATATTTCGTAAACACAAGCATATTTGTAAATTGCAGTATAGGCGTAAGCCCCATCTTTTCTTAGACGTTACCTTGCACCATCACCATGCACCATCATCACGGTATATTTGCAACTTGCAAGAGTCATTCATCGCCTTCTCTCCTCAGATTCATTCACATCAGACCTGCACAAACTAGTAGTAGGCCTAGGCCTCAGAAGTCAGAGTTCCATTATAGTAGAATGAACTGAATTAACTGTTTGAGATTATTTATTTAAAAAAATAACCAAATACAAATTTAGGCTAATGGTGAAATGTATATAGGCTTACGTCCACAGAAATGCAAAAATAAATAAAGAGAAAGCAACTATGCAATAAAAATAGGCCTATAGAAATGTGTTTGTAGCCAGACGAAATACACTACAAAAAGGACCATATATCGCGAATATTATAGCCTAAAATAAATAGGGTGTGCTAAATGCCGCACTATTTTAGGCTGATTGTAGGCCTATTGGTTAAATGGTTCAGCATGCATGCATGCAGGCTATATATAGGATACACTGCTATAGCATGGCTAATTGTCTTAGAAATCAAATAGGCCTATATACTGCTTTATCATGTATTGTTTCTTTGCTATCTTTGAATCATTTAGCCGTGGTTTATTAGAATAAAGCTATAGGCCTATTATCGCCTATACGTTGTTATATTATACAGCCTATACTTTCGAAATAGTGACATAAACGCTGTAACCTGATTCTGCTTATATGGCTATTTGAACTATAGCCACACTTAAACTTGCAATTCCACTATGCGCTGGGGGGAAAAAAAGTGAGTGAACGAATCTCGCTGTTTAAATTAGCGTGTCCTTGCCCACTCTTTCTCACTCAACTTGATAGGATAAAAGCGAAGTGTCCGACATGATAACAGTCAATAGTGCGATTATCAAAATGTCACAAGTACTGGTGTGAACTCCAATTAACCATCTCTAAGATAATTACACACTGCAGGCCATTAAACTAGCACTATAGCCTAAATAAGAGGAGAATTTGATTTATAGAGAGTATAGGCTACAAGATAAATCTGCAAAAGATTACAACAATTTGCACTGATTACAACCAAACTATGAAACAAAGCATTTTGAAATGAAATTAAAAAATACTTTGGATAAAACAATATATAGGCCCATATAGCGCGCACACACACACACACACACACACACACACACACACACACACACACACACACACACACACACACAGTCTTTATTTATGTTCACACATGCACATTCACAAAAATATACATAACATAAAGATGCATACCTCCCCAACACACCCCAAAACTCAAATGTATATGCATGCATACACAGAAACAATCGTGCAGACAAACCCACACAGCCACCCTGCTGCAGCCTTGACTCCAGACTGCATGCCAGTCAGTGCCCTCGATGCCAGACATGGGAGCCGAGCAGGGCCCGTCACTGGCAGCCGATTCAGTAGAAATTCCACAACATCTGTTTGTTATCACACAATGGGGCATGGTGGAGCTCGGGCAGTGGGGCAGAAGACAAGGCAGGAGCTAAAATGTGCATGTGCGCCACTGCTGGAGGTACTGCCAAGGGAGAAACACGGGGCCACAGGAGGGGGCACATGCAGGCTTCAGGGGCTGGGGAGGAACCGGGAAGGGCTGGGAGGGTCGTGGGGTGAAAGGCAGGGGTGGAGATTAGGGCGAGTGCCAGGTAGGGTCTCGGGCGTTTGGTGGGCTGCCAGTTTATTTTCTTTTTTTTTGTGGCAGGTTTTGGATGTTGCCAGATGTTGGTGGTGATGAGGTATACTGTACAATAGAAGGGAGATGTTAATTACTTAACCACTGTAACAAAAAATACTCACAATGTGAGATTGTATAGATCTATTTTATTTCATGACACACATGAACAAAATTGGGATGCCGTGGTGGACTGAAAGTAACCGATCTACATTACAGCACTACACATTGTAGCGATAGCAAAGGAGACATTACCTATAAACATGTACCTATAGCCACTGTCACTTTTCTCGCTCTGCGGAAGCCGTTCATCCGCCTGACAGTCCCTTCGAGGGGGTCCAGTTGAGGTATGTTCTGGAGAATATATGGCACTGTGCTCCACCATGGAATGGGGTGTGGTTGGCCCATGTTTAGGAGGTTAAGTAGGAGTGTGCATGGGGACGCAACTGGATCAGAGGGGGTGGTGCGCGTTGTTGCTGGTCTGCACAGATGGCATACGTGTGAGTGTGTGTGCGCGTGCGTGCGTGCGTGCGTGCGTGCGTGCGTGCGTGCGTGCGTGCGTGCGTGCGTGCGTGCGTGCGTGCGTGCGTGTGCGTGCAGGTTATGATAGGGTTGGATGATGCCCTGGTCACATGGGCAGCAGTAATTGGCCTCCATATTGACCAGTTTGCAGTGCTGGGGGGCGGGCAGTCTCCCAGCTGGACCTGTCAGATGGCATCGCATCCACCTCACTGATCACCCCCCTGACGACCTCCGCACCTCTCCTCTTCTCCTTTCATCTCTCTCGCGCCTTCATCTCGCTCTCCCTGCACTTTCTCACAGACATCTCTAATGTCCTCTAAGCTGTGCCTCTTCTGCAGTCACCTGGGAAACCGCCACCTTCACTCACCACCTTGCGACCATTCGCAGACATGAGAATTTTGTGATGTATACACGGTACAAACCTCAGTTAATTTAACTCAGATAGTGTACAAATGGAGCCATATGAGCTCAATAACCTTTTTGATGTTGTACAGTATAAAATGGTTCAGATGAAGATGCTTCTGGCATCAAAACATTTAGTCCTGATACAGTACCTTAAAAAAAAGGCATTTAACAGTCTGCAATGCTCCAGTGCTTCACTCCTATTCTCTACTGATGTGCCCTGCTCCTGAGTTGCACCGGATCTGCCGGTAACCGTTTGATTCACAGTGGAACTCCTAATCTCGTACACTGTAAAATCATTGATTTATAGTTGACGATTGACCGCCAGGTTGGGATGACCCTTATGGGTCCTTTTGGGTCCATTTTTTTAATTAACAGGAAGGATTTAACCATGTGTGTTTCTGAAGGACTTATATCATGTTGTCATCCTCCCACCCGGGGCAGTAATGCTGTGTGTTTTGCAGTGAGGAGCCTGACAGTGAAGAGTTAGCCCCGCTATAGTAAGGATTTCATCCCGGAGTTGGCAGGGGGAGAGTCTCTGGGTACACAGAGAACAATCGTCTCTCCTTCAGCCCCGTCAGCCAGAAAACACAGAGAGCTGGCACGCGCTCAGTGGGAAAAGCGCGGGAGTAACGAGGGGGATGGACTCATACACACAGACAAACATAGACATAGATAGACAAGACACACAAGAACTCACCCACACACAAACACATACACACGCTCACACCCAACCCCTCGCCTCGATGCCGAAATGGGCTCCGGCGATGCCGCCAGGGATTACGGGCACGGCAAGCTGGCTCTGGAAAGGAGATGGGAGGACCTCATGAAAATAGTCCATGAAATGACCGTAGCATCACCCTGCTGATGTACTGACAGATAGACATCACCCTGCTGATGTACTGACAGATAGACATCACCCTGTCTATTGTATGCAGTGTTAAGTGGCACAAGATCTGATTTTGAGGCATTTTGATAAACCCCATCACAATAGTCAAATAGTGGAAGTACTAATTGCAAAGCCAGTTTCTTACGTACACTGAGTGAAAAGCAGTTTCTGGATCTATATAAAGCATTTATTCCGAAGTTAACCTTTTTTAACACATGGTTAATTTAATATGAGATTTGAATGCGAGTTCTGGGTCCAACCATACGCCTAGATATTTAATGTTGTCAGCTTTTTGCAAAGCTGTGCCATCATTACTGGTTATAGTAAAGGAATCTGTTATGGATTTGAGTTTAGGACTAGTACCAAAGATCATAATAAAAGACTTTGACTTATTGAGCAGTAATTTATTATGTAAGAGCCAATTTTGTATTATGTTATAGTCGTATTGAAGAGAAGTTTGGATTTGTGCTAAATCAGAGTAAGATGTGTAGATGACCGTATCATCGGCATAAAGCTGGGAGCAACAATGTCTAAAAATTGATGGCAGATTGTTCACATAAATAGAAAAAATAAGGGGTCCTAAGGTTGACCCCTGGGGCACACCTTTAAGTTGAACCACCATATCAGATTTCTTCCCATGCATGACAACACACTGTTTTCTATTATGGAGGTATGAGTTGAACCACAGAATTGCATTTTGAGAAAGGCCAATCGCATGTAGTTTATCCAAAAGAAGATATCGATCAACTAAATCAAACGCCTTGGTTAAATCAATAAATATGGAACCAGTGAGTTGACCTTTTTCTGCTGAGGAGTATACATCATTAGTAAGTTTATGTAAGGCACTTGTAGTGGAATGGCAAGAAGACAGGGGGTAAAACGAGATTGCCACTGTGCAATGAAATGTTTCATTAGAAAAGTACAATTATTCCATTTATTTGATGAAATTATACATTACAAGCTTGGGTTTAAACGCTAAATGAACATAAAGATATACCATACTGCATGTCATGCCAGGTGTATATGAAATGGATAGTGGTATAGACCAGGGGTTCTCAACCCGTGGGTCGCGACACCTCGGGGGGTCGCCAAATTTCTTTTTTTTTAAAGTTTTTTTTTCACGATTTTTCAAAAATAGCAGACCTACAAGCTCGTAGCGCGCCACTCGGTGGCGCGCTATGAGCTTGTAGATCTGCTATTTTTCAATAGCTAAATTATAACAATGCTTAAAACACCAAAAGGGGTTCCCGCCCAAAATGGTTTAAGGTTATTGTAGCAGTCAATTTATATTGGGGGTCGGGAGGGGGCGGGGCGGGGGTCCCGAGACATTGCCAAAGCATTTCCGGGGGTCCCCGGCCAAAAACGTTGAGAACCCCTGGTATAGACAAAAACATACATGCTATACCATACTATGTATATCATTCATACAACATCTGAAAGAAAATGTATGTGCAAAATATGTCCAAATGAACACTGAATCAGCCAAATTTATATAAGAAGCACTCCCAGGAATGTGTGAGAGAATGTACCTGTATGTGCGTGTCCATGGGCATGTCATTGACATAATGTCAATCTATGTTTAAGAGAGTTTTCTAGTAGTTGCGCAGGTGCTTTGCTAATTGCTATACAGTATGTGTGGTGGAGTGTGTGCCTGTTAGTGCGTGTGCATATGTGGGTATGCGTGTGTGTGTGTGTGTGTGTGTGTGTGTGTGTGTGTGAGAACACACACGATTGCCGGCATCTATCTGTATGCTGTCTGTGCATGCATGTCTGCCTCTGTGCATGAGCATGAAGGGGGGTTAGGGGCGGGGGACTGCTGGGAGAGGAGGGTGAGAGAGAAATAGAGGGTGGGGGGTGCACGTTTAAATTCGGTGACATCTGTTCATTACAACTAGAGTGTGTTTATTTTTATACAGCCTGCCACAAGCAGAGAGCTCGACTGGCACCGCTGGTTAATGTACCAGCCTGCTTTGACTGCAGAGCGAATGAAATATTAACAGCAGACACAAAGAGCGGAGAGAGGGGCGAGGATGAAGGGAATGAAAGAGAGAAACGATAAGATAATATGTGACAAAAATGCACATGCACAGAGCCTACACGCGTGTCCCTATTCGGATCTAATTAGAAGAGAAACACAATATAAACCCTCTCTCTCTGCAGAAGGCCTGGATAACAGCCCTGTATGTGTCGTGATGGAGAATGAATAGGTAATTAACAGGAAAATGGTTTGACCTCAAAGTAGGAGACATTGTTTTCTGGAACAACATCAAATGCAGGTCAGGTCAGCATACATGAGTATGTTTGTGCTTGAGAATGCATACCGTGCTCCCACAATGGATTTGTCTCTTCAAGACAAATCTCAGCTATCTCTCAGCACCGAAGATGGTACAGGACCGAACAGGTACAGCTTATTCGTGGCTCAAGTCATAAGCTATGGAAAAACAATATGTAAAAAAATAAAAAAACGCAACAGATATCACATTAAATTGATGGTATGAGTTCAATGTATGTTCACGTTTGGGCAAGTTATAATGTGCAACTAAGTCTAGAAGGTGAATTTCAGGATCCTTACCCCACCAATCACCCCTCCCTCCCACCCGGCCTCCACTCTAATGAGACCCCCTCATCAACAAGGCTCCTACCCTGCCCTGCCCCTCAAACCACCCCCCAACAACTGTCCTGCCCCACTCCCATGCTCCCATGGGACGGCCTGCTCTGGAATGCCACTCATGGGGAAGAATCTCGCTGCAGGCTCTCAATATGTCACATGTGTCTCAGAGAGAGAGGGAGAGAGAGAGATCTAGAAAGAGATAGAGAGAGAGAGAGAGAGAGAGAGAGAGAGAGAGAGAGATGAGAGGTATGGCAGGTATGGCTCAGTACTCTACAAGGTTGTGACAGGTTTGGTGTGTGTGTGTGTGTGTGTGTGTGTGTGTGTGTGTGTGTGTGTGTGTGTGTGTGTGTGTGTGTGTGTGTGTGTGTGTGTGTGTGTGTGTGTGTGTGTGTGTGTGTGTGTGTGTGTGTGTGTGTGTGTGTGTGTGTGTGTGTGTGTGTGTGTGTGTGTGTGTGTGTGTGTGTGTGTGTGTGTGCGCGCGCGCGTGCGTGCGTGCGTGCGTGCGTGCGTGCGTGCGTGCGTGCGTGCGTGCGTGCGTGCGTGCGTGCGTGCGTATGTACTTGGTGGCTGAGCCTCTCTAGACAGCTAACCAGATTAAAGGCTTAAAGAGTTCAGATTAACAGGTTTAGGATTCAGCGTCTTGCTCCCAGCTTAATGTAATTAGAGCGACAACAGCATCTCCACTTTATCAGTAATTGAGCCATTATTATAATGTCAATATTCATTCACTACTACTAAGTTCCAATTTACAATTACAATTGACATTCATGATAATGGCATTATAATGTAAGGTCACTTGAAGCCAAGGGGATAAAGATTAGTATTGGTTTTACATTTCATCCTTAAAACCATGTGTCTCCAACTCTCCATTTCAGAAACCGGATTGAGATTGTCTTATTGGTGCCTGCATTGTACAGGGTATGATATTTAGTATACATGCTTGGTTCTTATTGGTGCCTGCATTGTACAGGGTATGATATTTAGTATACATGCTTGGTTCTGCATTGTACAGGGTATGATATTTAGTATACATGCTTGGTTCTTATTGGTGCCTGCATTGTACAGGGTATGATATTTAGTATACATGCTTGGTTCGGGTAATAAAATATATACTTTATAATGGGAGAAAAAACACACAGAAAAAGAAGAGAGGACAGAAAAGGTGAGGTCATCACTCAGTTAATGAAGACAGGGGTTCTCAACCCGTGGGTCGCGACCCCTCTGGGGGTCGCCAAATTATTTTAGGGGGTCCCCAAATTATTTTCAAAAAAAAATAAAATAAAAAAAATAGCAGACCTAAGGGGGTCCCCAAATTATTTAAAAAAAAATAAATAAAAAAAAAATAGCAGACCTACAAGCTCGTAGCGCGCCACTCGGTGGCGCGCTATGAGCTTGTAGATATGCTATGTTTCAATAGCTAAATTATAACAATGCTTAAAACACCAAAAGGGGTTCCCGCCCCAAATGGTTTAAGGTTATTGTAGCAGTCAATTTATATTGGGGGTCGGGAGGGGGCGGGGCGGGGCGGGGGTCCCGAGACATTGCCAAAGCATTTCCGGGGGTCCCCGGCCAAAAACGTTGAGAACCCCTGAATTAAGGCATATTAAATTAGGCTTCACATTCTCTCTCTTTCTCTCTCTTTTATCTGGTCTAGACAAACACAATTAAGAGGGGCCTAATTCATAAGAAAAGCCAGAACTCTCATGGACAAACTTTTCTGTCGTGTGCCGCTCGATGTCAGGGGACATAGAAAGACATGGATTGACACACCATTTCTCCCCAAAGCCCTTTGCTTCAGCCTGGTCAGATTATGAGATTACCAGGCAAGGAGAGCATTTCATCCACAGCCATGTGTCTCATTTTTATGGAAAAGGTTTGGTATGGAAAAGCATTAAACACATTTAGTATACTTGGTTTGGGTGATAAAAATATATATATACCTTTTTAATGGGATATTATGTTAGCCATCAATTACAGCAGAAAATAATGATAAGTACATATCACTGGGTACCTGTGAGGGACTAACAATATGGGTATCACTCAAATAAGACAAGAGTCCTTAGTCCTCACATTCTCTCTCTCTCCCTCTCTCTCTCTCTTTGCTCTCGACAAACATAATTAAGCAGAGCCTAATTCGTCATGGCAAGCCAGAACTCTCATGGACAAACTTTCCTGTCGGTGTGCCGCGTCTCGCTCGGTGCCAGGGGACATGGAAAGACATGGATTGACACACCATCTCTCCCCAAAGCCCTTCTCCTCAGCCTGGCCAGATTATCAGATTACCAGGCAAGGCAAGCGCTAAAGCTGGCTAATTCTCACCCAGGCACAGAGAGCTGAAGCTAACCAGTGCCCCATTGAGCCTGCCTCTCTCCGCAGAGCAGCTGTGGATATGTGTGTGCACGCGTGCGTGTGTGTGCGACTGTGCGTGCGTGCGTGCGCGTGTGTGTGTTTGAGTGTTGGGGTTCCTGCAAGGATTCAAAGAATATGAATGAGGAACCAAAGGGTTATGGTCCCTTCATGTGACCTCCCTGCTACTGGTCCAGTATATTTCATATTCCTTTTACTTTCTCATCATTCATGTGTCTTTTTTAATGGATTCCAAAGGGAAGCACGACGCACATCCAAAAAGTAAAAGGGCAACAACTACACGGTTGTTGTGTAGTTGTTGCCCTTTTACTTTTTTGATGTGCGTCGAGGAACACATTTATTGAGGACGTTTTAATGGTGCATGCCATTAGCAGACTGGATAGTGCTTTGACAACGATGATACCAAATACCAGTTCCATTCTGCAGTTCGTTCCTCCTCTGTACCATTCGAAGCTTCTCGTCTCTCTATGCTCTAAATACAACGTCTCTACCATCTAAATAACGCATACAACTGCGTAAAATAAATAGACAGCTAGATTGACAGGCCGGCCAGCAAACAGACAGATATGCAAACAAACACACAGTAAAATCCTTAGTGCTAAATTCTATTTGCATCTCTGAAAGTGTACAAATGTACTGTATAAACAATTTGGTTAATTTTGTATACTCAAGCGTTAAGTAACACAAAGAATTTGGCCATGCACTTGCACATAGAAAAAAATACTTTGGTTCTATCGATCATCCTCATGTGCCACACCCAGTAATGAGCAATTACTCATTGAAGAACGCAACAGTTCATTAGGTCTTTTTTCTTTTCTTGAAGGAGGTCCAAAATGTCGCCGAGCCAGAATTTAACAACAACATTTACCACGTGAATTAGATATGCGGCTTGAAAACTGGCAGAAAAGGGGGACAATGACAACACACGGGCATTTGCCACAGGAAGCAGATTTCCCCACAGTGTTCTATCAGGCTCACTATCACAAACACACGCCCATTCATCTTTCAAGTCCCATTTATACTCCGTTGTACAACGGTGTCCCGTGCCCGAGAATAGCAGACGTGCAAACTCACAACGCGGATGCATCGTTACACGTAGTGAGCTTGTAGGTCTGCTATTTTCGGCGCGACACACGTCATACGACAGAGTATAATTCAGCCATAAGTTTCTCGCACACTTTGGAGACCAAAAGCAAGCAAATGCCATCCATCTCCAGTACATCTATAGTAAACAAGAGGAGAGGGAGTAGGAGACAGGAGAGAGGGGGGGGGGGGGGGGGGGGGGGAGAGTGTGAAAAGAAGAGAGGCAGAGGAAAAAGAGGGGGTATGATTTGGGCACGTGCTCTCCAGTGGGCAGAGGACAATGCAGAGCTGGCAGAGACTGTGTCTCGGTGCCAGGGGGAATGGATTGCCACATGGTGCCCTCGTGAGCTGGGCCAGCCTAGAGGGGGATGTGGGCAACAATGCATGTACGTTGAGTGAGCGTGTGTGTGCTCTTTTTTCGTGTACAATGTCGTGTGCGTGTGCACTGAAAAATCTTGAGTTTTCATTTAAATTTGAGTGTAAGAATTAATTTATGTAGTGTGTATATACTGTGTATGTATGTATATTGTATATTTGATATACATTTGAATGCCCTTAGAGTTAAAATGGACACATTTATATTGATTGAGCATTTACGGTGTGACAATGTACAAATATGAGTGAGTGGTTGTTGTGGGCATAGAAATGAGGCAGTGCGAGCAATAACTGTGTTTTCTGTAATGTATGTATATTCATGTGTGCATGCGTGCGCGTTTGTGTGTGTGCACGCACATGTGTGTGTGTTCGACGGGGGGAGAGTCCCAGTTCCCGTTTGCATCTTAAATTCCTCAACATCTGTTCAACTCTTCTCTGTAGTAGACACCGGCTGTGCTTGTATGCGTATGCGCACGTGTGTGCATGTGAGAGAGGGCCCAATGCTCGTATTCTTATGTGTGCGTGTGCGTGTGCGTGCACGCGCGTGCGTGCGTGTGTGCGCGTGCGTGTGTGCGCGTGCGTGCGTACGTGCGGGCATGCTTGCGTGCGTGCGGGCATGCGTGCGGGCATGCAGATCCATGTGCGAGGAAGAGTTTGTGTCTGGCTGCATATGTGCACGTTCTGCTGAAGGCGCTGGTTTGTTACCCGCACCTTAATTAGAAGGAAACAGAGGCTCGTTTTCCACAATACATACAGGTAATGTGAAGAGCTCCCGAGAATACAAAGAGCCCCATTCACCTCCATTACGGCACACATCTCCTCCATTCCCGGACCATGACCCACATTAGCTCGGTATCTCACCTTCAATCAAAACTATAATATCTAGCAAGGCCTGGGAAATCACCCTCACTGACGGGAATATTCCAACAGGCCATTAGGACTTTAATGTCTAATTTATGCATGACGCATGATGAAAACAGCAGACCTATACATTAGGCTCACAAGACGTCGCATCTCTACGTGAGCTCGTTGGTTGGCACGACACAACACACTTGCGCAACTAAGTATGAATCGGCCTTAACAGGTCTCGATCAACTGGGAACACATGTACCGTATCCGTATGTGGACGAGCGAGAATGCGAGAACTTGGCACCAAAGGATCTGAAATGGTGAAAGATGTGAGTGAGCGTCAGAGCTTCATGTACATGAGTGATTGTGGACAAAAGGTTTTGAAATGAAAATTTCAGCCCCCCCCCCCTCCCCCCCTATGTCAACTCCTGACTGAGATTGGCGGTT
>NC_136795.1:33104315-33109315 GCF_951216825.1 Electrona antarctica
TTATAGCTGGCCAGATAAGGCGTTACGTTGGCTCCGGCAACGTGGGCGATGAGGAGCGTGTTGACATGACGTGACCTCCTACCTTCTGTCTCTCACCCTCTTCCATTCCTTCCCACACCAACTTCCTACTATAGGCAAAGTCACTCCAACCTGCACACACCTCATTTATTCATCCATAGGATCATCAATCATCCTTATACGTCCTTAATCATCAATCATCCTTTTCTCTTTCATCAGAATTATAGCTGTTGTTTTTTTGTTTTTATGTTTATTTGGGGGGGGGGGGGGGGGGGGGTTCAAAATGTTTTCTATCTAGAAATGCTTTGTGATTAAGTAGTTAAAGGTTTTGATTGATTGATTGATTGAAAAATGTATTAACAGTTTGCAGAATTACAGTACATTTCAAGCACAAACTCAATACAAAGGCTGTTAACTGTGAGTGGACGACCCAATTAAGCATTACACTTGTTTCCAATAGGGTCCACAATGTTCAATTCATCAAAAACTTTTAGAGACGTACAAATAGACACTTCTATATAGACAAAGGACAGAACAGGAATTCCAAGTATGCACAAACCAGGACTTCTTGATCTTGTCATATCTCTCTCTCTCACGCACCGCCCGCCTGCATGCCTGTAAGCAAGTAAGACATGTGAATGGGCGGATATGGTATTGTGGCCTTGCCTGAAATAGATAGTAAACATTATGCATAGCCGCCCACTGTACTACACCATGTCTAAATTTGACATCTCATGAGGGCATCTTACACATATTGGAAAAGATAAACATGCACCATGAATGACTCCACGCACATGGAACCTGCACTGTCATTAATTTCAGAGAGGTCAGCGTACCAGAAGGTGGTGTTTGTGTGTGGTGGGGTGTGTGTGTTGGGGGGTGGCTGCGCGTCTGTGCACGCATACGTGCGGATGGGTGAATGTGTGCGTGCATGCATGTTTGTGCAAAGTTGTAGATGGGTGCACAGTCTGCACACATGTATGGAGTACGTGCATAAAGAGGAGATGGAGGGGGGTGGACACACACACACACACACACACACACACACACACACACACACACACACACACACACACACACACACACACACACACACACACACACACACACACACACACACACACACACACACACACACACACACACACACACACACACACACACACACACACACACACACACACGCACACGCACACACACGCTGGTGTTGACAGGTGGCTGTGGTAAAGAGGTGGTCCCTGAGCTGGGGTCTGCCTGTCTCTGGCTGAGAGAGAGAGAGGAGTAAAAAGCTCCCAGCAGCTGTCGCCCTAATTCCTCTAACACGGTGCTTGTGCTCTGATTAGAAAACAGATCTGGCCTCTAATTTACTCCTGACACCAGCTAATGCTCTATATCTCAATCGCTCTGTCCCAACTCGCCACTGCCCTGGTACGCTGGACACACACAAACAAGCAGTACACACAAAGATAAGGTTAGGCTTAGGCTTATATGCAACAAAACAACTTGAACCACATTGTGACGGCCCCATGGTCCTTCAGCCTGTTCCTTGGGCTCCTATCGGGACTCATGTTTTTGTCCGCCTTTGAGCCAGGTCGTGACAACATACTAGTTTCAAACATTCAGCCAAAAATAGCTGACCTACGAGCTTGCAATGCGTTGTGACGTGTTGTGAAATCGCAATGTGAGCTAAGAACTAAGCAGTAGGGTTTCAACTTTTAAATCATAATGGAGCGTGACAAGAGAGTCAGAGTCAGGCACTTGCTTGCATCATAGTCACATACTAAAATATGATGGCAGACGATGGTATAGATCAAAAATTACAACATTAAATGTAGAATAAGTGATATTTTTTGGTTAAAACAAAACGTTTTTTGTTAAAAGGTTAAATAACTATATTATGATGGTAATCATTGCTATAGTGTTTGTTCAGTAACAGGGGTCTCCCGTCTCTCCAGGTCTTTAATAAACAGAAAACACATTTTCAGGTAGGTGATAACATTTCAGTTAATCAGGAGAGTACCGGTAGCTTAATTTCAAGTTCCAATTGTGTCTACTCATTTCCTTGCGTCATCACTTAGGCCTCATTCACACGTACCAAACACCAATCAAGCAAATGTTTGGTCGTTTTTTTGTTTTTTTGGGCCACCACAATGCTTTTCCAATGGTTTGATCAAACATTTATGTTTGATTGCTGATGGTGTTCTGCCCCTCCCCCCTCATCAAACAAAAAATGTTTGGTCAAACCATGTGACTCCCATTGGAAAAGCATTGTGGTGGCCCAGAAAAACGACCAAACATTTGCTTGATTGCTGTTTGGTATGTGTGAATGAGGCCTCACAATTTCACTTGTTTAATCTGTATGCTGATTCTTGACTGCGTTCTCTATCCTGATTGGATAAAATTAGTATCCCGGCCTGAAAATGCATTTTCCGTTTAATAAAAAGCTGGAGACTGAGACCCCTGTTGCTGAACAAACACTATAGCAATTAGTACTATCACAAAATAAAGCTTTTTAACACTTATTTTAACCAAAGAAAATCACTTACCCTACCTTTAATGAATGAATGAATTAGTCAGCCCTATTTAAAAATTCACACCTGTGTGAAGTAAGGGGCGCTCTTATCATTATACATCATCTGATGAACAACTGAATTTATGTGATTGGTTAGCCGATTTGCTCGTCTACATATGACGTAAATTTCCCCTTCATTGTCAATGGCATTTAATGTTTGTGTTTCCACAAATCTACATCATATTTGGGGGACATTTGACCTAATTTCTCCTTTCATTGTAAATGGCAAATATTGAGACGTGTGGGGACAAAAGCTGTATATAGGAGGGGCTAGCGGCTAGCGCCCCTGAAAAAATCACATATGTGTGAAGTGAAGGGAACTCTTATACATCATCACGCCAGCCAATCACAATTTGCATCCTCACTTTTCCGTCTTTACTTGTCTGCCTCACTTTTTATCCTCAATAGAGGGTATGCGCATGCTTAAAGTGAATGGCACATCGAGTGGCAAATCGAGTGGCAAAGCAACAGGCAAAGTGAGTTTAATATTGTTTAACGTTGTTTAATGCAATCAGATAGGACTTTTCTGTTTGGATGTATGGGCTGTCGAGGCCAGAAAGTAGTTATTTGCCACACAGTAGGCGTTCCTGCATAACTTCCTGGTTTGATGATGATGTCACGCGCATACCCTCTATACGTACTTTGCTCAGCCAATCAAATCATCGCTGGGGTGCTCAGCCAATCAAATCATCGCTATGGGGTACACACAAACACACAAAAATAATTAAAATAGCAGATCTGCTATTCTCACCAGTTTTGAAAAGAAAATAATATTTGAAAAATGGCTCAAATAAACGTGCATGGAAAAAAGAAAACACAGCGATAATTACTCCCATAAAACCAGGTCCATGACCCAAAATGTGTCACGGTCCTATATTTGGGAAACACTGAGTTTCCCAAGGATTAACCTCAGCTGTCCCACTAATTATTAGAAACATGGATAATACCCTTTCCCCATTGGCATCCACAGAAAATACAACACAAACCAAGCTGCCAGATAACAATGTGTTTGTTTGTTGGTGGAAATAGATAATTAGACCTTTTTTGTTATTTCTTTTTTTACATTTGACTCACAATGTTCTGAAAAATGATTAAGAATGAACTTGTTGTGTATGCAGTCCCCTTTTATATTTCTTTATAAAGGTCTCCTATCAGTGGGTCCAATAGGCCTCTCTGGTCTAACACTGAAATTGGGATGGAACAATGTTTGCCAATCGATAATCGATACATTGGGACACAATTATAGAGAAATAGATGTTTCTTATTCAATTCAAATAGAAATTTGACAAATCTTTTCCAGCAGCAGTGATCCTCTTGTTTTCAGTTTTTATCTTGCTTAAGATTTAAGAGTCTACCATTGCATCGGCAAATCTAACATCAAAACTAAAACAAGATAGAGATATCTTTAAATATTGTAATTGCAGACATTTAGCGTTGCAGAATAACATGTCAGATTTTAAAACAATACTTTCCGGGCGATGTAGAGATCGAAAATGAAAGCAGTCCAAAAGCAACAGTCTGTAGTGCAAGTCTTTTAAATTAATTAGCATTTACTTAAGACTAATTATCTATTAATATCTAAATATTATCTATGAAAATACAATCATCGGATTGGGACTCATACACTGTATCTGCGGTTACTCATTAATCATACTTCCGATCAGAATTGGAGGCAAAAATAGGGGGTGGGTTGATTGAGACATGCCTATAAACATTACATACGGTATGCATGCAAAAAACTAGAAATGCCCTCTGTCGAGCTGCCAACTTCATGAATGTGCGCGAGCAGCCCATATATGGAGTTCTTTGTCAGGCATGCCCAAATATGGAGTCTATGCCGATGTCAGAACATAATTGTGATGTCAGAACAGGCCAGCTCCATATATGGAGATCTTAGGGGTGATCTAATTTGGGCCCTGTCCAGAGCCCGGGCAGAGGCTTTTGTGCTGGTTCTGGACAACCGGCTATCCGACGGACTCGACACCGGGCACTGCACTCCCTGTGGGGGTGTGGAACGAGTGTGTCTAATTTGAAGTCGGTGGGGCGAACGGTTTTCGAGTTACGTGGATTACAGACGTACGTACATACACACACGTACAGACGAGACTTGGTGCATTTATAGATAGATTAACTACAAATCGCCAAGTGGCCCAAACGCTACAGTGAAAGAACTGTAACCCCATATCACAAGAGAAGCATTTCAGGAGGTATTTCAACAACAAGAGAGCACATACATAGTCTACCTAGAAATAGAAGTAACAGGGGTGAATGGGTGAGAGAATGTGACTGCCAGTTTGCGCTGCGTGGTGAGAGGCTGGCTGGGTACCTGGGTGCTGTGATGGAGTTGGCCCAGCAGGGGGCAGAGGTGTGATGCTGGGAGTGGGAGGTGACGGCACAGTGTCACACTGAA